>NC_140910.1:4775695-5283262 GCF_045865225.1 Trachurus japonicus
CCAAAGGCTCTCTCCACAACCGAACGTGCCCTTGACTGGTGGTAATTGAACCTTCTCCTTTGTCTGCCATTTACGGGTTCCCTGTATGGCGTGATGAGGCAGATTGGTGTCTCCAAACAGGGATACCCACCATCTCCCAGGATAAAGTATCCATTAGGTGGATACTTTTTTGCCAGATAGACAGAGCTGCTTTTTAGGATGCGCGTGTCATGTACAGACCCCGGATAGCCAACAAACACATCCAAGAATTTTCCAGCACTGTCGCAGATGGCTTGCATATTTATAGAGTAAAACCCTTTGTAGTTTAAGTAATCCAGGCGATGGAACGATGGGGGCTTGATTCTTATGTGACAGCCGTCAATGGCACCAACAACTTTATTGAAGACAGGTGACCCAGCAAGCTCCGCGAAATCATTTGCCACAGTGTCCAGGTCTGCAGGTTTTGGGAAGGCAATGGCTCTGTGAAGGTTGTCCCATATGAATTGTGCCACCTTATGTACGATTCTGTGTACTGTCGATTTGGGTACACTAAAAACACGCGACACCACCCGGTATGACAGTCCATGGGCAAGCCAGTAGACGTAGATGAGCACCTCTAACTCATTGCCCCAGCCATGGTCCTGCTCTCTACGCATCATGCGCTGCAGGGAATGCATGGCCCGCCTGGTTAACCTAAAGTCCTGCTTTATCTCTTTTTCGACATCAAACCAGAGGCTGAGGATTGGCACATCGCTATTTAATGTGCAGTAGGTGGTTGGACGGTCACTCTGGAAAACAATGAAAAACAACCAACATTATTGCATATGTCATAGCCCAACAACACCAGTTTGATCTACAGTACATGCATGATAAGACTAATAAAAAAAATGCATTACACATTACACAGTCAGTGTAGATTGGTGACATAATTTAACCACTTATGTGGAATACCCTTCAGACCAGGCTTTTGTGTTTGTTTGTCCCTCCCCCCACTCAAAATGTAAATTTTGCTTTCAATTAACTAGTCTAGCCATAGTGGGGTAGCACTATGGCTGTGTGTGTGTGTGTGTGCGTGCGTGCGTGCGTGCGTGCGTGCGACACACACACACGCACACATACATACATGACTGGTATGAATTATGAATGGCAGTTGTTGTCATGTATCCATGGCAACGTACTTTTGCGGTCGGTAACGAAAGAAAGCCGGTGTTTTTACAACGTTAACAAATAGAATAAAGTTGTTGAATTCACGTGTTTACGGTTTATTTTATCACCTTTATCACCTCCGGAGAGGGTTAACAATGGTAGAGTGGATTGAGCAGTGACTTTCACCTGAAAAAAAAGGCGAGGAAAAGACGACATGCAGAGCTAACGTCCGGAGAGGTGGGACTATTATTGAGGTGAACAAAATATTTTAACAAATCAACATACCTGAAACAAGTCCACAAGACACAGAAAACGGCGAATGCGTCTTCTTCTCTCCACATTTCGTCTTTGTTCATTGGTCAGACGTAGATATAGAAACACAGCCAACGCAACAGGTAACACAACAGGTGGTACCGCCGGCATTTTTCCTGTATGAAAATAGCACGCGCCACCGGTAGAATTGTAAACATGTGATGTATGTTATCACGTTCGCTACGTTCACTACACTAGTGGTGTCCCATTTCCTTAGGGAAAGATTTTCTGCCACTTTCCCTCAACGAGGGGAATTTACAGTTGAGGGCACTCAAAACCAAGTGGAAGATTTAAGGGGGAGAATTGGGACAGGGCCGAACTAGTGCGCAGCACAGCTGCACCAGCACGTCAGCGGAACTCCTGAGGTGGGAGGGGATGACCTGAAGGATTTTGAAGTCCTTGATGCGCGCATTCGCCCTTTCGACGTGGATGCGGTTACGCGCCACTTCTCGCGTTGCCCGCACCTCGCTCTCCCTGAACTTCCCGTTATTCAGGAAAGGCGGAATGTTCACAGACACACCTTCTGGTACAATGTCAGATATTAAAAATCCCTTGTCTGCTATCACCATGTCTCCAGCCTCCAGGTGGTCAAGCAGACCTGACTGGATGGTGATGGCCTTGTCAGACACAGAGCCTGGGAACAAGGAGCTACAGAAGGTGATCACCCCGTTAGGAGCGACACCAATCACCTTCATGAGCGCCATGAACACCTGAGACTGCATCGTCAGTCCTTCAACCTTCCATCCAGCTGCATAGACGATGGAGCCCTCAAAGCGCTGCACCAGCCCCACCACCTTTCTAAACATCGCCTTATCTGGAAGGCCAGTCTCCATCCTGATGACTTCATCACTCCAACCTTCAGGAGAGTAGATGGCTCTGTTTTGACGGACTAGCCTAGAGTCCTGGCAAACGGTGCCCTCTGCCTCCTCCATCGCTCCTCCATTGGGTCCTGGGTAGATCTCATTCCCTTTCACCTTGCAGTATGTGTGGTCGGTGTGATCGATGTAGTCAGGGTCAGGGTCAGGGGACTCATTTGATGGTTGGGTTGGGCGGGTAGGGGTAGTCTTCGACCACTTAAAAAGACATTGGCCCTTTTCTTTGCCATATGGAAAATGGCAGCCACACACCCTAGAATTTTCATTTGGCACGCTGTCTGCACGTCTGTAAAACAAAATGGGAAAAAAAAAACATTACCATTGATACTATCGATGGCAGTGTTATGGTATACTTGTGTGAGTGGTTTACTGTTTTTCTTCTCTTGATTTATCAGTGGAAAACGTCCCATGTGTTATCACTGCAAGTGAGTGCTGTCAGTCCCATTGTAGATCCTTGCTTATGTGTGTCTTGTTTTCCTTTCCCCTTTAGACTAGTGCCAGGACAGTGAAGACGTCACCCTCACCGTGAGCTTCAACGTGGTGTGACTGAAGATGGCTACCCTATGGAATATCCTATTTTGTGATAGAAATCATGTGACTTTGTGGTTGTGATTTCATCACTGGGGGCAAGACAATAGTTACAGTTGTGCTCATAAATTTACATAACCCAGCAGAATTGATGAAATAATAGCTATATTTCAAAAAATATAATTGATAATGCAACAAAACGTTTTGTTTATTTTATTTTAAAAATGATATGAGATTACAAGAATGCATTTAAAAGGCTGAAAATACATGTAATACATGTTGCCCATAAACTTTTCTCACTACCTTCATCACTGCTCTGAAGCAAGATTATTCTTACACAGTCAGTTGAAGCGTATGACTATCAAATAATGCCCACTCTTTGGAAATGTGTGGTTTTCTGCACTGATTTGTCATGTGACCTGTAGATATCTGATTGACAACAGGAGCACTAGCTTGAAGGTTTCCAATGAAAACAATTTAAGCAAGACAATTTTGTCAATATGTCAAACATGCAGAAAACATCTGCACCATCATGCAAAAAATCACACAATTCATACTTTTTCTTCCAATTGTGTGGATGTGGATGTACTGAAACATAAAGTTAATGTGAGTTTACGCCCATAGTTAGCTGCTAGCCGATTAGAAGCTATGTTATCTGTTGCTAAATTTGTATCAACATTTATCTTACCTGATCAGTTGAAGCCAGCGATTCCTAGCCCTTTTATCAGACGGGAAACGATATAATTTACAGCCGTTTCTGCTGGAATGTGGACATTCAGGAACAAAACACACCAGCATCTTATCTGTGGATGGAGAAGAAAGGGAGGGAAAAGGGCGATGACATGACGTCACATACGCGACACAACATGTAGTCTTTCTCATTGTGTTTTCTCAACGGAACTTAACTGAAGAATGGCACAATAAACGGTCAAACTCTTGACATGGAAAATTATAATTTAAACCTATAAACAACATTTGTGTAATCCAAGGCATAACGACCGGGGGATCAGATAATTATTTTCCGTCCATTGAACACCATTCATTTTTTTCGCTCCGAAAGGACCCATGGCGCCGTTACTTCCTGCTTCCGCTTCGGCACTCTATTCCATCCGCCAAATCACATACGGATACGTCACACTCCCGCCGAGTTATACGGAAGAAGCTGTTTTTCACCACGGTAAGTAAATTCACTCGAGCGGTAATCTTTTTGGGTTTACAGACTGTATTTGTTGTTTTGTTTGTCATAGCCATGATCATTTTACAGGTTTATTAGTGCCTTAACACATCCTTATGTTTTACATGGCCAGAGTTTCACAGTTTTGTGCATGTCATGTTTCACCAACAGAATATGCCAAGAATAAGAGTGAGGACGACAGACAGGGGTCGGGTTGACCCAGTCATTTACGAAAGGGCATTTTTAGATGTGGCAAGAGGAGCAAGTGTCAGAAGTGCAGCGAGGGAGCATGGTTTGTGCCATGTAACCCTCAATAGGTATTGCGGGAGGCGAGCAGAGGTCAGCAGCCAGCTTGAGATTACTCCCCCAGGGTACAGACCACACAACAGGGTGTTCACCAAAGACCAGGAGAAGAAGCTGCAGTCCTATCTTAAAGGACAATTCCAGACGAATTCAACTCGGGGGTGTATTTTCCTATCATTTTAGGTCTAAAAGAAGGAATCTGAAGATTTTCAGTTTAATCGCTCCTGTTTTGCGGTAGTTGCGTCTGTCCCCGCATCGCCACGGCAGCAATGAATGGGAGTGGATGTAAGTTCCGCTGTTTAGGCTGTTTACAGCCCTCAAAGCCGCATTTTTTTTCCACAGACAGCGTCAGATGGCTACTCAAACATGCACCGAGAAGTTTATTTACTTCAAGCAAGCCGACATGTTTGTAAAACTAGATTTAATTCAAAGTCTCCCGGAGTCTCGCGCGAGCCCAAAGTTGCAGTGCTGGTGTATTCAGGCGCAGTCGGAGCTACCACTTGTGTCATAAACACAGGAATATCAACTCTTTACTTGCTAAGTTTTTTTTACTTGAAGCAAGTAAAGAGTTGATATTCCTGTGTTTATGACACAAACGGGAGCTTTCCCACTCCACCTGAACACACCGTGCACAGCAACTGGCTCTCGCGCGAGACTCCAGGAGACTTTGAATTAGATCTAGTTTTACAAACATGTCGGCTTGCTTGAAATAAACTTCTCGGTGCATGTTTGAGTAGCCATCTGACGCTGTCTGTGGAAAAAAATTGCGGCTTTGAGGGATGTAAACAGCGGAACTTACATCCTTACACACACTTGCACATTGTTTAAAAAAAAGTTTTAGCATTTACTGTAGCCTTACCTGTTCATGGTTTGGTTTACAGGCTGTTTACAGGCTGTGTCCTGTGACCTCAGTCTGTGGGGGAAAAAAAGATGAAATGTGTTATTGCTTTCACACTGTCACACACACAGACAAAACTGAAAATACTGTGACAGAGAATAAAAAAGATTAAATATGTTATTTTCATACTATGACACTGTCAGATCATTTTTAAAGTTACTGTTGACTGTTCTCTTTACATGTAGTCTGACGTTTTCAATAGTGAAATATCCCATGTAGGCTAAAACTCTGCTGTGTGCCACGTTGCTGATTAGCTTAATTTGTATTAGCTCAATTAAACTGCTGGTGACCATATTATACCACATATTATTTTCTTGGTCATTTCTACTCACCTTAGTAGTCAATGCCTCCCGGAAAACCAGTGTTCTCTTCGGCTGTGTGTCCTTTTATCGTCATGGTGGGCTAGAAGAATGCTGCCACACGGTCAGAGACCGTTTCTCCTCCCTCTCACCTGCAGGTCATGACCTATGTCTCACGCCACTTTACCTGCCGTGATGCTCCACCTAGTGATCAACTGTGAAAACTACACCGCTCCACCAGTGAACCATTTAATTATGTTGATTATCACAAGCTTTGTTCAAACAAGTTATCCTACTTACCGTTGTGGAGTGATTTCAGTGGCATCCACATGGAAGGTTTTTACGCATGAATGAACGGCAACGGGAATATAAAGGCGATATCGCCTTTATATTCCCGTTCCCGTTCATTCATGCGTAAAAACTAGGGCTGTCAAACGATTAATTTTTCTAATCGCGATTAATCGCATTTTTTCCATAGTTAACTCACGATTAATCTCTATTAAAAATATTAGGCCTATATATGGCGCTTTGGACTTTCAACACTCCAAAGTGTTATAATCTCTAGACAAACAACTTTTAGACCAGACCTAGTAGGCCTAGTACCTAATCATAACACATGATGCATGAAACTCACACAGAATTGAAACGAATTGCATCCAGTGGAAATTGCCCTTTACTTTGCTACGCCTCTGCCTGGCCATGTGCATTTGTTGACAACAGAAGCCGTCAAAAAATCAATACATCGCCACGTGCATTTGTTGACAACAGAAGCCGTCAAAAAATCAATGGATGGAGCTGTGGATATATGTTAGACTGTGTATATTTGTGTAGCAACCAACTTGAAGGTGCCTTACCGCCACCTACTGGACTGGAGGTCCCACACTCCAGTCCTCCAGTCCAGCAGACAGAGGACAAAATGGGCCGCGATTAACCGCGATTAAAAAATTTAATCGCGTTAATTTTTTAAATTAATCTCATCGCGATTAACGCGTTAACTCTGACAGCCCTAGTAAAAACCTGACTATATCACTGCTATCAGGGTTCCTACACATTTGAAATTTCCAAATTCCATACTTTTTCCAGACCCGAGTTTCCAGACTTCTAGGTAAAAAATGCAAATAATGTGTGACATTTGAGTAAATAGTTAGTGAGTATTAAAAAATAGTATTAAAAAAATCATGCAATTAATCATTTGTTTTCATTATTCTGAATGTGTATGCCATTATGTA
This sequence comes from Trachurus japonicus, assembly GCF_045865225.1. Taxonomy (NCBI): domain Eukaryota; kingdom Metazoa; phylum Chordata; class Actinopteri; order Carangiformes; family Carangidae; genus Trachurus; species Trachurus japonicus. The sequence goes on from NC_140910.1 coordinate 4,782,439, forward strand.
CCGTAACCAAATAATTTCTAGGAGATTGGAGCTATATGTACAATAGCGCATACAAAAATAATTAACCCAGATAACTTCAGATAAGACCAAACCCAGATAAGTATTAAGATAAATATAGTTCCATACAATAATTTCCATTTTCCATACTTTTCCAGACCTGGAAATGTATAAAATCAAATTCCATACTTTTCCATACTTTCCATACTTGCGTAGGAACCCTGTGCTATTATCACTGCTAATATGTTATTAGCAGTGATATGGTCATACATTTTAAATTAAAAATAAGAATAATCCGATCAATTTCATCATGTTACTTTTGACCCGATCCCCTGTTACTTTCGTCCCTACCGTGAGGGACGAAAGTAACAAAGCGCAACTTCCGTTCAAGATCAAATCACACCAACGTCGTTTCACATTTGTACAAAATAGGACCTGATTTTGATAGACCACGCATATGAGCTGTTGATCACAACAAAAAACAGTTTCTGTCTGTAACATTGTCTTTTAAAATGACGATACTGTAAAAAATGATACTTTCGACCCGACTCTCCCCTACATGTTTTAACAAGGAAAAATGCGATTTCCGGGTGATGACTCCTTTAATATTTGAACTGTATTCAAACTTTTTAAATAAATAAAAACAAATGTGATTTCAATAACCCAAATGCATAGAAACATCAACCATAGTGTACCAAACTATTTTTCACAGTTCACACAGATGATAATGATACCAGAAAAAGTCTAACCCAAGCGCTTGGATAATTTTCCTAACCGTTGGGGCCCATTTGAAGCGTTGGTGCACATTAAGTTTTATCCAGTTATGAGAAGAAGAGTTAACTTTGAGACCAGGACAGTCACAGTCTGTTTTAACACAGTCCCGTGCCTGTATCCTGCACTCGGTATCGTTCCAATGTCAAGTACTCACGCAACCTGTCAGTGTAGAAACAACATGGCGGTGTAGCCAGCCAGGCCGCAGAGCGATGTCCAGACAGCTCCCCGCCGACTCTCGTAGCTCCCTGCTGTCGACTTGTCCGCTCGTCCGGTCCGTCTGCTCCGTCCTCACACCCACACGAATGTCCTGTGGAGACGTCCTTGTGTCCGTGTTGAAGCAGTCTGGTTCTCTGCCGAGAAGCTAACTGATAGCAACACTGCTAAGCTAATGTACGGAGCTAATGCCGGAGAGTCGGAGACCACGTTGTAGTGGCTCGTAAAACTTCACCGTCGTGTAAAGTAAACACACTCGACTGAGCTACGTGACAAGAGTATTCTGACCGATAAAAGTCTCTCTGGGTAGTGCAATATCTGGGCCAACTTTTAGTCCGAGTCTCCAAACATTGACTTATTTCTCTCTGCCGAGGAAAAAACGCAGCCAGCAGCTTCACTGTCCCGGTGAACTGTGGGATATTTCCTCCCGGAGAATGTTCTAGTCTCTATTTTATTAAAACAGGAAAAGTTAACCTTTATCATTTTTTTAAAGACCATAGAATATTTTTAAACAATATATTACATGAAATACAGAGTTAATATGAACAATATTTGTTTTAAGAAAAACGAGAAAAACCAGAGGATTGTGGGAAATTAAGTCCTACTTCGTCTTTTAGAATGAAGAATGAAGAACGAATGTTTATACACATTCTTAGAGATTTTTAGAGAACCCTCCATGTATTTATAAAGTAAAATGTTATTCAGTATATTTAATTCAATATTTGGTAACCCTTTAATTTACAGGCCGCTAATTATGTGATAATGTCAAGAAATAGCCAAGAAATAACAAGTAGCCTAATTGTGTCATAATGTCTAGAAATAGCCTAGAACTAACGGTCAGTTTCATAGTAATGTCGATAAATATAGCCAAGAAATAACAATTGAGTAGAAATTGCCCAGAAATAACGGTCAGTTGCAAGAACTTGGTGGAGAAAAATTCTGGCCTTTCCGAAAAAATTCAAAGCATGAAAAGCATCTTTTGCCTTTATGAGAAATATGACATTAGGCCTACTATGGAATTGACCGTTAGTTCTAGGCTATTTCTTGACATAGTGGCCTGTGAATTAAAGGGTTACCAAACATTTTAATCGGACACATGGACAAAACATGATTGGACATAGATGATTGAGACTGATGAGAATGTGTTTTTATTTATTAAATAAACTGTATACAAGATTTTAATGTAATAAAATATATACTGCTATGTCTACTGAACTTACGTTCAGAGTTTGTTATGAAACAAGATATGAAACAATGCAGCAATTGAAGACAGAGACACCTGTCTCTGCCTGTCAGCTGTGCTGCTGTCTGTTGTATAGTCAGTCCAAAGACTGTATTGACAAACCTCAGCTACTGCAACAGGTGGTGGAGGTGGTGAGTGTGTGGCAGATTAACTGCCATGTTGAGCTCCCAGGAAATTCATACTTCTCAATTTCTTTTTTCTCAGAATCAGCTACACTTAATAGAACGGATTAGCTACATTAAAGCTGACTCATCACTTAATAGCATTATATATATATATATATATTACCTTTACAGAGCAGATAGCTGATAAGGTCAGGCAACATTTGGAGCTCAGAAACATCATCACCATTAAAAAAGAAAACATCCTGCAAAATAAACTTTAGGTAAAAGAAATTTTTAACATAAAGGCATGCAATTTTTTTTTTTTTTACATTGTAACCTAAGCCGGTGCATATTTTCATTTGCCCAGGTCATAGTATTTCAAAGGAGGTTAAATCGAAAGCAACTGGACTTAGTTATTTGTCTAGGAAGACGTTTCACCTCTCATCCAGCCTACATTTACCTTCGATGTATGATGCATCATGCACATGTATGATTTGGAACTTATTCATATGGTGATGAAGTAAAATGTTGGCCTTGTTAGCACATTGGAAATACTTCCCTGAAATAAGCAGTTATCTGCTTTACAATAAAACAGTCTCAGTGAAGATGAAACATCAGAAGTCACACCAGTTTATGAAATAATCTGAAGCTGCTCCTGTCCACACAACTGTCACTCATACTGAGGCCTTGTTAGTGTTGTTTATCTTGACCTGCTGTCCATGTTTTTACTTTACCTCTAACCCCTGCACAGTGAGGAGGCCTAGGAGCATCACAGCTATAATAATTATGAACTAATGAAGCGGCCTTGCTATTTAAATGGGTATTAAAAATAGGAATTGAAAAAATATATATATGAATGAGCTATTCATAATAAATACATACAGTACTTTGGATTTAAAAACTGATTTACGAAAACATGATTTAATTCATTAAATAAAGTTTATAAATGCATCTATGAATTTATGCATAAATGGAAGAATAACTAGCCTAAACAACATTCATCGGGGTCTAATGAGTTCCAGATGAGCTGGAGAGCAAAGTGTTACAGCAGGAACAGTAAAAGGAAAAGCAGCCAGGAAAATACAAATGGAAAACTGAGGGAAATTTATTCCTGTTTGTAAGAAGTCATTCCCAATAATCAATCAATTATTCACATTTGGTTATTTATTCGTGAATTAATAAAAGTATTTGTAAATGAGCATTTTTGAATCGAAATAATTCATTTATGAATTCATCTCTGGTTGTAGGGCTGTAATAATCATTTATGAAGCTTATTTCCTGGTCCTCCACAGAAGAGAGACTGTCTTTATGTAACATGAAACACATAAAGGACGTACAGAAACGTGGAATAAAGTGACAGGCAGCTCTGATGCAAATTTCTTTACTGAAACAAAAAAGGAACTTTACAAAATGTTTGAATGATAATCTGGAAGTTCACTTATTTCTCTTCAGGAGGAGACGAAGGCGACGGACTCGGCTCCTCTCCTGTGTCGACAGGTAACATCTTAAAATAGACTACGCCACATTTACACTTCACAGGTCTCTGTGAAAATACACATTAAACATGTTGTACAAAACAATGCAATAAAATAGAATAGAATACAAAACCCCCCCTCCCCATGTACATCTCTGTTGATAACTTTATGAATAAAATAAAATCATTCTCCACCGGTGACAGCAGGGCGTCTGCACTGCACTGGCAACAACCTCCATCTGCAGTCTCACAACAGGTAGAACGAGTTCACAGGCTGACACAGGATGACGTCTGAAGGCCCCAGGAACAAGTGCAATGTGATCTATGAGGAGGGGCGCACACTGTAAATGTACAATTAACATTCTCAAACAGACCTTTAACAAATTAGCAATGGAAACGCACAACTATACTGGACTTAAATTAAAAAGAAAAAAAAAAATTAAATAAAATAAAAAAAAGTGCAATGTACACGTTTCAGTAGAAGAGCGAGGAAACGACCGAGTAGACAAAGAGCATTAAAAATCTGAATGGGTTTTTCTAAAATTTTGTCTGTACTGTAGAAAAAATAGAACTTCCATCCTCAACCTCGACCTCCGCCGTGTCACTGCCGACTCATGTTACTGCCTTAAAGCACCTTGATAAACAGGCTGGTAAAAACCCGTCAGTGTGTAAAAGCCATATTCATTCAAATAGAAAGGAATGCAGGAAAGAGGAGGCAGAGTCACTGGACCTCATGGCATTGCTCCCTGTTAAAAAAAACACTTGACCCATGTGCTATAACATTCAAATCCATTTGTTACAACCACGTCATGTGGAGAAGCAGTAACAGCTGATCACTGCTGAAAACATTTTAAACCTTTTTTCTGGGCAAAGTTTGCAGTGTTGAAACCTTAATATGTGTCTGTTGATACTCTGCTGTTACTCAACCAATCCTGCTCTAGGTTGTTCATTACAATGGGTGGTGTCATGCACAGTATCTTGTGTTTAGAAAACATTTGATTTTTTTTTTATGTTCCATGAACAAATCTGCAAAAAAAGTTTCAAAATGTATTGAAAAAAAAAAATTAAAATTGGAAAATTTCAAACTAGCCAGTATTTACAGGTGTCCGTTTACTGTTAAAAATGTAAAAACAAATCTATTTAGTTTTTTGTCTAGTGACAAAAAGAAAGAAAAGATGATGATGATTTGTAATTATGGTCTTTCTAGTATTTGACTGTACTGGCTGCCTGTGTGGTTCTTAACAAACATCCTGCTGAGCCACACCGACCTCTGGATGAGGTGATAACACTCAGTTGTCTGATTTCTGCCTGTGAAGAGTTGAACTGCGTCTATGATGCTGCTCTTTCTATTACAAATTATTACAAAACACATGACTCCATAATGTGCGTTGAGATTTTGAACCAGTAAATGAAGCTGATGAGGTCATGAATGGGTGTGGCCTACAGTAGGTCTCCTGTCAGGATGCAGACAGGACTTTGACATGGGTCTGTTTCATTTTGAATGTGATGTGTTTGATGAGCCAGACATGGCTGTCACTACTAATTCAAAGATGGTCCATGTGAGAGTATGGAACAGATTTACACAGAGGTTGAGAGTGTGATGGGAGGTTCGGTGTCTGACTTACTGTGGTGGCTTCATTAACTGATGGTCTGACTTCAATAAAAGGCTTGACAATGTACGACTTACAGTAGATCTGTGTTCAATGAGTGTGTTTGACAGACGCAGACGGAGATGAAAATATTCCTACACTCTGGAACCCTGCTCTACAGACTGCTCCTGGCATTTGGCCACAATACAAAGTAAAGTTACAGTTATTCATTTAATAGAATGAATAAAATCAACTCAGCCATTAGAGGGTTTAAAATTTAGTCTGGTTCCTGGGACCTGTTGGATTGTGTAGTTTAGGCACTGACGGCAGCAGGACAAAAAAAAAAAAGATACCAACGTCACCCTTCAAGCTCAGGTAGCCACTCAAGTGTTTAGTTAAGAGAACACCTGCCTCCTTTCTTATTTTATTGGTGCCTTGCACTGAAAACGCTACTTTATTGAATTATTTATATTGCTTCCTTACTGTTACATACTGCCAGAACTGTGTGGAGTCCTATGGAACAACTCAAATAGAAAATACTGCGGTTTCCTTTATCACAGTCAAACAAACAAAGCAAATATCCTTTAAACAAAGAGGATGAACGACAAGTAGAAAAAAAAGAGAGAACAGTCCGAAGCAGGTCTTGAAGGAAGTCATCTGGAGCTATGCTCTCTCAGTGGCTAGCTGCTGCTAAGTTAAGGTACAGTGAGCACAGTCGGGTCAGTCAGTGCTGCTGCTGGTGGTGTGGCTGAGCTGACAGGGAGCTGGGGGAGGGGGGGCTACTCCATGATGGCTCTGTATATCACCGGCTCTATGTAGTCGCCCCTGTACCGCGAGTTGATCACCCTCTGTCTCTTTGACTCCCGGATGATCTCCTTCTCTTCGAAGATCCCGTCAAACCTCATGTCTGACGCCTTGGACTGCGGAGACAAACACAAGGGGCGTGACAACACTGACACATCTCTGTACGTCCGTCCCTGCTTTCACAAAACCTCACTCCCACTTCATTCTCCACCAGTGATGGGAATAATGACGTTATATGGCGTTACTAACCCTGCTATTTTATTTTATTGTCCTCGACTAACGATTTTCATTGTCGAATCTGATTCGTCAGCTTTTGTCTTTAGTCGACTAATGGTCAAATCATGTTGTTTTTTCTGTCATTGAGTCATGATCTCGTTTGCGTTATTTTCTACGGAGCCCCCGAGGGGACATGGGAAAAAATTTGATGGGTGAAAAAAAAAGAAAAAAGGCTGAACTTTTGCAAGATCTTGCAAAACTTTTGTGAGATCCCAAGAAACTTTTGCAAGATCTCGCAAAACTCTGAAGATCCGCAATATGTCAGTTTATCCAAATAACGCCTTGACCCCCAGGATGACGGCGGAGTTTGACCCACTGCTTCTGGTGGATCCACAGGTGGCTCTTCACGTCTCCGGAAACGTTGGAGCAAGTTTACAAAAAGGCGTCATCTGGATAAACTGACATATTGGGAATCTTCAAAGTTTTGCGAGATCTTGCAAAAGTTTTGCGAGATCTTGAAAAAGTTTCTCGGGATCAAAAGGTTTAGCAAGATCTTGCTAAAGTTTGTTTTGCAGGATCTCGCAAAAGTTTCTTGAGATCTCGCAAAGGTTTCGTGCAAAGGTTTTGCGAGATCTCGCAAAAGTTCGTCCTTTTTTTTCACCCATCAATTTTTCCCCCATGTCCCCTATGGGGCGGAGGAAAGAGCTTAAACATCCAAATAAACAAATTAAATTCTTCCATTGGCATAAGATAACAATAACCTTTTCCAGATTTAGGCTCACTTGCACAACATCACCGTCTCTCTTTTGGGGACGGTGCAGCGGTGATGAGTATGAGCCTGTGCTGTGCTATAATGAGTGTGTACATGGTCCCATCGTTGTGGTCGAGTGTCACAGCACCATGGATAGAGCTGTTTGTGTGTGTAGTGTGTGTACTGTATATAGGTGCTGCGCAATCAATAGACAGAGAACGTGCCCTTTAAATTAAGCTTTAGGCTCGAAGTTCATCGGGTGCACCAGTGCTCGAGCACCCACTGTGATGTTTGTATCAAAATGGGCTATATCATTAGAAAACAAAGAAATTCTCTGTAAAATCAGATGTTCAGCAGCAGGGAGCACCCCTATATTCAGAATGGTACGATCTTTTTTTCATTCGGCGACGAGGTTGATAGTTGAATCAGACCTCTCTGAATCGAATCGTTGAACAGTCGACTATTCGGGGTCACCCCTAGTAACGAGTCCTTACTTGACTCAAAAAGTCTCATCACAAAATAATACACCTTTAAAAGTGTATGTCATATACACTACACTTTTTTTTTAGTCCATCAGCTAGTTGTAAAAAAGTCAGGTTAAGGGGGCGAGTCAAAGTTATTTGACATATTAGAGGATTTTATAAAAGCAGTAACACAATAGTTACTTTACAGTTACGATTTGAGGTGTCCTCGACTAAGGATTTTCATAGTAATTAGTTACTTTTATAGTTTATTAGTTTACTTTTATAATGTAGTAATTCAGTTTCTAACTAGTAACTATAAGTAATCGTTTTTTAAAAGCCCACAGCACTGAGCCCACAGGACTAGACCCTCGACATTTCATCTGTAAACATGTGTGTGGTCTGGTTGCACTTGCCAGTCTGGATTTGACCCTCTTGGGAAGTTCCTCGTCCAGAGAGTAGACGTCGTCTCTCTTGGCCGTCAGCTGTGACCCGTCCTCAAACTCCACCTGCAGCCAGAGAAGGAGAACGGCATCCAGTCAGAACATATGCGAGCTGGGCTGTACACACCCTCACACCCAGGGCCGGTTCTAGGCAGGCATATATGAGGGGGCAGTCAGAAATGTGAAGGGGGCATCATGTGAACACATCATGCTCCAGCACTTTTTTTCCTCTGTGCTCATAGTAACTTAATTGAATTGGGTTGTTGACTATGTGTCCAACCCCAACCTGGAGAAGTGGATTGCACTTTGTCAGGCCTCTACCTTCAGACCTGTCCAACTCAGGGCCAGGGTGGCCAATCAGGGTCTTAGAGCCCAAATTTGTTACTGTTGTAATGCAAAGAGCCACATTATATGGGTGGTTAGGGGTGCATATACCTGAAGATGCATTGCAAACCCAGAGGGGGTGAATAAGGTGAGTAGCTAAACCCCTGTAGGGGGGTCTGGGGGCATCCCCCCCAGAACATTTTTGTGATTTTAAAATGTGAGTGAAGCATTCTGGTGTACTCTGAGAAGAGGAGGGGGGGGAGGGGGGGTCTACTATGGTCAAGATTTACAAAACTGAAAGGTAGTCTTATGAATACTAAAAATAAAAGGAAAAAGAACCGAACATTTTAGAAAAGAACACTGTCCCTTTTTCGGCGGATTTTTGTGCTACTGCAGATAATTTTGTCAACTTGTAATATAAACATTTTTTGAGTATATTAAAATGTGCTTTCTCAACTTCTAAAATTTGGATTTGAGGGGGCAAGACATTTATTTGAGGGGGCGCTGCCCCCTCTTGCCCCTGCGTAGAGCCGGCCCTGCTCACACCACACAAACGCAATGTTCCAAGTCACCTCTTCAGACTCATTATATGATCTTTAAGAGAAATTAACTAATTGATTAAGCTGATCACTGGATCTCTCTGTAAAACTGGTTGTTTCAATTCATATTTTCTTTTCTCATCAGAACTCTGCTGAAAGAGTGCAGACTGAGACAGAGGGCTCAAAAACACACAGGGTCTGCTAGCCAATCATCTGACCAGGCTCTGAAATGGCCAATCAGACTGTAATCCTGTAGGTTAAAATAGAATCAATGATTTAAAATCTGGTATTGTAATTGTTTAACAAGGCCACGTGTTATATAACAATCTTTATGGAAAACAAATCCAAAACCCAATATTCTAATATGAGAGCCTGGTAATAAACGAAAGCCATCATCATCAGCCACACAGATGTCTAGTTACCTCCCTATGGTTACATTACACCTTATCCTGAATCATATTTAACTATGTATGCGTGTAGGAGCCTCTATCATCCATTTCTTTTTTCAAACTATCGCTTCAGTGGATTAGCAGAGTTCTACACTGGGAGTTACACTAGAAATAAAACAGGATAGAGTAGAACAGAACAGAACACATTAATTAAGTCATTCTTATTCTTATTCTTACAATAGAACAGAAAAGAACATAATAGAATGCAACAGAATAGATGTTTATTGTCAATCTATGAAATTAAAAACAAAATTCAGAGAGCTTTTAATACTAACACACTTAAAAGTAGACAAGTGCTTTACTCAATAGCTGTTTAACATCAGTGAATATTATTGGGAGTGAATATTAAGTCAGAGAGCATGGAGCTGTGTGCTGTCAGAGTAAATCTAATTATGTGGCTCAAACTACACATGGAGTAAGTTCTTACCAGGTACATCTGGATGATATGAGCTGCCACAAATTTGGCCCCGTACACCAGGCCGTCCGTCCATCGCACCTGCACCACTTCACCCTGGGGTGGGGGTCCAAGCTGGGCACAGTCTCGGCTCTGACAGGGAAAACACACAACATCATGTTCTCAGAACACTGAACAAAGGCAAAGGAGGTAATGGAGGAGCAGTGACCCGGCCTCCTTCAGTTCAACAGAAAACACCATTTATTTGTCTGAACAAAAGCTAAGTGAGCTCTTTGAGGGGTTATTGGTTTATGTAAACATGGACATGTGTTTGTTGACAGGAGTTCATGTGTGCACAAGATGTTGTTGTACTGCACCGTGGTATTCAAATGACAGTCAGCACAAACACACAGAGGCTGAAGGCTAAAGCAAAAAAAAAAAAAAAAATCCAAATTTCAGGAAATAAGTCAGAATGTTCCGAGTATAATAATGAAGTAGTTAGTTTACAAGAGACAATGTTAGGTTAGATGTCTTTTAAGATGATTCATTCTTTGGCTTATTGGCATTATTATTTGTACTGTCCTGTTGTTATTTTTGTCATAAAAACTAATAAAAATTTAAGCATTAAAAAAAAGAAACTGCATCTGTTCTGTTGTTGGACAGGAAACCAGCAGCTCGGCTGAACTAAGCTTAAAGCAGAAGTAAGTGGTCCGGTCGTTTTCGCTAATGCTGCGTTCCAGGCAGGCTTTTGAAATCGTAAATTACAGCTTCAAGTCACAACTTACGACTTTGTAGCGTTTCAGGCAACCCACTCGTGTTTTTCCGACCTGTTTTACTGGTGAAAGTCACTATAACGGCCACTCGTAACTTCCGACCCGTGAACTCGTACCAGATCGAACTGGTACGACTTCACGGTCGGAAAAATACGAGTTTCCTTGAACGCACCATAACAGTCCTCGTCCCTACGTTGCCACATTCACGGCGTTCCTTGGCTGCACACACAGCCCTGCATGCCGTTCTCTCTCCTTATTGGATAAAAACTGTAGGATACGATAAATGTTTTCTCCTCGGCTCAGAGCAGAGCAGAGTGACTGACAGACCCGTGTTTCAGACCAAACACTCTATGTAAGTGATTGCTGTCGGAAGATATAACTATTTAAGACTTATATTAACACAAATATATCACTTACTTCTGCTTTAAGATAAGGGAAGAGATAGTTGAGAAATGATTGTGCCACAGCAGCAGGTACTGTATCACATTAGTGCAAATAGAGGAATAAGGAAGAAAAACATTTAAAAAAAAGTATAATATTATATTTATATATAGGTACATGAAACGAGCAGAGTTTCTTCTCTTTTTTTTATCACCCATTCATTCGGCCTGAGTGGTGGTCAACCAAACAGCGCTGCTCTCCCTCTGCAATCTAAACTCGTGCTGATTTTTAAACGTCGGGCATTGAATGACTGAGTGTGTTGCTGCTTCGGGGGCGGAATCGCAGTTTTTCTTTGATTACATATGTTTTATGATCGTATGGATCCATAATCAAAATCATAATTAAAATTCGATTAATCACCAGGCCCTAACACATACATACATACATCTAAAATATCAAATAAATACATAAATATTGGTACAATGATGCAAGGGAAATAGTGATATTGAAAGAATGCAGATTAATCTTCAAGTGTGGACAGAGAGAAACCAGCGACACCTACCACGATGTCTTCAGGGAAGAGATTGTCGCTGAAGGAGCCGTCGTCGAAGTTGACCTCGTAGAAGGTTTCTTTAGACAGCTGTACCACGTCACACTGGTAGTAGCGGCCGTTCTTGTGCTTGCAGATCACCTTCTGCCCCACCGTCAGCTCGTGCATGGCTGCTTTGTTGCGCTGTCACAGGAGACAGGAGAGGCAGGGAGTCACATTTCTACCACCAACGCACTCACCTTGGCTCAGTGTTCTCTGACATCTGAGGCATCGTCATGTTAGAGAACTGGACAGGGAGAGAAAGAGGTAAAAAGTGAACATTATGCGATGGAATCCTGACCTCGATCTGAGTGGGGCCTTTGTGTCGACAGCAGGTGACGTGGACCACGAAGGGCCACTCGTCAGGCTGCATGAGGACTCCTGCTGCCTGGGCACAGGTGGGGTGGTAGGCAGTGGGACAGCGGCCATGAGAGCACTGCACGCAGCAGCCAGAGGCCTTCTTCATCCTCTTCTTACAGTAGTAGCATTTCTGTTGATTCAACCAGAGGAGCCAGGGCTCAGTATACTGCATATGAACTCACTAAAGACACCCAAGTCCGACACTTCATCATTAATAATCATCTTTTTCAAGACTTGACACTACTGACATTCTAGTTTAATCCCTCACTTTCCAGTCTGTCCTCATTTTGGCTCTGATGCAGGACTTTTTCCATTTCTGTTGCTGCTTTCTCCATGTTTATTTTCTGTCTTAATTCATTTAGTAGAATATACAACACTAATTCCATCAATTCATGATCACACGTCGATATCCTGAGCCAACTAAGGCTGAGTCAGAGACAATCATCCCAGATTTGACTAATCTCACAAATAACTAATTCTAAAACAATTAAATCATTAGTAATAATTATTATAAAAACAACAGAATATACATGTAGACACGTGAAGCTCCTTTTCCACTGATAATTCACCTGCTTCTACCTGATGTTTGATGACTTACCAGTTTAAATCTCTGCAGAGGAATTCCACTTAAATCCACAGGACTTCTTTCAGTGATGTTGACAAAACGCGCCTCCAGCACGGCCACTGCACAGAGCACATGTACCCACCTGCAACACACGCACACACACACAAATACACACAATTTTATGCTGGTAAATAGTGAAACGACAGACAAACACAAAGAAAACACACTTGTGGTACGTATTCTGTCCTGTGCATTGTTAAAACAGCAGCCACAGTGACTTGACATTCACTCCCCTGCAGTCGTCTGCACCAGACGTGTAACATGGGCCGAGAAGGACACCATTCAATTTTCCACATCATTTACTTTGACGTTAAGTTATTATTCAGGAGGTAAAGGACTACTGGTGCTGGGCTGTGCTCAGAAATGAGCTGCAAAGATAAATGAAGGAGAGACTACGGGAGAGCTCCAACCCCTCACTGAACTATGTTTGGGTCAGTACATTGTGGCAACAGACAGGAAGCAGAAAGGCAGAGTGAGTTCAGGTCTACAGCCACCAGGGAGTCCAGGTTTACAGATTCAGTAGCATTTAAAGGAGAACAGGAGCCCGGGTTGGGTTTACTACGAGCTAGAATATTGCACTACACCTCAAATCAGTGTGATTAGCTGACTGTTCTTCCGCCTGCTTCCCTTACGACGGGATTCCACTCGATGTGGATCTGTTGCGTAACGCGTGCCATGTACGCTCCGTGGTCCGCCATCCGTCAACACCCACTGAATGTGTTTGTGATGCGCGCTGATGCGGCTCTGCCGGACAGCGGGTCTCACGAGGATCCACCAAATCTCGTGAACTCGCGCATAATTGTGCAAAAAAGTGGGATGTAGAACCACAAAACCAAAAACTGTTCATTTAATCCAGAGGAGTAGTAGGAAAAGAACTCGGTGCTGACCTGTTGATCTGCCTATTTAGTGATTTTACAATCAGTCAATGGTGTCTGAAAACCTCTGAGCTGTTGACTTCAGGCCTCAGCCCATCACAACATTTTCAAGGTGTAGTGCGGTAAACACGATGTATTTTATTTTGAAAATTAAACGAGTGTTTTGTTTTGTGTTTTATACACGATATCCTGTCCCGTACGATCTGCTCTGTGCTGACTTGATGTGCTGTCTGGCAAAAATAGAAGCTCTGTGTGTTGCAGAGGGCTCCAGAAGACCGGAGCCGCGCCGCAGCCGGTGGAAGCACACACATTGACTAAAATAGAAACGTGCCGGAGCGTATACAGCCCATATTCTGTTCATTCATATATAATAATCAGTTGCATTTTGGCTGCTCTAGTTTTCTGACTCAGAACTGAAACAACTCAAGGAAATAAACTTAAACCAGTTTGATCTGAATCACTGACTATGATTCATCAGAGGTTCACATGCACGTGTTCTGTAACATTATAAGTATGTACTGTACGTATTTTCCAGTTCCTTCACCCACTTACTTGCTGTTGTTGGCTTTCTGCAAGGCTCCTCCTCTCAGTGAGCACAAACAGCAGTTCTGCAAAAAAAAGGACACGTCATCAATCAGCAAACTATCCACAAGTCCTCTTTCAATACTTTCATTTGCTGCCTCTATCAAAACTAACGGCTACGACTGCAGCAGCTGGAGCCGTGAGCAGAGGCAGCATGTCCCACGTGGACCGTTGACTCACCTCAGTCATGGCGTTGGCCTTGCAGCGGGCACATTTCCAGTCCTTCGTCACCGCAGCCGGATCCACACCATAACAACCTGTAATATAATGACACAAACGTTGACTGGTGCTGGTGCACTGGTGACAGAGAGACAGGAACCATGTTTCCATCCACACATTTTTATTCGCATTAAGAAATATCGAATTAAAAATGCCTTATGGAAACAGTAAAATTTGATTAAATGTCATGAATATCGATAAAAAGTTAACACGGTCGATCTCATTGGACTTTTTCTTGATCGATACAAAGTTACTGCGACAAATGCTGATGGAAAGACATGTTGCATTATAAGCACCAGCCTATAGCCTATAATAATATAATCGCGTGCCTATGACTCCAGCAGCTGGTCACACTGGGCCTATGAAGGACTGATGTTAAATTACAAGAAAACAATATGATAGCAAAACAGCACATGACGTCATTACGCACGGCTTTTTATTCGATTTAAAGGTCTCAGATGGCAATGCACTTGAGCCGGCATTATTCACATTCATATTTTTATCGATCTTGAGATAATTCGATCGAAGTGGATGGAGACATGATTTGTGAAGGATGGAGACTTTGGAACGAGCAGTTGGTGGGTGTGGTGGTGTGACTGTGTGAATCAGCTGTTACCTCCTGCAATTTTAATGTCAATGACATTGTAAACCAGCTATGATCATAGTTGGTGTGAGGCAGACAGCTGCTGGCTTCCCTTAGTGTAAACAGAGGCACAATGATGCCGTCATCTGATTTATTTATCACCCCCCCCTCTGTGGATGCCAACTGTGACTGACTACAGTCTGTCAGCAGAAAACACTGTCGTGCTAAGGTATACCAGCACACACACATTTTACAGCATGTACATGTTGGTTTTTTTTTTTTTTTTAGATATTTTTGGGGTGTTTTTTTTGCTATTATTTGATAGGACAGTCTTGAGCAGTGGTTCCCAGCATTTTTTGACTTGCGACCCCATTTTGACATCATTAATTTCTGGCTACCAGCAAAGATATTTTTATATGCTGCATTTTATTTGAACTCGATTAAGTCGATTTATATTCGAGAAAGTGAAAGGATAGAATATAGTTGTTTAAGATTGTGTGTGGTGTATTTAATTATAAATTTATAAAGAATAATAATTATTTTAAAAAATATTTTTATCAGTACTTTTTTTTTAATCACTTTCAGGCGACCCCATTTGAATTCCAGCTGACCCCTCCCTACGTGGGGTCCTGACCCCAAGGTTGAAAAACACTAGTGTAGAGAGACCGGTAAGCAGGGAGACAGACTGGAGGAAAGACATGTGCTAAAGATCGTCTCAGTTAGGAGTTGAACCGGCGATCAGTACAGGTGCATCTGAATAAAGGATAGTGGAGCTACTGAACCTTTGCAGGTGTTTGGAGTTAATGAGCTGATTAGAGTCTGACATCATTAGGTTACAATAGTAAACTTTAATTTACAGAATTTTGGGTCTTCATTAGATGCAAATCATAATAAAGACATAAAATATGTAATAATGAATCTATATAATATATGAGTTTCACTATTTGAATTGAACTATAATAAATAATATAATAATAAATTAACTTTTCCATGATTATTTCTGCCGGCTGCTGTTCTTGTTTGCAACAGTAATTTTCCATAGAGGAGTGTGTGTACTGACTGGTATGTACGCGGACGCTGCAGTGGGAGCAGGTGATGAGGAGGCTGGTTCCATCTTCCTCCAGATGAGGCGTCACCAGCTGCTGCTCACACTCAGAGTCTTCCTCTGTGGTGATGGTGAAGCACATCTCAGGGATCACAGGTTTGGTCCTCATCCGCCCACCGGACACCATGACGGGACTGTCCCCGCTGTTGGCACACTCAGTCTGACAGCAGGCACAACACACATACACACACACACAAAGCCTTTAATACTGTGTAATAAACAATATCTTATTCTAAATATGAACTTTTCTTACAACTGAAACTTTTCTCCATGCTGTTGTTTTTGCTCTGTCATCAAGTTAAACTTTGATTCACTGACTTCCAGATTATACTTTGGTTTGACTCCGTCCTCTAGAATCTCTGCTGACATCTATGTGTATAGTGTCTGATGCAAAATCTAATGCATCTCAATATTATATAGCTGTTATTCGGATGGCACTACTTTATACAAGCACTTTATATAATCTATGTTCTGTTTTAATACTACTATTATTATTATTACATACTATTATTCAGTTCAATTTTGGGTAACCCTTTAATTCACAGGCCGCTAATTACGTGATAATGTCTAGAAATAGCCTAGAAATAACGGTCAATTACATAGTAATGTCATGTTTTTCATAAAGGCAGAAGGTTACATATGCTTTTCATGCTTTGAATTTTTTGGGAAAGGCCAGAATTTTCCTCCACCAAGTCCTTGCACTTGACCGTTATTTCTACACAATTTCTAGACAATACGATGCAATTACTTGGTATTTCTCGGCTATTTCTTGGCATTAGCACGTAATTAGCGGCCTGTAAATTAAAGGGTTACCCAATATTGATGTTTTTTATTAGGCTAAACCTGCTGCTATAATTTGCATGTATTAGAAGTACTTTTTATAAAATACTGTATATATGATATAGCATGTTGCAAGAATACATTCGCGTTCCAGCTTCTATCAAGCTGTTGAAGAATGCAAAAAACTAGTGCAATAGAGCAACGTGCAATGAACACAACTTGGCGCTTTTTCTGGCACTTTAAATTGTCTAATGTTTTCCCTGTGTTGTCATTGTAACGTATCTCCTGTTTTTAGTCCTGTTTTAGTCATCAATGTCTGTGTTTTTATGTGATTGTACTTTTTTTAATCTCTTCTGCACTGTGAAGCAATAAGGTAGCATGACGCCCAAGACAAATTTCCCCAATTGGACAATAAAATTAACCCTGACCTGATTTGTGGAATGCATCCAGTGGGGCATCACAGTAAAAGTAGGCATAATGTGTTAATTCCCAACAGACAATATGTGATATGACCTAAAATTAGTTTTGGAGAAAAAAGCCTGCATATATTTGTAGTGGTTGTGATGGGAATTGGAAATGAAGTGTTGGACAGCATCGGCATATCAGATATCGACAAAAATCTTTTAATCTGTAATTGCTCACTCAAGATAACTGTTTTTAACTCTTGTTTAAACCTATTTTTCTTTTTTGGTTGCTGTTGTAGCACTTTGAAATTTTTTGGTAAATATAAAGTGTGTTACAAATAAAATGTATTATTATTATTATTATTATTAAAAATTTCAATATGGGATATCACTGATTTTATTTTTTATGTGAAGACTACGGATGTTAAAGGACAATTCCAGGCGAATTCAACACGGGGGTGTATTTTCATATCATTTTAGGTCTAAAAGAATGAATCTGAAGATTTTCAGTTTAATCGCTCCTGTTTTGCGGTAGCTGCGTCTGTCCGCGCATCGCCACGGCAGCAATGAATGGGAGTGGATGTAAGTTCCGCTGTTTAGGCTGTTTCCAGCCCTCAAAGCCGCAATTTTTTTCCACAGACAGCATCAGATGGCTACTCAAACATGCACCGAGAAGTTTATTTACTTCAAGCAAGCCGACATGTTTGTAAAAGTCGATCTAATTCAAAGTCTCCCGGAGTGTCGCGCGAGCCCGAAGTTGCAGTGCTGGTGTATTCAGGCGCAGTAGGAGCTACCGCTTGTGTCATAAACACAGGAATATCAACTCTTTACTTGCTTGAAGTGTACATTTTTTTCCACATACAGCGTCAGATGGCTACTCAAAGATGCGCCGAGAAGTTTTTTTTACTTGAAGCAAGTAAAGAGTTGATATTCCTGTGTTTATGACACAAACGGTAGCTTTTCCCACTGCATGTGAACACACCGCGCACGGCAACTGGGTCTCGCGCGAGACTCCGGGAGACTTTGAATTAGATCTAGTTTTACAAACATGTCGGCTTGCTTGAAGTAAATAAACTTCTCGGTGCATGTTTGAGTAGCCATCTGACGCTGTCTGTGGAAAAAAATTGCGGCTTTGAGGGCTGGAAACAGCCTAAACAGCGGAACTTACATCCACTCCCATTCATTGCTGCCGTGGCGATGCAGGGACAGACGCAGCTACCGCAAAACAGGAGCGATTAAACTGAAAATCTTCAGATTCATTCTTTTAGACCTAAAATGATATGAAAATACACCCCTGAGTTGAATTCGCCTGGAATTGTCCTTTAAGTAGGTTCCTCATGAATCTGGTGCACAAATCTTTTCATTTCTAAATGATTAAAGTAAGCGCACACTGTCCTTAAATGCAAAAAATATAATGAAATGAAAAGCCTTTGTGAGTGTAGCTCCGGTGTGGGACAGGTCACCTGCTGGTACGTGTGGAACAGCGTGCAGATGGAGCAGTACGGAGGTTTGCAGCCCATGCGCTGGTTGTACTCCCTCTCCTTCTTCAGGTTGGGCGGTCGGCTCTGCCACAGGTGAGCCAGTGGTTTAGCCCAGCCCTCCCCCTCCAGACCCCCCTCCTCCACCGGGGGGGCCTCTTCCGGAGCCTCTGCACAGCAACACAACATTCAGGTGAGTGAACAACGACGGGACAATATATCAGAGAGCTCATGGTGCAGCTCTGCTGACGTGACTGACCGTCATCGCTCATGCCGTCCTTGATGAGTGGGTGATGCCCTGGCAGCTGCCCCAGGTCGCTCTCCAGCTCCCCAGCCTCACACAGCTCTACTGCCACCTGCTGGAGGAGAACACTTACTGTTAGCATCAACATGCTGGTTGTTGAGCATTTATGCTGCACGTAACTGATCCTTTGAACTTTGCATTCAAAGTGCTTCACATAAGACATAAAAACATTACAAAGGGCATAGAAACAATATAAAAGAGAACATTTCAATGTATTTTGGCATTTAAATGCGTTTTAATTGATGATTGCACGCGTGCAGATTGTTGTGTGACGTCAGACGACTGATTCTTGGCATGGGTCTCCCATGAACATAGTTGATTTGAAGTTTCTATTTTTATCCGATTATGAATCATTCTCATTCTTTGGAGCCAATATCTGACAGGTCACATCCTTCTCTATGTTTTTCTGTCACAACAATAAACTCAGACCATCTCCTCAGCTCAGCCAAGACTCTGAATCAGCCCCAGACTGGTTATGACAGCACCTACTTGTCAGTAACGTAATAACGTTTTTGCATTATTGGACTAGCATTAATAAAAAACTTTTGACATTGTAATACCTGGAGCCGATAATGTAATAATATATGTATCTATATGTAATATAACCTAATAACGTATTATGTTATTGGCAAAAAAGTTATTATTTTATTGACTCAAGCATTTTATTACATTATTGGCAAGTTATAACGTTATTGTTTTTTTTGCATTGAAAATTGTCAAAATTATTAGTATTTTCTTCTTGTTGCTATTGTTATTTTTCTCTGCTTTGTAAGGTGACCTTGAGTGCCTTGAAAGGCGCCTCCAAATAAAATGTATTATTATTATTATTATTATTACTGGCCGTTATTATGTTGTGGGTTGCTACACAGAGACTACAGTCCTCGCTGCAGCCGGCCCCAGTTCGAATCCCCCGATGCCCCTTTGCTACATGTCATTCCTCTTCTCTCTGACTCCCCATTTCCTGTCTCTCTCTACTATACTATAACTTAAAGGCAAAAAGTTGAAAAAATATACTTGAAAATAAATAAATAGTGTCATGCTGAGATGCAGAGACAGCAGCTAACGTGTGAGGAACAACACGTGTACCGGTTGCATGATCCACTCACCGCTTTGCCAACAGGCCTGCTGGTCTTCTCCGTCTCGTTGTCACTGCTCTCGCTCTTCTTCTCCTCCTTGGGCGGGGTCTCTCCCTCTCCGTAGTCTCCTTTGGCGTAGCTGTGGACGTGCAGGACGTCGGCGGGGCTCAGCGTCCTCTGGAACAGTTTGTGCGCCGGGCTGCTGCCGATCTCGGGCTCCGCCGTGCCGCCGGCTTCCTCGGAGCACGGCGCCACCACCTGGTTCTCCGGGGGCTCGGGGGGACAGGCGTCTGCCGCCGGCTCGCCGCCCTTCTCCTTCTTCGACGGACTCCGTCTGTTGGACGTTTTCTTAGCGCTGGCTTTGGTCTGGGACTTGGACTGTGGCCGGGTTTCTTTCTCCTTCTTAGGCTCAAGTTTGACTGTAGGTTTGTCTGAAAGAGGAACACATCATCACAACTTCTAATGTAGGTCGTCCATAAACAGGTCAAATATACCACTTAAAGGGATAGTTTAACATTTTGGCAAATTGGCCCATTGCCATAATCGCTATAGTCATAGCAGTAGGTTTGTTACCTTTAATTGTCGGTGCAAGGTATTTTTAGAACGGCGGAGCAGAGCCGCGAGCTGCTCAGAGCTACGCTACCGAGGCTAATGGGATTTCTTGGTTTTCCTCATCAAACTCATCAAATACACAATCCAACAACTCCAAAACGCTCTGGTAGACAAGTTGTGACCTGCACATTCACCACACTATGAGATAATAACGGAACGTTACGAGACAGAGTTGTTTTTAAGGTAAATTCATGCAAAACCGCTGATGCCCGTTGCCTTCAGGGACAGTTTTTCACCGAGCAGTATTTACTTCAAACGACCTCCTCTAACCAGAGTATCTCAAAACATCAAAAAATCTACAGTTTTCATGCATCGATCCAGACTCTCTATTGGAAAAATTAAGTAAATACTTTCTACTAATTATTTTGCATGTTACTATCATTAAAAACTGTAAAAGCAGCCAGAGGCCACAGGTCACCAGTGAGTTACAGTCCTAAAGTAGAGACCGACCAGCAACAAGCATCTTTAGTATGTTCATGTCTACCATGCACAACCACCATCTGGAGCAGAGACAAGTTTTATAGTTATATAGTTTTATAGCTGTGTGATTATATTTGGCACTATTGCCTTGCATTTTACCACAACAATGACCTACTGACATTTTACTGCTAGACTTCAACTTCAGCTATACCTTTCTTAGTTTCTACTTTTCAGTTTCTATCCAAGCTGTAAATAGCAGCACTGACACAAAGAGGTCTTCTAACTGTGCAGTACCTTTCTCTGCCCTGACAGAGGCTTTCGTCGGGGACTCTTTGCGCGTCAGCTTGGCCCTCTTTGGCTCCACCACCTCCGTCTCCTTCACCTCCTTCAGATCAGGTTTGACATCTTCGACAGCTTCGATCTGACGCTTCGTCCCAGGCTGACGTTTTGGACTGATGCAGGGGAGACAAGGGTTAAGACGGTCAGGATTCAAATGACACTAACAAAACAAAACTCCTCTGGATCAATCATCACATGAGAGTTTGTTCAAGTTATATTCTGTAACTTTTCAATGGGGGACTGGATTTTGGTTTTCTTGGTTAACCTGTTATGTCCTAGTTCTGTTTATTTATTATTCTTTATTTATTTTGATTGGTCCCATTATTTCATGTATCTGTTCTGTGTGTTTTATAATCAATTTGTGTGTATTATGAATGCCCAATAAAAAGACATGGGGAAAAAAATCTGTAACTTTTCCATATTTAAATGTCTAATGACAATCAGACTTCTGTTCTCTATGTTGTTGAGTTATAGTTTTCTTATTTTATTCATGAATTTTCAATATAATAAACGAGACAAAAGTCTCCATCAGTTCTCAAACTGGGGTAAACTGTGATTTTAATCAGGGTAATGGTGCATTTCATAGGCTGCCTGTCAATGGCAGTTTATTAGAGATGCACTTGCTTTCTCTGTGATTAAAATCTATGATTGAAATACTAATTATACAAAATGTGCTGCAAACATATTCCATTTGAAAAATGTACATTTACATTTTGTAAGTGGTTATTGATCATTAATAAGACAGCTCACAGTTCACACCCACATCAGAATAACCTCTGAATGTTGTGGAGATGTATTGATGGTAAACTCAGACCTCTTGTCTTCCTGCACAGGAGCGGTGGCTTTCTCAGACTCAGCTTCTTTCTGGGGCTCAGTCTTGTCGTCCTTCAGAAACTCCGCAGCCTCCGGCGTGGGTTTGGCGTGGTCGATTGGAGTGTTGTCTTTCCCCGCCTTCCACAGCTTGTAACGGCTGGGCTGGAACTTGCGCACAAACACATCCATTGAGATTTTCACCATGTCCTGACGGCACGAACACTGGGAGGAAAACAGAAATCAAGGTGTCAGTGTGGGATGTGTGACCTGCAGCACACAGGACAGTGCAAAGCAACGCTCTGAAAACAGACTGGTTGTTTTCAGAGCAGCAGCCTGCAAAAGAATGGGAAACCCAGGAGACTTGAGCTCTAAGATAACTTTGACCAAGGTATCAGACAAAATATTTACTATTTACACGCTGTGATTGCTGTGTTTCTAAAGGGGGGGCTATATACTAACTATGCAGGGGGCTCTAACCTTTGCCGAGGGTCCTATATATACATATTGTTTAAAATGTAAAGGGAATGTGTCGTCTGTAACTTTATGCCTTTTGGAGATCATTTCATCTTCCACTTGCTGAACTGTTCACGTTAACAGAAATTTTGACCGGGGGTGCCCAAACTTTTGAATGCCACTGAACATCAGTTTCCCTGTTTGTCACATGTGTTTACTACAACCATGTTTCACATTTGTTCACATGTTGCAACATGTGAGAAACATGTTACCACAGGTTGGAACATGTCACAAATACTGCAGGTGTTCAAAATGTCACTATAGCATCAAACGCAGTAATGTGAACAAAGACAAACAAACTATACACACAGGTCTCATATGAACACGTATCACTACATCACCGTACCAGTGTCGCCTGCTTGCCGTAATCAATCCATCGCTGGGTGGCAAAGTTGGTGGACTCGGCACAGTTGAAGCCGTGGTTGAAGCCAGCGTGATAGCCAAATGGGAACGTCACAATGAACTGCCCCGCCTCCTGAGTCACCTGAACAAACACACACCACACAGAATAACACAGGCTGGCACCACTTCACCTTCAACTTTCTGTTTATTTATCTCATCATTATCATCCACTAATTGTTCAGGTTGTCTTTTTTTCTCTCCACATGAAGAGAAGTGTAAATAAAGGGTCACCTTTTCAAATGGAATGCCGTATTTCTTCAAGATTGAGGGTGAGATTAAAGTCATCTTGTGGCGCAGGAAGGCCTCACAGCCCTGAGCATTCCCTGGAAAGAAACCTGGAAACACAGGAAGACATCAACACATCAAACACGCTCTTACTGTACAACGCTCTCTGCCTGGGTTCAAGTCTGTTCATTAAAATGATTTAAAAAATTACATATACTTTCTGTTGCTGCCAATGGGACTGGGGATGGAAATTAGCAGCTTGGCTACAATCCCACATATTTACATGTCAATGTCCATCAATATGTACTGTTCCCATTTTTACAAAAATAAATAAATCTGAAATCTGAATCTGAATCTTAGGCATGGGGACTGAAACCACAATATTGAACAGGCTTGATTTTTTAAGAACAAAGGTTTGATAATCTCCAACACTCTCCGCTCTTAGCAGTGGAAAAACTGAAAAACGTTTAGACATACACAATGTTGAATTATCATCACATTTACTGTTAATGTTCTACATCAATAGATAGCTTTGATAAAAGTTGTAGTACCCAGAGTTGCACAGTTAATCGCAATATAATCAAAACCGCAATATTCAAATCGCAGGAGCACAGATGTGTTACCACAGTTTTGTGCATTGCTGGCACCATAAGTGTTGTGTTGTGTTACCACAGAGACACCCTGGCCAACAAATTATATTCTCAAGATTTAAAAGGAACCTGTTCGTAAGGATGGTAATGATACCCATCCTGTACTGACCTACTGTCTATACAGTGTAGAAACTTTTTGAGAGTTGTTTTGGCTGTTTCTTTAAAGAGGAACTATGCCGGATTTTTACCTTAACTCTGCTTAATTTTTACCTTAATTAAAGAGCTTCAGAGTGATTGTTTGTATGGGCACCGTGACACAAACGCGCCCTGTAACCCGTCATCTCTTATTTATGACAGATAAACCTAGACAAATATACACATCGTAACATGTATAATGCTAAATAACGTTATCCACCGCTCTACTGATTGCTTTCTCGCAAGCTTCAATGAAAACAAATGCACATAGCCGAGAGGAGCGTTAGCAAAACAGCAGAAAAGTGACCGGACTTGCATAGTTCCCCTTTAACACCACTGATCATGAGATGGTTAAGGCAACAGTGTGAAATCTCAATTTTCATGGGGGATTGAAAACAAGAACTACAGAACCTGTTCAAGCCAATTAAAACATGACGTACCCTTGGCGAGGCGCTCCAGTCTTCTCCCGTGCTCTGGTGGGACGACATACCTGAAGACAACAACAGTATAAACTTAAGTCCAATGATGGTGGTGTTCTGGTGAAGTATCTTTTACTTTGGACCAGGCAGAACAAAGGTGTAATATGTTAACGATGGAACCTCCATCAAACTCATTTTCAGTTGATGATACAGGTAGATAAATGATTCACCTTTGTTTATCATCAAGTAATGTTCAGTGTATCTGCAACCAGAGCTAATATCATCATTTTTCCCTCTCTAAGCAAAGTTATCTTACTCATTCAGTGTTCATTTAAAGAGGACATATTAGGGAAATATCACTTTTTTAAGGCTTTTTAACATATATCTGGGTGTTTGTCTTGCCTTCCGGCTCCCAAAATGTGAAAACTGACAAAACAAATCTGTAATGTTCAGGCACCCTAGGTTGAAATCCCTGTGGTTTTAGGAGCTGTTCCCTCAATTGTCTTCCAGTGATGTAACTAGCTTCTGAATTTGCACAACCCCACCCCTACCTGGTACCAGTAGAAGGGGTGGGGCAAGCAGTGGTTCATTTGCATTTAAAGGGACAGGCACTGAAACCAGCTGTTCTGAACAGGGCTGTTTAGAGAGGATGAAAAGAGCTGTGATGTTTGATCTTTGGGGTATTTTGACCAAAGCACAGACATGTCTTTAAGACACCTGGGAACTATTTTAATTTGTGGAAAAGGGGCAGAATACGTCTCCTTTAATATATGATTTTAATAATCTCTGGTCCCCTCAGAGTAGATGAACTTCAGCTCCAATTCTTCCTTTTAATTCACTTTTTATGAGAACAAAGTTACCGTAAACTATTTAAGAGTCAGAGCATAAGACTGTGTAATGTCTGTAGTGGTGAGTTCCTTGATAATAAATCAGATTTGGGTGCAAGGCTGAACATGAGTGTGTGTAATATATCAATACATCTGTGTGTGCGGCTCAGCGTGAGTGTGTCAGGAAGCATACCAGGACTTGGGCTCTCCAAAGTGCAGGTAGTTGATGCTGTACAGATCCATGTCCTCGGTGTGCCACGCAAACGCACTCTTCCACATCCCAAAGTACAGGTACGGCGTGTTGACCCCTTTGATTTTGATGCCACTCTCGTTCTCCACCGTGTCCAGAATGGTGTTGAGACGGCCGATGTTCCACTCAGTCACATCCTGCAGAGGAGAGATTCAGCAGCTGGACGTCAAACAGGGGAAATGATGCAGCTAGAAAACCTCTTCGTTAGTTTCAGGCTATGACAAGACTTTTTTGTTTGTTCTGACAAGATGACACCATCCTGCATTCACACAGTAGCATTGCAAAACAGCAATGTGCTGTGCCAAAACTATATATCAGACCTGTGGTTAACACTTACACCCTGTCACTATTTATCAGTTTATCATTGTGCTTGTGTTTCATTTCTGGATGTGATTATCGTGTTAACAGGGTTCCTACACATTTGAAATGTCAAAATTCCATACTTTTCCTAGACCCTAATTTCCAGTCTTCTTGGTAAAAAAATTCAAATAATTTGTGACATTTGAGTAATTAGATGTGTATAGTTAGGTCGCTCTGGTAAAAGGGTTTTTCGATCTCAACAAGTTTTTATCTGGTAAAAGAAAATAAAAATATATATTATTGTGATGAGAAGTCTTGAGTAATGACTAAAAAGTGTTTCATGAGGTCACAGTTACCTTGACCTTTGACCCCTAAGTATCTAATCAGTCCCTCCTTGAGTCCAAGTTAATGTTTTTACCAAATTTGGCTAAATTTACTGAGATGTTGGTGAAGCAACCATCAAAATCTCATCAGTTCATCTCTAAGTAGAACAGATCTGTAGAGGTTCCATGAAGAACAGTGTTACAGAGATGTCATGCAAGCCTCAGTGCTCAATTCATATTGATTTCTAGATCTGATTTTTTTTTTTAATGTAGCTGTTCACATTATCTTTTAAAATTTGGTCACTACTTGACTCCAGTGCAAACTGGTCAAGGCCCTGATGAGACCCACATGTTCAGGAGAACAACAAGGCGTCACACGTAAAGTAAACAAGGAGAAGTTGGGAATAACAAACATGGAGGCCACAGATAAGTGTTTACTTTAGAAGCGTGAGGAGAGGGAGGACCTACTGTACAGTGTAATGATGAAAGCTTTCTGTGGAGCAACAGCTGCTGCTTTCAAACTTGGATTCTTTTTCCACTGACTGGAGGTTGTACTGGCGGCAGATGCTAACCGCTACCGCTAGCCGAAGTTAGCATCAAGCTAGCTCACTACAACTGCCCTCATACTTGTTACCACTTCAGCAGCAGACAGGCCAGGCCAGTATCAGATGGATGGAGAGTGGTTGTGTGAACTAATATAAATAACATGTAAAAGCCATTACCTCAAACTAAAAGAAACCTTGCATTCAAATTACATTCAGTTTCAGTGGGAGCAGTGTTGTTGGTCACAGTTTTTTTGTCAGTGCTTCAAATTTTGCCATCTTTGCTATAATTTGGACAATTTTGTACCAATATTTGATTAAAGAGCCCAATGGGCCGCATATGGCCCGCGGGCCTTAGTTTGCCCATGCATGGTCTATAGGTAAAAATTGCCAGCTCTGACTGCCACCAGCACAAGACATAAAAATGCAACATGCAGCACCTTCCCCTGACCTTACTGCAGATGGTTGGGTGTGTGTCTGTTGTCCTAGTGCAGTGAAGAGATTTAAGCTCCAGCTGATGGCGTTATGTAATTTATTGTTACTCACTGGATCGTACAGCGTTCCACTGACATCAGCCCCATAAAGCGGTGGGTTGAAGGTCAGATTCTTCCAAAATTTCCTCTCCAGCTCATCAAAATCCGCATATCGGGGATTACAGAACCTACAGGGAGAAAGGGTTTGGAGACAGTCAGTGAAAATCATCTGAAAGTAACAGTCTCAGAAAATCAAAATCGCACACTGCACCAGGGTGTTTGTGCTATAATCCTATAATAACCAAGTGAAAAACTACTATCAATCAAATATTAAGCAGTCAACAGTAATTCGACTATGTCCACTGACTTATCCAGGTTGGAGGTCTTGCGGAACTCATGGACAGTCATTGGTTTCTTCTGGATGTTGTACTGTGTGAACAGCCCTGATTGGCCGGTGACCACCTGCTGAATGGGAGCGGGAATCACAAGGTCATCGATGTCATCGTACGTCCGTCTTGGCTTCCAGCCTTTAGGAGGAACCACCTGCAAGACACAGAAACAGATGACTGAAGGAATTACATCACAACATCAGGCACCCTTTAATAAGTAGTCCCAGTTTGATTTTAGATTATTTTAGACACCTGTTGCTAAAGGATACAACTCTTTCAGTGATGAGTTTGAATCACTGCACAGTGGAGACAGACCATGACAACAAGGTGGTACCGTTCTGCCAGAGGTCAACATTTACAGAAGGGCTGTGCACTGGTCACATCAAGGGGCGGCCTAGAACAATGGGTTAAGAACTGGGCTAATCAAAAGGTCTGAGTGACATGGGATGATTCATTCAATCTGTTAGTGCCCCATTTGACTAATCCCTTCAATGCCTCTGCCAATGTGATATCTCTGCCTGGTGCTTGGACTTCACGAATAACTTAGAGAAAGCTTCAGAAAGGCTTCTGGGAGGAGGAGTGAGAGCTCCACACATGGATCTGTTGATCAGAATATAGTCTGCCACAACTTAGAGCTAGAAAGACAGCAGAGTCTACTTCATTAGGGGTGTTTCCATAATTTAATTTTACAGGGCCGGGGCCATTGGTGCATGTCTCCATAGCAGGAACCACTCCCAAAGGACCATCTCATGGGGGCTAAACAAGTCCCTGCCTTTCGCTTCCATCTGTCTAAATCGCTGCCCACTAAAATCGGAATAGCGTTTCAAAAAAGAAATTAAAAAAACAGAAAAAAACTTAGCAAAAGAGATGCATTTCAAAAGCAGAACGTAAGACTATCATAGTTTTTCTAAACACCACCAACTGCAGCAAAGATGCTAGACTAGCAGGCAGAGATGATAGTCCTGAGAGCAGTAGCAGCCTTCCTGCTGTTCACCACACCCTGCTTACCTTTGCCATCCCAGCTTTGTGCGCCCCTTGTGACTCCATATAGGCAATGTACCGGCTGAAGTCCTTGAACTCCTCTTTGGACGGGGTGAACGTCATTATCCTGGTGGCTACGCTTTGGGCCGGGGTGTCTGTGGTCATCGTGTCTCAGGGTTGTTACCTTGACTGGTGGAAAACAAGGAAATAATAATGACAACGTCAGGGTTACTGTCTCCAGAACAAGTGTCTGTTATAAATGTATAGAAATATAAATACATAGAGACGATATGTCCTCCTTTTGATGCCAAAACAGCTCTTATCTGTTGCAGCATGGACTCCACAAGACCTCTGAAGGTGTGCTGTGGCACCAGGACATGACCAGTGAATATTTTAAGTTGTGAGGTGGAGTCTTCACGGATCAGACCTTTTTATCCATTCCATTACATCCCACAGAGATCTGGAGAATTTGGAGGCCAAGTCAACACCTTCAACTATTTTTCCAGTGGCAGGGCACATCAAAGAGGCAAGCGCTGTTAGGGAATAATACAGTTTCCATTAAGAAGTCTACTTGGTCTGCAGCGCCAAGAATTCCCAGGAGAACATTACCCAAAGCATTATAATGCATTGCCTCTGCCAGTTTGGCATCCCATAGCGCATAGTGTCCGAGGATGCCCAAATGCTCATGACCCTGTTTCTGGTTTACTGCTTGGGCTTCCTTAGGCCACTCTGCAAACCAGGAACACACAACACTACCTGCAGGTTTACAGATTCTCTAACACTGTCATCCAGTCATGGCAAATGAGCTTTAAGTCAAACTCACTCACATCCTTACACCTGCCCCCATTCATTTAGCTTCTAACACATAACACCCACAAACAGGCAGCACTGTAATGAGATCATCACTGTAATTCAAAATATCTGTCAGTGGTCATATTCTCATGGCCGGTTGGTGTATATATTCAGAGGAGGACAGTTACTTGAGTCAGAGTACAGATCCTCCTGGTCACATATGAATTCAATACAAGTTGTTCAGTCATATTTTTCATTCACTTTAAGTTACATGATTTTGAAATACTTTGTAGAAGCTGTAGGAATGATTCAAAGTCAGTTAAAACTACCATAAAACACAAATGTGAGTTAACAAAAGTGGTCACTGTGATCTCCTTTTTGTCATGCTAAAAACAGCAAATATAAAAAACAACAACTGAATATTCCTTTTTTGCTAAATGTTTCAAATACTGAATTCAGATCAGATCACAGTCTGTGGAGGAAGACCTTGCCTCTCATCTTTAATGAGTGGAGTATCATTAGGACACTGACAGGTTTAAATATGGCTGACAGTGGAAGAGTTGCTGTGATGTGATTTTTTTTCACCTGTCATAAACACTGTGTAGTCTATCACATTTTCAAAATAAAAGCTCCGTAGAGCACTCATAGAAATATAGTGGCATAAATACAATATTTGTCTTTTAAATGTAAGTATTAACAGTCATAGGATTGAAAAAAATACTCTATACTGTACAGATACTAGTACAGTACTGTAAACTAGTGCTGCCCCCTCTTGTGTGTGCTTATAAATGTATAAAAACATAAAATACTTGTGAATTGTCACATATCTACCGATGCTAACGAGCTACTAAGGAATTAGCTAATAAACCTGCACATTAGTTATGTGATGAAGAGTTAATCGTCGGATAAGATGCTCAACTTATAGACGACAGGCTGAGCCGTGAGGACTTGTAGGTCCTGGTCCAGTCAGTCTCGGCCTGTGATTGGCTACAGCCCACGCCCATCACGCACCGTGGCCCACTGACAACACTGCTCCTGGAAAAATATTTGGCCAGTTCGCTAGCTAAAATGCTAACTGCAAGATAGCATGTCTTACGTCTGAGGAACTAAAAGTGCACTCAACAAAAACCAAACCACCGTCACATTCACGACTGAACGGCCACCGGCCAGCACTAGAAGACACCGGGAGTCCCCCTGTCACACCGGGTAACGGTTTACTGAAAGCAGAAGCGGCCGTTAAGTGTGTAACGGAGCCTGAGATCTGACAGCTTCCTCCGCTCTCGGCTAACCGACTAGCAAACAAGGCTTGTTGCTGCTGGCCGTCGGGCTCTTGTGCGCCGACCTAAAGTTACTCCCTCTGTCCGACAACCGCACTCACTGTGAAGCGACAGGCACGAACTTACACACGCTGAAATGTGGACGAGTTGTTCGTTTGTTTTCTCCGATCACAGGTAGTAGAGTAGAAATACAGACATCATCAGTCCGGGCAGGAAAGACAGTCCTCCATTATTTTAGTGACGCATGCTCAGTGTGTGTTTGTTTACATGACTTCAGAGAGAGGAGGGGCTTCCGTGGCACCCCTGCCCAATGACAGAGCCCGGCTTTCAGCCCCCCTATGCCTCATATGTGTTAAAGATGCAGAAAGATCAGCTGATAAACTCAATCGCCCCAGGGTTGCCCTTCTCTGTCAGGAAGTGAAGGTGCGAATTTGGTACTTCTGTATTTTCAGGAACTTATGCGCTCCGCTCCTTCAGCTGAAGATAATAAGAAGCAATATTACATACATCCTTATGAGACTATGAATAAAATGCTAAAATAGAATAGAATTGAAAATAGACAACTACCAAACTAAATATGCATAATGTATAAAACTGTGCAAAGGAAGACAAAACTGTGCAAATGACAAATTATTTTTCAGACTGTGACATCTGTAGCCTACTTCCCTAATAAAACATAGGCTAATTAGATGTAGCCTATTATCTCCTACCTTTCCACAGTGTAAATCATGTAATTATTATATTGTTATGGGGACAGTACGTCTCATGTAGTAAATGTTAATTTCCATGTTCAGACACTTTGTGCACTGTCTGTTTTTTCTTATACTTGACACCCATACACTGCATGTCCGGTCCATGCTGGTTCTCGTTTTATATAACAACCTTTGGTTTACTTAATTTTGTACCAAGCAGCACATTTAGATTTTTTATATTCAGCATTATTCATGTAAATTTATCTGAAGTTATTCCAGTTGTTCTCTATTTTGTGTCAGTGCTGGGGGGTGGGGGGCGTTTGGTCAGAGGTCAGGACTGAGGAAAGGATGAGTGTCAGAAAGCAGAAGTCTTGGAGGAGGTGTCATTTAAGATGGAATAAATTTCTACCACATCATGATTTGAATTTGGATTTCTGAGTTTTGGTGTTTTTCTTCTTTGCAGAATCATGGTCTTTATTTCAAGCTACAGACTAACAGTAGGCCGACTACAGTAGCTATTTGTTCTGTACTGTTTTGTTTGTTAGTTGATAGTGTTTATAAATATTGCCCCCTTGTGTACAACTGTTTCGATTGGCCAGTAGGCTATATAAAGCCTATATCTTCCATTGACAGTTTAAGTTCATCAAACATCCAAGGATGTTTTATTCCATAAAGTTTTTGAGTGGGGAGATTTCAGTTTTTATGAATAGAAAGGGGAGGGGAGGTGGAAACGGGTAAAAAAAAAAAAAAAGAAGAAGAAGTTTAGCTAAATTGACAGATTACTGAAGTGTGAGGAAGAGAGAAAAGCACAATGGTATGTGACGAGCTGCAAAGAAAAGTGGGTGATGTAAGATGCAGGAAGGAACAGAAGAGCTGAAACAACAAAGAATCAGATTTGGACACTGGACTGAACAGAAGAACACAAAATCAGCAGATAATAGTGCAGGAAAATGTGAATACTGCAAGGAGCATGCTATGGTTCATTTGGACAAATGTCAATCAGGATGCACATATTCAAAGATTTTTTATTTTGATGTAATAGATTTCAAAATACTTTTCAGCTCAAGCCCATTTGGTAATATGATCATAAAATGAAATGGTTCAATTTTATATGTTTCCTTGTCTCTCCTGCACTCCTGCATCATTCCCCACTCTCACTTGCTTATATCCAGCTGGTCTGGCTGCCTGTAGAGCTGGAAACAGTGATTATGTGATTATGTACAGTGTAGGTGTGGCCACATTGTTAAAGATGTGTTCTGAGTTTGCAGCACTTTCTTTGCATGGTTTCTTAAATTGCAGTGTGGTGACCGGTGGTGAGTACAGGGAACAACTACACTGTCATTTACCCTGCTGTCGTGTATAGATATGCACTGTTTTTCCTTTTCTTTCTTTTTTTTGCTGTATGATATCTACAATTTGTTCAAAATGTTTTGTTAACAAAAATAACCTGCCCTATTTCATGACATTAACTGACACAATAAGGTAGAAGTGGGGTACATATTACTGGACAAATGCAGGCTACAAGGACTATGGGAACTACATTTAAGAGCAGATTTCTTTAAATGGATATTGGCGTTCCGCTTTCTCACACAGCGGGGCGTATCGGCTGTGTGTCTGTCTCAGCAGGCTGGCCGGAGTCTTACGGAGGGGAGGGGGCCACGGTCTGCCCCTCAAGTAGCCTGTATGCTGATTTAAAAAAAAATGTGGACATAATTTTTAACACTGGGATGTTTTCACGGAACGTTCAATATCGATCAATGTATATCAGAAGCTCGGTGGCCAGTGCGTCGGCAGGAAGTACCGACGGATCTGAGGTCAGCCTGGAGAATTAACGGTACTCTCTCTGGGTAAGAGTCTGGGAACGGATCCCTGCCTGCTGCTAGCGTGGCCAGCTAGTCGTGGTGGCTTATTAGCTACCGTATTAGTTATGTAAACGCTCGGACACGTTCCCTCATAAATGTGTTGGCACGTTAATGTGGTGCGTTTAAGGACGGGACGGTTACATCTCCCACCGTCAGACTGATGCAGCGGTTTGCGGTGGTTACAGAGGTAGCTAACGGATTGCGGCTAATAGCCTATCATCATTATGTCCATAGGCAAACATAGTTAATAAGCTAGCTGCTAGCTGCACTAACAGACTGTTTTTTAATTTTTTGAGGTCTTTTTTTTTTTTTTACCCTACACTGTATGCTCTCCATTTTTCTTCGGCAAGTAAATCATGACATAGGCTACAGAAAATTTAACGTAAAGTTTATTGGAGATACAATTATCTTAAGGGTTAAACTCATTAACCTGATAGCACTGGTTAACACCACACCACACACACTCAATTAACTCGAATGGAACATAACGCGTCACCCCATTGTTGCTAATGTGTCTTCAATATTATCACGTTAACTTACACTCCATATAACCATGACTGAAGTATGAATGACACAAAAGCACAAATGACGGTATTTGGCAGCCACAGAGTCTGGAGGGGTCCAGTGTAATTCCTGGGTGAAGCCTGGGTGGCCACTACATTGTCAGAAAGAAAACACATTAAAACTAATGATACATTTAGTAAAAATCATCATTTTGACAACACATGCTTCAATTGCTGACAACACAATGTCTCCAGGAGACATCACAAAATAATTTACTTCAGAATTTTGATTTTCTGAAGTCATTTTGTGTTTTGATGGAACCTGTGAACACCTCCCGTTGGTACAGGACAAGTGAAGTCTACATAATAACGCCTCTCCTGACGAAGATAACACTGTGGAGGAATTTGATACCTCTGCTGAGTGGTGCAGAGCCTCTGACCTGCACTGTCTGTTGGCTCTTGTATTAACCAATAACACGCTGTGTCTTGAGTGCAGGTTTAACCAGTTTGTTTCCCCATCATGTAGGCTCCTGTGTGGGGATGTGCCATGTGCTAGCTGGAGATGAGAATGAAACCCAGTCGCAACCTCCTCCTGGGCCTGTGCTCCATGCTGGCCCTGGGAATCCTCTACTACTCATCGGCGAGAGTCACCTTACAGGGCTGGGGCCACAAATCAAGTGAGTCTTCCACATAGAAGTTAATGTAATGAAATGTAATGTAATGTACAGTCAGTGTTATGTTTGTCAGCTTATTTCATTGACCAGTGGCAGTAATAGAGTGCAGTAATAGTAGCCGGATTTATCCACTCTACAGAAGTGACAGAGGAGCCGCTCTGCTCTGCTCCTCTGTCTGTTCTCTGAGCTCACAGTCAGGTTATTATGTGGCATGACTTCTGCCCAAGCTCTGGTGTTGGGGAAAATACAGATGCATTTCAATACATTAGAATATCATGGTAAAGTCTATTTATTTCAGTAGTTCAATTCAAATAGTGAAACCCATATATTATATAGATTCATTTCACACAGACTGAAATATTTCATGTCTTTATTTATTTGAATTGATGGATTACATTTAAAGGTTATAGCTACAACTTTTTCATCAAAACGATACATTTTTCAAAAATAATACACCCACAGAACGTCTAGAGGGGTGCAGAATAAAAGTATTAATTTTACAGATTTTTTTTATAGTATATAAATAATTGATTAATACATTATGACGGTCCAGAATATATAAATATTTACATGTGGTTGCGTGGCAACGTCAACATGAAATGATCTCTGCGCCAACAGCATTAGTATGTTGATGTCAACTAGTAAGGTCTACAAGGAAGCCAGCAGGAACAGAGCTATGTGACAAAACCACATGTAGCACTATTCTCTCATATTACCGTAATAGTTCCACCAGTGTCATTGAGGTCTACCAAGGAAGCCACCATGAACAGAGCTACGTGACAAAACACATATTACATGTAGCACTATTCTCTCATAATAACAGAGTTTATGCACAGTCGGTATTGTGTGGTAAGGCACTGGTGGATGTTGCAAAACATGTGTAGTGATATTTTTTGCATAATAGAGGCCAAAGTCACGGTCTTAAAGTTCTGCTCCCATTACTTTGCTGTTTAACAGCAATGTAGCGCAGCTAGCAGGAGGAGAGCTAGGTCCTGGCTGCACATATTTTTCTTGGGTCTTTTCCTATGGTAGCACTCGAGGACCTAGAGCTGTAGAGTGTTATTTCGAAAATGACCGAAAAACAGTGCCGGTGATTTGATTTCACTTTGCAGATCTGTCTGGAGAAGAAGCCGCTGAGGCCGGCTTGAAAAAGATTCTGCATTTAGTGTGAATTTGCAAAAAGAAAAAAGAAAAACTCCAGACAGAATTGGGCATGACCTGCCTCCACTGAATATACCAATAGGTTTTTGAATGCAGGATATACCAGAGTTAGAGGCCAAAAATAGCAAGAATTAAAACATATCTTATTGACATATTTACGTTAATGAACCTGCAATTTTAGGTTGATAGTCATGAAATTCAACCTGGCAAACATTTGTCACAATTCAGTGTATAACCAGAACAAATTTCAGCTTTACTACTTTTAGAAATGTAAACGGCAAAGAGCGGCGAATTTAGATTTTCTGTTTTAGGCCACGTCTATTTTAATCAATCAATTTAATCAACAATTACATAACCCTCAGGACTGCATCCTGATCATACATCCACACAGCCAGTTATGCGGTATGAACGTTTTGCTTTTGGGAGTCAGCTGGCAGGGGGTCTTCTCTGTACCAACCCTCCAAATTTGATTGCATTATCTCGTCCATCTCAGCCTTCAGTATGACTTTGTGCGATGGATGGAAAGATAAAAATAATTAAATCTGGAACTGGAACTGGAACTGGAACTGAGAACCAGCCTCCTCAGTTTCATTAAAAACCTTTTTGCCACATCATGTTGAGCTGTGTTCACTGTTGCTCTGCATTGCACTCGAGAGTCTGTCTAGACTTCCACCTCCTTAAGCTGGGGACACACTAAACCATCTTTTGCCCAATTTTACCCACAATTCACAGTCGGGCCTAGTCTGCACCAATCAGTGCTAATTAGGGACAGTCAGCATGGCGAGCTGGCTCAGAAATCATTTGGTGTGTGAGGCGGACTGACCCCTCCAGACTTCAGTCGCAGTGTTTGAAGTTTTTGAGCCGATTCTGGACGCAGTCGGGTAGTGCGTACTGGTTACCGACCCAGCCACAAACACAACACCCAACAGCCAATGAACAAGAGGAGGTGGGATACAGGAAATATCAGAAATATCAAAACATGTTGACTCCTCCACAACTTGACCTATACCCGCATTTCTCACAGGAGACAGCTGAGCAGACAGCAGTCAGCCGGGTGTCGTCCACGTTTGTTTACTCGAGGGTTTTCGTGAGGGTTTGGTGTGTTCAGTTGGTTTGACAAATGGTGTCGTCTGTGATCCATCGTCTGTCTGGTGCAGTGAATACGTGTGTGATCCTCAGTCTTTAAGTCATCATAACATACAGTCGTCTGCTGAGGCCAGTGGCTTAGTGAGAACTCCAAGGCTTTAAATCAGAAACAACTCAACACATCGTGTAGTGTGTCCCTGGATTTACACTGACACTGACCGACTGACACTGACTGACTGACACAGACTGACCGACTGACACTGAGCAAGTGACATTGATCGACCGACACTGACAAACTGACAGTGACTGACTGACACTGATCGACTGACACTGACCAACTGACAGCAGGGCCGGCCCAAGCCTCCATGGGGTCCTAAGCAAAACCTTTATTTTGGTGCCAATTAGGCTACTGCCAATAATACTATTTCATTTTTTACTCTGTCATTAGGAATCATCATATCCTGGCAGTTTTCTTTTACCCATCTATGGTTTTTATTCTGAAATGGCACTGGGTTGATTTACATTTAATCTTCAAATTGATGTAGTAGGCCTACTGGGATACTGAATGTCACCTAGGTCGACTAAAAGTAAAAAAATAAACCAACAGACAATGCATTTACTGTAAACACATCATCTGCTTTTTAAAATTTTTGGTTTTAAATATAGCCTACTGCAACAGAAAAGTGCAACAACAATTTGAAATGCAACAATAATTTAAGTTTTTTGTAATAACGCAGTGTTTCTCTAAAGGTCGACAAAAGTTACGCACTACAATTTTAAAAAGTTACTTGCCTTTTGGGGGGCCCCCAATAGTCATGGGGCCCCAAGCAAGTGCTTAGTTTGCTTATGCCTTGGGCCGGCTCTGACTGACAGTGACTGACACTGACTGTCTGTTAAAGGAAGCAGATCTTCTAGCTGCAGTACATCCACATCCCTTCCTCTACCAGAGGAGGGAGCCAGTCTCTCTACTCAGACTCTGTTCTCTCATCCAGTAAACCAGTCAGGCCGTGGCAGCAGGCTTCATCTGATGATGATGATGATGTCGAGTGGTTCATTTCCTGATTATCTCATCTCTCACAAGGTGTCCAATTAAAACATAGTCAGCCAGTTTGCATTACAGTAGAAAATGTAGAGTAGAAACCTGTTGGAAACTGGACTCCTCTTTGAGCTGTCAGGGAGAACGCTTTCAGCTCTTCTGGTTTATGTATAAAAACAAAAACTATATATAACCAAAGTGATTGTCATAGTCTCAATAGAAGCCCACACTCTTAAGACTGGCCACTAATGAAATCATGACAAATAATAATAATGACCAATGCTGTAAATAAAATGTGCCCCTCCTTCTTCCACTCCAGTTTTATATTAGCAAATGGCATTTACACCTAAGTTGAGGTGTGGGTGTGGTTGGCCTGCAACTCAACCTTTACAACCTCAGATTACACCACATTACATGAACACACCGGCCTCCTGCACTGGCACTGAACAGAAGGATTTCAGAGACAGGACTTAGAAATGTGTCTGTAAAGAAATGTATGTTTTTTTGTTACCAAATACCTTTAGTGCAATAAAATAAACTAATTTAACGCATTTTGTTTGTCTTCATACTTTCCACTTTTTGTTTTTTCTAGTGTACGACAAACAGGGGTTCCTGTTGAAGCTGGATGGGAGCCTGTGAGTATACATTTCACTGTTTCATACAAGCTCCATTTCCCAGTCAGAGTCCAGGAACTGAGCCTTATTTATTTAGACACGGTATCAGAGCTGACTCCTCTCCTTCATGTCTACAGGCCTTTGGAGCTGGTCTACAAGTACGGCAATCTCAGTGACGGTGCGTGTAGGCCTGACTTTGCAGCTGCCAAGATGACCGCCATTTATCCAAAGTAAGAGAACACACAGCACACCATGTGTTTCTACACCCACATCTTAGACTTCAAACACAAATGTCAGATGATAATCTTTATCGCCAACGAGTGTGGAAATGTAACTCAACAAAGTCATTGCACTGTGTGTGTTAGGCTGTTAACATTGCAGTGCTCATGTTCTCAGGGTTCCTACGCAAGTATGGAAAGTATGGACAAGTATGGAATTTGATTTTATACATTTCCAGGTCTGGAAAAGTATGGAAAATGGAAACTATTGTATGGAAATATATTTATCTTAATACTTTGGGTTTGGTCTTATGTGAAGTTATTTGGGTTAATTATTTTGTATGAGCTATTAGCTGCAATCTCCTGGAAATTATTTGGTGACATAATGACATACAAATTCAGAATAATTAAAACAAATGATTAATTGCGTAATTTATTTACATGATACACATTTAATTACTTAAATGTCACAAATTATTTGAATTTTTTTTATCGAGAAGTCTGGAAATTAGGGTCTGGACAACGTAGGGAATTTAGAAATTTCAAATGTGTAGGAACCCTGTGTTCTTCTAGAGCAGGGGTCTGCAACCTTTGTGACATGGAGTGCCAGTTTGAAATTGTCTTGTCAATGAGTGTGCCACTTCAATAACACAATGTTAAAATATGACACAAAATACAAAAACAACATACCTGGGATTTTAATCTATCCATAGCCTATAGGCCACATTCAATCATATTTTGAAGATATTTTCCTGTTATTCTCAACAGGGACCTGGATCCCATTTCAAAACACTGCTATTCAGAAACTTAGCCTATTAAAACATATTGCACTGGGAGGAAAATACTGAAACAGAGACTACAGTGCATCCAGAAAAAAAAATATTATTTATGAATGAAACAGTCACAACAGTTCAAAGACATGGGCAATCCTTGGACGCTACAAGCGACAGACAAACAGCCAATCATGTAACAGCTGTGTAGTTGGGTTGCAGCGTCATCGCCAGAACGTGAGGCTGAAGGAGAGGAGATCGTAAACAAAAAAGGACACGTTAGCGGTGGCGTTAATGACGCAGCGTCAGGCCGCTCACCATCGCTAAAATGCTCGATTGAATCTCCGATTAAATACGCTGAGCCGCGAGCGTCGTAGCACGCCTGCTACACCGACCCTAGGTTCGATTCCACCCGGCGGCCCCTTTGCTTGCGTGTCAATCCCCCCTCAGTCTCTCTCCAGCTGTCCTTTCAAAATACATGCACAGAAAGCCCCCAAAATAACACGAGTCAGGTTTCCATCCAAATGTATCGACATTTTTTAACCAAATTTTGTGAAAATGTGCAAAAATAAAATGCACATTTATGCCCGTTTCCATTCGTTATTGTTTTGCGGTTATTGGGAGAAGAAAATGCGCCATGAGAGATAGAGAGAGCATCCACTAAACAACAACAACAACAAACAATTTAAATAAGTAGTAGGCTATCAAATGTCTGCACTAAAAACTAAAAAACAACTGCCTGGTGTCTCCATTGTTAAAGTGTAGCGTTATTTCTCAGAGATTTTTTTATTTTTTTATTGGAGTATTCACAAAACCTGTTTCCACCAAGTCGCATTTTCCTTTTACAGGGGTCTCTGACCTCTGTTCTAGAGCCTGGTCACGTTTCTCTCAGCTAACTTGCTTAAGCTGGATTTCTACTGGACACAAGGGGTTAACAGGAGCGCTGTCAGAGCGACCCACAGCAGAGCTGTTATTTTACAGCTGAGCTAGTTTTCATCAGGTGATAGTATCTCTGCTGGATGCAGAGATGTCTTATCAGCCCTCAAAACGCTTCTATATCCCATTCTTTAACTCACTGACACACACATGGATTTTTAAAACCACAACTACACAATTTTTGTTATTTCTGTATATATATTTTTTATAGAATATCAAACTAGTCTAGTTGCTGTGTTTATATTCATTCATTCAGTAGACAGTGACACAGAGATGGACTTTTACACCTGTCCCATCCCATAAAAAAAGTGTTGGAACAGTCACCTCTGTCCTGTCCTGTTGCTGTATTGTTGACTCTGGTCCCTTTGTTGACAGTGGTATGTCTTTATATTCTACTCTTGAACTGGTGTATGAGATGGGACTTCTCGTAGGCGGCGAAAATACGCTGATTAATCGTCCCTCATTGACAACAGTGTACTGCCTGTGTCTCAGTGCAGCGTGATGCTCCGGTGTTTCTCAGTGGGGGGGCAGAGACCGGACTGAGAGTTTGAATTTGAGTTAAGATAATGAATTGGTTAAAAAGGAAAACAATCCAGGCATTGAGGATGGTTGAAATCCAGATTGTCTGGCCGGTCAGCGTCAGCTTTTTCGTCACGTTTTTATTCGTCAGTTAATAATGAACAGAGATTTCGTTTTAGTTTTTGTTGTTAAATTTACGTTCTCGTTACAAATTAGTCACAGAATAAAGCGTCGTCAACGAAAAGTTTTCGTTGGTAAGAAGATGTGTTTTTAATTAAGAAAAAAAAAAGAAGAAGAAGAGTCATTTGTATTTGCGGCCCGAAACCGGCCTGAACCAGCGCATCAGGTCAGGAACTAGTTGAGAACTCTCACCCTCCAATTATTATTATTTCTATTTATTTTTCTTTTCATTTCATTACTTTCTTGATATTTGTGTCATGTCATTATTACTGTTATTATTAATTTTAACATCATTCATTATTCTTGTGAGTATTGTAATATTAATCAGTGTATGTACGCATGAGAGGGTATGTTTTGTATTTGTACATGTATAATATAAAAAAAAGAGAGAACTCTCATCCTCCAGGTGTGTTTAGCTGTGTCTTGTAGGAGGCAGCTGTCTACGTTACCTGGTGCCAGCCATAGACCGACCCTGAGCCTGTGGTGATCTAAAGAACTGTCTGTCTGATTCACCTACTGTATTCCCCCACAGCTGGCCTGAGTATTCTCAGTCTCACTCAGTGTTATGGAAAGCTCTCTGAGCACAGAGTGGCACGATAGAGGAAAGATCCCATTTCTGCCTCTGCATTATTGACGACCACGCTGTGAAAGCCCTGCACCTGCTTATGTTTTTAGCACCATCTATAAAATGAGCCACGAAGATGCAACGGTCTGAATGGGCCAGTGGGTTGCGCCGATCTATTTTGGTCCTCTTCTGCTCTGTCGTCGTCCCAGTGCGTGAGAAAACCTCGGGCCGATTCACTTTCCCACTTATTCTCCGAGCAGCGGAGGCACGCAACCCTCCAACCCACCGCGGCCTTCGGATAGAATCCTTAATGAAGTGTGTTCAGAGTCCAGATTGTAACCTGGTAAAATAACACAAGTGAGATTTCCTCAGGAGAAAGCCGCGACCTTGACCCGTTTAATGTGCTGTCTCTGCTGCAGCTGCACGAGTCATTCATAAAGTCCTGGAGCGCCAACAGAAATATCCAGATTCCTTATGCTTCACCTTTTCTTCATGAACCTTTTTTCAGAATCAAATTGAAAAGTCAGAATGAATTGGCCCAAAACTACAACTTTTTACATCCAAATTAGCAGGTGTGAGCTGCTTTTTACAGCAGTTTCAGTATGTACCGACACACACGCACATGGATGCAGGGCAAAATGACATTTACATATTGTTTACATTGCAAATGTAGCATTTATATGATCACAGTTTTTATTAAGGGTGGCCAACAGTTGTGTGACTGACTTCTTTTAAGATAAATCTTTTAAATATAAAATAATATTCGTTCCACAGTGGGGAAATGTACAGGGCTACAGCAGCAAACAACAGCAAAGAAATGTATAGCACAGATATGAAATAGAAAAAAGCAATAACAGTAAAACAAAAAAAGAAAAGAAAAGAAAGAAACAGTATTTGTAATAGTGTGATTTAAAAGAAAAATAAATAAATTTA
The DNA here is from genome assembly GCF_045865225.1 of Trachurus japonicus. Lineage (NCBI taxonomy): Eukaryota > Metazoa > Chordata > Actinopteri > Carangiformes > Carangidae > Trachurus > Trachurus japonicus. The sequence goes on from NC_140910.1 coordinate 4,824,779, forward strand.
AAATATATCCACATTCCAGTCTTTTGTGTGGAGAACAGCTCTTGTTGTGGAGTCTGGCAGCTGCAGGGAGGAAGGAGCCAGTCACTGATGGAGCTCTCTGGTTGAGTCAGGATGGCAAAAAAATTAAATACATAATAAAAAAGTAGTCTGTGTTTTGAATGAGTTAATTTACTGACTTGTGTCAAGCAAATGAGTCCTCGGTGAAAACATCCAGCAGAGTGAGAAGCTGCAGCTGCAGGCAGAGGTCAAGCTACTGTATGAAAACATAGCGAAGCAAGCATTCATTTAATTTTTGTTTCTTCCATGCATGGACATTTTCAATTTTATACATTATTGACAATATGAGGATAGATTATAATTCACACGTTCCATGCATGGGAAGGAGCAGGATGAAGAAAACGTTCTAGCTGTCACAAGCTGTGCAAGTGAAATCGGAGTCGGATTTGACAACTGAACAATAATACAATACTACAACTATTGGATTAAAACTGGTCAATGGCTACACAGTAGTGCAAATAAACAATGAGGTTGTGCAAGGAGTGCAATGTCATGATACAGAATTCTGCATTTTAGATTAAGATATAGTCTGTAGTAGAGGAAGTGGTTGATATGGTGTCAGATAGTTGTTGACAATGACACTAAAGTGTTAATCAGAGTGATGGCCTGTGGGAAGAAAAGTCTGACAGATTGACTTTGTCTTGTTTTTGTGTAAATGCATTATCATTGATCTTTACTAATTGACAATTTAATTAATCTAGTAGCTGAGATGCTAAGGACTTTTCGGCAATACACCTTGAATTTCTGTAGACGTTCAAAGACAACTTGACCATTCTCTTTATTTTATAGGCTCACTTGTATCACATACTCTTGAGTCATGATCAGATTGTCATTTAATTTCAAGCAACCTTGAAATCAAGCTGGTGCACAAACCCCAGCAGCAGTGTTCACATCTCACTGTGCACCACTGCCGTTGTCACTAAACCACTACTCCCTCCATGGAACTATTAAATTAAACTGTATGTAATGAAAGTCAACATTGAATATGTTAAATGAATGAAATTGACACTAATAGAATAAATCATTATTATTAACATTGCACACTTATCTACACTGCACTGTTGTGTGGGACGGTCTCTCATGCGGTCGTCTCACCCTCCCTTCCCCCTCACCAAAGAAAAACTTAAAAGCTCCCATCGCTGAGAGGCGGCCTGCTTAGCTGAAAGCCGCTCCAGTGAGTCAAGTACAGTAACAACGCTGAGTAACGGCAAATTTTATTGTCAGTAACGGTAATGGCGTTATATCGGGGGAACAGAAACTATTTTGATTACTTAATGAAAAAAGCAGTGGCGTTAGTAACACCATTACTTTATAATGCCGGTATTCCCGTCACTGGTAAACATCCACTGGAAACTCTGTAAGACAAATGCCAATCCCATGGATTTTACAGTAAAGCAGGACTTCAGGATTTCATCGCTCATCAATGGCTCCAGTCATTTTCCAAGATAACCCAGCCTGGTGTTGTCATGCTCACTAGTCTGTCTACTCTGTTGATATTAATGAGTGAGTCATATTTAAGCGGTGGTGATCATCTATCAGAGGACCTGAATGGGAGCAGCAGGCAAACACTGGGTCTGGTCCATCAGTACATGGTGCTGCAGCATTCAGTCAAAGTCCCAGGTGAAATGACACTGAACTAAATTTGTTTTAAAAGAAGTTTAAGAAGTATTTCTTGAGGGAAAAAATGTAACAAACAGCATTACCAATTTAATTACTGATACTAAGCAGCCACTTTTTCAAACATTGATCAAATATAATTAGTTCCTTCCTCTTCCTCTTTGATTTACGGGAATTTAACCGACTGGCTTCGTGGCAGGACCCGCCGACCGTCCTAAGTGTTTTCAGGAGGGTTTGCCTTCAGGGATTTTGTAGACTGTCCAGCTTTCACTGATTAGCAGCTGCTCTGTGTTGCCAAGTCAGAGCACATTTAAGTTCATTATGTGATATTAAACATGAAAAGAAGGAAGCTGCCAGAGCTGCCGGGAATGACTCGGTTAGAGAATCAGTTTCCCTTAGGATCTCGAATCTTCCACAGAAAATTCCTGTTTTGGTTTACTTACATTATTATTAATTTCTTTTTTTTAATTATTATTATATCAGTACTTAAGGCAAGATTAAATTTTTATTAACAACTGTTTTTCATAAGCTGTTGATTTTTCTGTATTGAATTTGTAGAAAGTCTTCAAACATGTGGCTGGTCCTGTCTAAAACACGTTGCATTCCTTCTTTAAAGGTGCCGTCTATTGCCATATTTTTGCTTTTATATTTTATGTCAGAAACTCGCGCATTAGAGGTGGGAATCTGAGAACACTCGGTGACATCATAGTACATAGTGTTAGTCAACCACTGATCTCGACAAGAAAATGCACATGTACATACATCCAATACATACATGTTCAGTTGTGCTTAAGCAACTCAGCTATGTCCACATTCATCAAGGCCTATTTCCTCAAAGTGGAGACAGATGTGAGGATTAAATTAATTAAATAGAGCATAACAGTTCTAATACTGTTAAAGCAACAAGCCCGCAGGGTACACAAAACCGCAGGTTTGATTTGTCTGCAGACTTCAGCACACATTTCTTATCAATCCACTGTGGTGTTAGTGGAGGAGGAGTAGACGCTCAGAAAGTGCTGAATAAATTCTAAATGTTGATCCCAGACCTTCCACACTGCCTTAGATGACATGACATTGAAATCAAAGGTTATCTAAGGTTATCTAAGAGTAGGAACACCACTACGTAACAAACAACTGGCTGGCACTCGTCCACTTAGGGCAGTGGCTCCCAACCTTTTTTGGCTCGTGACCCCATTTTGACATCACAAATTTCGGGCGAGCCCGTCAATCAAGATGCACCAGCTCAGATATTTTTATATGCTGCATTTTATTTGAACTCAATTTATATTCGATAAAGTGACAGTATAGAATACAGTTGTTTAAGATTGTGTGTGGTGTTTTTAATTATAATTTTAAAAAGAATAATAATTAGTTAGGTTAATCAGTTTTTTTTTTAAATCAATTACTAGACATTTCAGGTGACCCCATTTGAATTCCAGGCGACCTCACATGAGGTCCCGGACCCATGGTTGAAAAACACCGACCTAGGGAGTTTCAGCAAAATTCTAAGTGCATCATTGTAGTTTGTTGAACTTAGCCTTACTGTAGCTGCACCACAAGTTGGCAGTATACAGTGGACTATAATTTCAACTTTCACAGTGCATCACGCCTGATTTTGGTGTCCACTATACAGAGAGCAATGAGTGATTTTGCTAGTAACATTAAGATGCTATTATAATACATGCTCCATAAAAAAAACAAAAACAATCAACAATCCAGTTTGGAATGGGCTAGACTAATTTGGCCACATCAGTTTTCCCTGGTCTACATGAAAACCAGAACAAGCTGCTGCGGCTGCGTTTTCCACCAGCCCAAGCTGTGGCTGATTCATCTCAGATGTAATGTTTTCATACTTGTGAAGCAGGGATTAGTGCGAGAGAATCCTGTTTCTGTTCAGATTCATGGAAAAGCTGGGCTGTTATAACCGTCTGTTAGAGATGATTCACAACCACTGTCTGTCAACATCGGAAAATATGCCTTTAAAACACGCACAAGACGAGGAGGTCATGGACGTGTGTCCATGTCATGTGGTAAAGACATTTGCTTTCAAGTGTAACTCTAGTGTGAGAAACAGCACTTTGTCCTTTGTCTCACACTTGTTTTGGGTTTGTTTTGTTGGAGCTGAACTCAGACAGACTGTAGATTAGCTGAAAACATGATACTCTAAATCCTCTTGAGCATTCTGCCATTAATCAGTACATCTCCACTGTTAACATCAGGGCTGTGTGGGTCCCAGACAAACACTGTGTTGATGAATTCCACCTCTTCATTCTTCCTTGTTGTAACCTGCTTTGTTTTATATCGACAGATTCACCAAAGTGGCGCAAATGTTCCTCGATCCAAATTACAAACGGTTCTCCAAGATAGGCGATTATTCCCCTCCGTTCGGTGTAAAATCACAAGGTATGTTTACACACTCTTATTTTTGTAATATAGATCATCTCATTGTAAGAGGCACCACGTTTGAGATCTTTCTGTGCATTTGCTGGAAAACTCCATTCCACTATTGAGGTCTCAGTATTCTCTGTATTTGTATTTCAGTGAAAAAAAAATGTTAAAGGTAGAGTCTGGAGGTTTATATGTTGCCGTTTGTAAACAAAACATTCAAAATGGGCCCCTCCTCTCGGGCTCAAATGTGCATTATAATGAGCAGGAGGGCCGTTGTGGTGAGCTGGGAAGCGGGTGCTAGCCGCCACCGCTAGCAGCAGTTAGCGGCAAGCTAGCGGGTGTTAGCTCGTTGCTGCCGATGTGCCAGACGCCCTTCATTGCCAGCTGCCGGTGTAGGTACCAAATGTGTCCGGGCTGCCAGATTTGTACGGGGCCGTGACTTGGCACATCGTGATTGGTCGTGATGATTTATAAAAGTTGTAGGTATACGAAAGTGAGCTATTTATATTTTCTTATGATAACATTAAACATTTACACAGCTAACAGTGACGTCAAATATGATTAAAATACTGTAATTAGCGCTGGCATTCACGAAAGTTTGTTTGATGTTGCCTAGGAGATCTGTACCAAATCTTGCGAGAGTGTGTTGTTGAGACGGAGACAGGTCTTGAACACATTTCATTTTCTCCTGAATTGTCCGTCTGAAAATTTCCATTTTCGTGTCAAACTGTTCAGAAGAGATGTGTCTTGTGACAAATGAGTCCAATATTTCTGTGGGGCGAAGTGACTAACTTCGCTAACATCCACTGTGGCATCCATCCATGTAAACGCAATGCATTACGCCACCACGACCAATCACGATGTGCCACGTCATCGCAATTCGCAGCCCCGGACAAATCTGGCAACCCAGACACATTTGGTACCTACACCGGCTGCTTATACGCTCATGAAGCTTTTGGTGTGAGTGCACAGTAAAGGTTTGTGTGGGGACTCTACAGTATGTGTTAACCATGGCCACACTGAGGGCAGGCCAGTCGGTGCATATGACTTGTGCCCCTTCAGGGTGAAGCAAGCCGTAGTCTGGGACTCACCACTTCTTCTTGAGCAGGTCACATCAAAGAAATCTGCTTTAGCTTTTAGGTCCAGTGTGTAAAATGAGGGGAAAACAGTGACATTTAGCATTCTGATTCTATTATTTATCTATTGAATATTTCTATTGTTTATTTATGAACTATAAAACTCTTGAAACGTGCTCTCTGGTTGGCTGGATTTTCCATCCCGTGCAAACATGGCGCACAAGATGGCGACACTCTCTAAGCAAAACCCTTATGTAGGCTATATATAAAAGAAGGATTATAAGGCTGTGAACAGATTTTATTTTATAGCGATTATACACTTATACAAATATATTCATTGGTGGTATATTCAGATTTTGCCAATAAACCTTGATAAATATTACACACTGGACCTTTGTGTAGTTACACCAGCTAAGTGTGTGTGTGACTTTAACACTGCACTAAAAATGCAAAGTCACAGTAATTAGTCAAACCTGATGAAACAAGAGTTTTATCAATTTCATTTCAAAAATGCTTTTTCCTCAGATTATCCAATTGCTCATCACTCAGAAAAGCTAGTGAAGTGTCTAAAGACCTCCACAATGGTACCTATCTGTAGTAGCTGTGTAACATTGTAACATGATGAGGACTGAGCTCACCCAGCCTGTGGCTCTCAGACTGGCCTCATTGGTCACAGTGAGGATGTGCCAGAGATGAGGCCATAACCATGTGCAATAAGGAGGAAAGATTTCTTTTTTCTTTTCATCTTCATCTTACCTGTTGCTTCTTCTTTCTTCCTCCTTTTTTTTATCTACAGAAAAGATCATAGATATTCTTCTCGCAGCTACTAAGAGCTACGGCCTTGGAGAGGAGCTTGACAGGTAGGTATCTTCTACAGTTCAGAAATACTCTTGTCTCTTTACAAAATAATGTAGTTCATCTGAGCTCAACAATCTGAAAAGAATGTGAAATCTCAGTAACAAATTAGTTTTTCTATGGTTTTAATCAGATCCTACAGGCACCAGATTTTGTTTTTAACCTTTCAAGTCTGTGTGTGTGTGCTTTGTGTGTTGTGGTAAAACATGAAACAGAAACTAGCACAGTGGTTTGAAATACGTTGACTAGTACTGCAGTACTTAAGCAGAGCAATGGTTCCCACCCTGTGGTCGAAGTACTCAGAGAATGGAACAACATGTTGAGGTAGCAAGATTTTTTTTTTTCAACAAGTTTCATGATCATTATAAATGATGCAGCTCTTTTTACAAATGTAGTCTACAAGGCTATGTGGCATATTGTAAACATAGATTGGCTTTGTAAGTGTTAACTGAGCCTATCTACCCTGAGGCTCATTACAGTCTGGACTCCAGATCAGTTATTGATGTAACTGTATTGTCTGGAGTTTTTGTCTTTATATGGACCTGATCAGTTGCACAGAAACGGTGCACTGACCCTCTTTCATCAGTCAGCTAAGTCAATTAGGAATGTGTTTGTTTTTCCACCCAGAATTAAGCAGTGCACATGTTGTACCGAGTATACATTACACGTTGTAATCATGACGTTAACCAAAGTCTAGCACACTGACTTGACTTCTGCTGTTACCATTTCAGAGTACTTCAGTCGATAAAGAACTAAAGTGTTAATTATAGTTTGCGCATTACGCTTTTTTTTTTTTTACGCATTGTTCACTGACAGCACATCGCTGCAGTCTGACACCTAAATGATCAGTGCTACGGGTTTTTGTCTTGACAGAAAGTGATTAACAAGTTAGTAAGTTACCTGACAAAAACCATGAAGACAAAAGTGTCACATGTCGTGTCACATGTCAAATAGAAATATTTGAAATTATTCTACACTGCCAACCAGAATAACAACACAAGGCCCTGAATACTGGTCATTGTGCCTTCTGTCAGTCATTTCAGATAAGATGGTCCAGCTTTAATTCTGACCTGAGCAGGTTGCCCTCAGTAACAAATGAGTGAGGAAGAGATGGAACTGAATGTGAATCCATTAGTTGGATTTAAACAGATATGATATCTAAATTTGGACAGATTTTTTTTTATCTTTGTCCTGTCGTTTGATTGACAAGAGTTTCCAAAAATACAGGATTCATGTTGAGATTCATTTTTGTATCAGCATAGAGACATTTGTTGCGTTAGCTGAGCAGCTCATGTCTCCGATCTAAAAACAGGTTGCACTAACAATTAAAGGTAATGAACCTACTCCTTAGACTATATATATACCATAATAGGGATTATGGCAAAAGGCAAATTTGCCAAAATGTTGAAATATCCCTTTAACAAACTTTGTTTTTCTTTTTTGTTAAGAATTAAGAAAAGGTAAGATGTAGGCCTGGGACGATAATAAATTTTGCTGGACGATATATTGTCCCACAAATTACTGACGATAAACGATATTATTGACACATTTTTTTGAGAACAAATTAACCACTAATATAATAATAATATTTCATAATAATGTAAGTAGTCGATAAACGATGCGATAAACTTTTATTTCTCATGAGTATTTTTTTTTTAACCATTGTAATTGGAATGACAAGAACTTATATAGCTACTATCCTAAATAAATAAAATAAACAAAAAATAATAAACAGTGCAGCTCTTCTGTCCAATAACGTTATACACCTGAAGCTCCACTTTTCATTCAAACAAACTAATATGACTTCCACAGGTGTAAGATTTCATCAATCAAACCAGCCGGCGATAAACCTCTAAAAACCTGCTGATAAGTTTTAGTCGTTTGCTCCCCCAATGACGGAGGTTGACCGGCCCGTGAGCTGCTGCAGACGGCTGCAGACTGTGGGAAGCCCCGCTCCTCCTGCTCGCTGCTGCCACATTAGCTCCAAAAACGTCGGAGGAAATCTCCTAACAGGCGATATGTGGATAAACTGACCACAGACTGGGGATCTGAACGGTGACTTTCCCGCATGAAAAAATATTAAAACTTTAAAAAGTGACGTGTTAACAGCGCGGCAGCAAGAATTACGGTAAAATAGCTTTTAGCTGCTTAGCTTTACAGCTAGCGCTCATGCGCTGCGCTGCCGGTTGCTGAGAAATGCATTCTGGGAAACGAAGATCCTGGATGACTGAAAAGAGGGTTCACTCCTTTCATTCTGCAAAACAAACGGCCCAGGTGCTGAGACCGATGCAGAGTGAAGCCTCTTGTCATCCAGCCTGGTTGGAGGCCAGAGACCAAAACAAATACGTGCGCATGCACATGGCCGGAAAAACTATCGAGTTCATTTTCATTTATCGTGCGATTAATTGATTTATTGATTATCGTCCCAGGCCTAGTAAGATGTACCTTTCTGCTCCAAACATATAGGATGAATGACCACATGAAGTACCACAGTGAACCAACTCCTTGTGTACAGTCAGAGTAGGGGGTGAGGTGCAGGTTGGTCACAGGAACAGCTGAAGTGAAAATCAATCTTCACCACTGTACACTGAGATGACCTCACTGTGGATTTTATTGGGGGCAAGCCACGTGTCTTTCCAGTGGCTTTTTCAGGTTCACTCAGTACAATTCCAAGAGGTTTAACAGGTGTGATGAATACATAAACATGGGTCACATGACCAGGCAGTCACCATTTTCCTCTTTGTCATTTTTCTGTATTACCAGAGTTACAAACGTTCCACAGCTTTCCACTGTTTTAACCAGACTATGAGAACTGACCTTGAATGTAGCGCCACTCCATCATGACGTGTCTTGTCTGTGTTACAGTCTGAGCTGCAAGACGTGCATCATAATCGGGAATGGAGGAATCCTTGCCAATAAGTCTCTGGGCCACAGGATTGATCAGTTTGATGTGGTGGTCAGGTATGTTATGACACACCAGCGCTACGCTGCTGTGATTAAGAACTACACTAATGTATGATGCATGCACAGTAGTTTATTAAATATGTCTGTATGTGTAGATGAGATATGTGAAGGCTCTCACATTGAATTTCTACAATCTGGCTTCAATTCAACACGTCACCATCTGCATCTCCAGAGTGTTCGTACACATGGTGTGCAGGTACACATGTTGTCCCGTCGAGTTTTATAGATGGCACCATTTTTGTGGGAAGTGGTATGCACGTCTTTCAAGCCCCATTTTGTGCGTATGCAGTGGTTATAAATGAGACCCCTGGCCAGGGAGGCATCATGAAGAAGCTGTATTGTGGTTTTAACAAACAACTTTGATAAAAGAGCTTTAGGACTCACACCAACGCTCTCACTCAGGCTTCTATTTGACAGCTGCTGTCCTCATTTAGAGATTTTCAAACAGTCTTGATTATTTTAAAAGCGCTTTATGTGAGTGCTTGATCTTGTGTCTGTGTGTTTTAGGCTAAATGAAGCCCCAGTGAAAGGCTTTGAGAAAGATGTCGGCTCCAAAACCACCATGAGGATCACCTATCCAGAGGGAGCCATCCAGAAGACGGAACGCTACGAGGCCGAGTCTCTCTTTGTCCTCTCGGCCTTCAAAGCTCTGGACCTCAAGTGGCTACGAGACATGGTCTTCAAACATCGGCTGGTAAGGCAGCTCAATTCTTTATTTTGCCACTGCACTAGCAAATGGATCTGTAGGCAGGTCCTTAATAACAATATCAATAATAACAATAATCATAATAGTAATAATTGGCCTTTTTACTCCAAATCCTCTGATAATCTAACATGCATGTCCATGTCGCTCACAGCCAGAGGGGGCGGAGTTAGAAGTGTGAAATTTCAGCTTTGGTGCACATCTGTTCAGACCTGCTGTAACATCCGTCTCAGGTGATCCCATCACTAGTGGTCAGCTCTAAATACAGATGTGAACAAACCCAAGACATACTGAGGATGCATTTGAGATCCTGTGTGAACACAAATGTGTCATGGTTACATTAAGGCCTCGTTTACACAGCAAAAACTGTGATATTTCCATTATTCCACATAATTGAGTTTTGGCCTTTCGTTTACACAAAGACGGACCATCTTGTTACACTTCCACCTATAGGGTTGGGATGTAGAAGAAGTTGGAGTAACGGTGTACTTATGCGGGTTTGTGTAAATAAAGGGTTTTTTGGGAACAATCTGGCGTGAACGATGTTATTTTTGAAAACGTAGAGAGCGAAATATTTATTTCTGTAAATACCCGTCAGCCAAGGATTTTTTTGTATATTTTTTGGGCTTTTTGCCTTTAATTGATAGGACAGTTGAGAGAGACTGGAAGTGGGGAGGCAGAGAGAGGGGGAAGGACATGCAGCAAAGGGCGACCAGATTCAGAATTTGAACGGCGAGCAGCGAGGACTGTAGCCTCTGCATATGGGGCGCCTGCTCAACCCACGTAGCTATTTTAGTAGGATTTTTATTGGGTCAACGATTGGCTGGTGAAATGCCTAAAAATTTAACTTGAATTCTTCTTCCAAATGAAATCACAATCAGCGAGTCTGTCCCACTCTCCATTGCATCCAGAATGAAGGTCATGAACCACAATAGGAATATTGGAACACTGCAGCTGGATGAGTCCGTTGCTGTCGTTGGGATTCCCCAACTAATGGTCTTTGCCAGATACATCAGTTGCAGGGAGATCAAAAAAGAGTTCCTGTTCAGAGACCAGGTGGACATGACACCAAGGGGAGAGGACATTTTCAGAGTGGTGATCACAAATCTGAAAAATATTCAATTGGAATGGACCACTGTGTTGGAACTTGTTCTGGTGGGGCCAAGAACATGACAGAGTCTGCAGGTCTGGTTTTGTGTCTCATGTTCGTAGAGTGGTCCCAAATGTGAAGCTGACACATTGTATAATACAATGGGAAGCACAAGCACGGCAAAGCATGACAAGTGACCTTTTGGATACAATTGTGAAAGTAGTGAATCTAATCAGAATGTTACCACTGGAATCAAGGCTTTTCACAGAGTAATGCGAGGGAATGTGGGGGCGGCTCTCCAGGGAAAAGCTTCTGCAGAGAGCGTGGGGTGTGGGAGCTGAGAGAGCAGACTGACCCTGACCTTACCAAGTATTTCCAGCACAAACTGTGATCTCCCTACCTTGTGGACACTTACAAAGCTCAACACACTGAATTATGTGCCTTCAAGGAAAGGAGAAGATCATTTTGGATCTGGAAGATGGAATAAATGTATCATGAATTTCCCCTTGGGGATTAATAAAGCCTATTATCTTCTTATCTTAAAGGGACTAACTGTGGCAGCCGTGGTTAAACACAGCTGAGCACATGCCAGGCCCATAGGAGACCTCTGAGCAGGACCTCCCTGACTCAAAGGGACCTCAAATCCATCATTAGTATCCCTTCCAAGTTGTGCCATCAGCAGAGCTGGATTTAACTCTTAGGCACTGGTCACACTGCAGCTCAACGCTATCAGGAGCTCTCTTGCTTGGCAAAGAAAGCTGTACAAGTATTGACTCAAGTTTTAAAGGGGACATATTATGGAAATAGCACTTTTTGAAGGCTCTTTAAAGAGGAACTAAACCCCTAAACCACTTTTTTCTGCTGAAAACAAATGTATTTGGGTATAAGGTAGTGTTGTCAGTTGATTCTGGTCCAACTTTTGACATTTTAGTCAAAATATTTCAATTTGGTGTATTTTGTAGTAAAAATGTAGAGTGACTGCCCTCTATGGGTTGAAACACGGCTATTACAATCGAATTTTTCTATTGGCTGAGATGGAGGCAGATGACGTTTTGGAGGCAGCTTTCGTCACCAGCCACCAGCTCCCCGACCAATCAGCACCGGCTGCTGCCTGCCGCTAACGGTTGCTAGGCACTCTAGCTGCTCTGCTGCGGCTAACGGCTGCTAACAGCTGCCTGAACGGGAATCGTTAATGCGGCCGGCGCTAACGAGCCGTTAACGAGTTAACGAGCCGGCGGATCAGCTGTAGATGCTGTGTCACGGCTCTGGCGTCCTCTCCTAGTAGTGTCCACGCTACTAGTGCTGAGTCGCTCGTTAGTAGCTCGTTAGCGCTAGCAGAAGTGTCGATGTGTGTTTATTACTTTTTTTTCTCTTTTGTGTGATTTCGCGGGTGTGGACTGTGAATGAGGCGCAGGGGGGAGGGGGAGGGGGGATCGGAGAGTGTCTCCTGGAGTCCCGCCCATAATCAAGGCATTTTTTGAATTTCAAGCTTAGAGCACGTCATCCAAAACTGAGGGGTTTAGTTCCCCTTTAACATATATTTGGGTGTTTGTCTTGCGTTCCGGCCCCCAAAATGTGAGAATTGACCCAATAACAATATCATGTCATGGCTCCCTGAAATCCATGGGGTTTTATGAGCTGTTCCCTCAGTCGTCTTCCAGTGATGTCATTAATTTTCGAATTTGCATAATACCACCCCTACCTGTGGGAGGGGTGAGCAGTGGCTGATTTACATTTAAAGGGACAGGCACTGAAACCAGCTGTTCTGAACAGGACTGTTTTGAGAGGATGAAAAGAGCTGTGATGTTTGATCCTTGGGGTATTTTGACCAAAGCATGTCACAGACATGTCTGTAATAATAACGGAACGTTATGAGACGGAGTCGTTTTCGCGGCAAATGCAGAGACGGGAATGTGCATCAGCGGTTTTGCATGAATTTACCTCGAAAACAACTCTGTCTGGTAACGTTCTGTTATTATCTCATAGCGTGGTGAATGTGCAGGTCACAACTTGTCCACCAGAGCATTTTGGAGTTGTTGGATTGTGTATTTGATGAGTTTGATGAGGGAAACCAAGAAATCCCATTAGCCTCCGTAGTGTAGCTCTGAGCAGCTCACGGCTCTGCTCCGCAATTCTAAAAATTGCTTGCACCGACAAGTAAAGGTATCGAACCTACTACTATGACTATAGGGATTATGGCAATGGGCCAATTTGCCAAAATGTTGAACTATCCCTTTAAGATGTGACTATTTACTATTGACTAATTTTTTTTGATAAATAGCTAGATCGGGTATCAGATAATGGTGCTGATTTATGATGCTGATCTATTCACTTCAATTCTATGTTTCTGAGGCGTGCTACATCACATGTCAACAAACAGAGCAACAATGTCTGACAAAGTTAGGAAAGCATTTAAGTTCTTCACTCTCTTCCACATGGCAAAGTGTACAGTTTATTAATTAAACAGTGGTATTGGGTCAGTATTGGGTATCAGCTGATACATAAATCAGCATAAAAACTGAAAAACCCAGAGGTGCATCCCTAACTGTATTTGTTATAATCTTATTGTGTAATGTTAATATCAGCAATGTCATTTTCTAAGCTTCACATCTTTTAATTTGTTATAGATGTGAAGTTACTTTTGACTATGAAGCCACATTTATTTCATGTGCATCTGTGTTTGTTGTGTTCTTCATCAATACCTGAATGAATCCACCTGAACATGTGCATAAAGTAGCTGTCATTCTGTTAGAGTAGAGCAGGAATCCAGGGCTGGGTGTGGCCTGTTAGGAGAAGGTGGGTGTCACCAGGGTGGTCCCTGGCCTCCATCATATTTTACCTCAGCTGACAGGTGCAAGTACAAACAGCCTGCAGCAGCTGTAGCAGCCTCACCTCCTCACTCTGTCGTGGATTTATTAGTCGACTGAGAAGCAGCCTCATTTAGCTCTTGATGCCATGCCCACGGCCCCCATCATCACACTGTTACCACTCTGACTGCTATTTTTACCCTGCAAGTCTAATAATAATATTGTTACTACTCACATGTACTGAACTCTTACAGAAGCTCCCCTCCTCCACACTCTGTGGTCCATGTCTTTGTTGGTGGTGTGTAGAGGAAGCACAGGTGTGCTCTGACACTACCTCACAGTTAGGTTGAATAAACAGTCATGGTGTGGGACTGGAGCTGTTCAGACCTGCTTCATTTACACCAACGCTGTAGGACAGCTCAGGTTCCTTCCCCCGGAGCAGAGCATGCAGACAACACATCAGTTACAAGGAGACACACACACACACACACACACACACTCACTTTCTCACTTTGTTGTGAATGGCCAAGTCACTCTTTGTCAAGACTAATGGTGCTAACATAAAACAAGGGGCAGAGTAGCTACTGAGAAATGTTGACAATGGCCTTCACTGGAGACGCAGTGAGGACACATTTGAGCAGATCCCTGTGCTCCTCTTGTTTCTGTCCCGGCCCTGACACAACACCACAATAGCCGTGTCCTTCAAATATATCTGAATGTGACAAGACAGAGTTGTGTTTAAAGTCCATGGTGTCAACAGTCTCCTGTGGAGCCACTGCGGAAATGTCAGTGTCTGGTGCTCTAAGCTACGAGACAGCTTTCATTTGTATGCGGTTGTGATTAGACTTCGGTAAATATGTATTTATGAAAGCAATATTTGATTTTTGCTAATAAAAAGCCAAATAAGCTACATACTGTCCCTTTAAATGTGCACTTCATGTAGAAACCTTTCCATTACATCCACATGTTAAACTGCTCTTTCTTTGACTCTGCATTTTATCAACTGCTGGACTACTGTACTCCTACATAATGCACCTACAGAGTGGACTGCATCACCACTGTCTGATCCACTCACCTGTGACTGCAGGCCACTTTACATAGGAGGACAGTAATTCAATGCCACTTAATCAAAGCAGCACAGTGCTTTAATGAAGCAGAATGCAGAGCAGTATTTCACTCTGAAGCCTTCCAAGGCTCACACTGTGGGAACAGACAAACCCACTCACCATTAAATATATATATACAGTATAGTATCAGCAAAGTCACCTGAGTGTTGTGTTTACATCAGTGCCGATCAGAGCAGAGCTGATAAATACCCTGTGTCTACTGCAGAGTCTCAGGTGTGAATGCTGAAACCATTTCCATTGCTGACTAAAGCACAGTATTAGGAGCTCTTGCCACTGGAAAATAGATTTTAATTAAATAACTGCAGTGGAAAGGAGCTACAGAGGCAAGAAAAAGTGTGTGAACCCTTTGGAATTTCCTAGTTTTCTGCATTAATTGCTTTGCTTTCCATTGCAGGCCTGAAGTTTGCCACTCCACAACACTAATAGGAAAACGTTTTGTGGACTGATAAAACTAAGATTTAAGTTTTTGTATTTTTATTTATTCATTTATTTATTTATTTAGTATTTTTTGTAAGTATGGTGTAAAAATGGTGCTGCATAGCAGCATGTAACCATTATCTCATAGGTGAAGTACGGTGGAGGGAGCATCATGGTTTGGGGCTGCTTTGCTGCCTCAGGGCCTGGACTGTTTGCCATCATCGAGGACAAAATGACTTCCAGAGTTTATCCAGGCTTCCTACAGGATAATGTCATGGTGGCTGGCTGTCCACCAGCTGAAACTCAGTAGAAGTTGTGTGGTGCAGCAGGACAACAACCCTAAACACTGAAGTAAATCTACTATCTAGATCATCTAGAGTAGCTTCAAAAAAAGAAAATCCACCTTAGGGAGTGGCCCAGTCAGAGCCCAGACCTGAACCCAATAGGGATGCTGTGGAATGACCTCCAGAGAGCCGTCCACACCAGACATCCTATAATAACATGGCTGAGCTGAAGCTGTTCTGTCAGGACCAATGGTCCAGAATTCATCCTGAGTGTTATTCAGTTCTGATCTGCAGCTACAGGAAATGTTTGGTTGAGGTTCAACCAGTTATTAAATCTAAGGCCTCACTTACTTTTTCCACCAGCACTGTGAATGTTTAATGGATATGTTCAATATAGACATGAAATATTATAAATGTTTGTGTGTATTAGGCTAAGCACATTGTGTTTGTTTATACTTGTGACTTAGATGTAGATTGGATCACATTAAATCACCAATTAATGCAGAAACTAGGAAATTCCAATATACTTTTTCTTGCCACTGTATAAATGGATGAAGCTGGGAGCTACCTGTATAGCATCTGTAATTTACTAATATATAAATATGGATTTACCTGGAGTAAATGTATGTATGTAAACCTATTAGTTGATAGAGTTTTGACAGGAAATTGAGAATTGCTTGTCCTTTAACCCCATCTACTAGGGCAGTGCTGCAGCAGAGGAGAGGTGTTGTCTTTCCAGCTCCATAGAGGAGCAGAACGGCCTCAGTCAGACAGGATTACCAATGATCTGTCAGTGAGCAGGTTACTGTCTTACAGCGTAACTCTGCTATGCCTTACTCTTACATACCTAAAAAAAACCCCTCAGAGGCAGACATCCCATTAAGTGTTCATAAAGAGCCATCAGGACAGGGCAGACTACTGGTAATTAGTGTAATAGCCCCGGGTATACTGATACAGGGGCTTCTTTACCACGACTGGCTTTGTTTGCTCCTCTTGTCTTTCATCAGTGTTTTAATGTTGCTGAACACTTCCAGGTCTCAGAGTGTTGTTTTCACTGGGCTGCTGAAGCACCATCATATTTTCCACTCCCGTCCACTCTGCATACCATCCCAGCTCTGACGATGTTAAGAAGTGATCAATATTTACAGCGTCACTGCGGATAGTAAATATTCAGCACTTACATTGCTGACAAAGCATATACAGTGACTTCAGCATATACAGTGACTTCAGAAGACTGTTGAGAGCCATTGAGAGATGTGATGCTTTAATAAAAACCTTGAAGTTAGATAATTAGAAATATTTAATGTTATGCTGCTCCTGGTCTGATGAATGAAGATTGTATGCACTCATAAATGACTCTAAACAATTCCAAGATAACATCAGATGTTGTCATCCACTAGTAAAATCTTAAGTAGCCTGAAGGTGACACAGCAGTGATGTCCAGCTACTGAATGAATGAGGGGGAAACACTGTATACACTCAATGTATTATCCTTTTCTGTATTTTTCTAGTTTTTTTCTGTATTCTGTATATATACAGTATCTATTTTTATTCTATTCTATTGTATATAAATCCTTAATTGTATATAGTATAATATGCATTCTAGAATATTTTTATATTATTTTCATTTTTATTTCACTACTTTTTAAAATTTTTTGTCCTTTTTGTGTTTGCACCTGACACCACGTCAAGTTCCTTGTGCTGTAGAGTGACCTTTCCTGCTCTTGGCAATCAAACTTTTCTGATTCTGATTCTGATTCTGTCCCAAGTTTATCTCAGACCTGTGACTGATGCGATGGGTCACTTTACAGCACAACCATGACCGAATAATCAAGACAGCATTGTGGCTTCAGGACAAGTCCCTGACCGTCCTTGAGCTGCACAGAGTATGAAATCTGTGGAGAGACCTGAAGATGCAGTTCACTGATACTACACGTCCAGTCTGACGGAGTTTGACCGGACATGTCAGCTGGAATGAGACAAACAGCCCAAATCCACATGTCCAGAGCTTCACCAAGAAGACTCAAGGCTGTTATTTCTGTGAAAGGGGCTACGAAGTCCTGCAATAGGGTTCTGCATCATTTTGTAAATGAAAGATTTTAAACTTTAAACTAACACAATAATGTAGTGTAGATGAACGCAGCACAGATTTGTTTAGAAGTATATTTATTTCAGAGTTGTTGTACAAACATGAAAAAAAAGTGATTGTCTTGGCCGCTATATTTTTAGAAGTTTGTGAAATTATATGAACACATGCATTTTATCCTATTATCTGGTTTGGCTGGCAGCACAGGGTCGACCGCTGCCAGTGGCTGACTCGCCAGCTTCTAAATGCAAAATGCTTAAAATGCTGAGCAGTGAGTGAAGTTGCTGAGTGCCGGAGAGCAGCAGGCTGTCAGTTCATCAGAGCTTTATCACTGAACACAGCTGCCTGCTGCTGAGAGCGGTGATAGTGAACCAAAAGAGGTTTAATCCCCCACTCTCTGTCTTTCAGCGCAGCACTGACGGCTTCTGGAAGTCGGTGGCCAGGCAGGTTCCTAGGGAGCCCAGCGACATGCGCATCCTGAACCCCTACTACATCCAGGAGGCCTCCTTCAAGCTGATAGGCTTACCTTACAACAACGGACAGATGGGCAGAGGGGTGAGAGACCTGCTTTTTCCCTCGCACTCACTTTCTGTCCAGTCATAAGAGGAGGACCAGGGGCAGTGAGCTGTCCACACACAGCACTGAGTTAATGGTCAGGACTGGAGCTCTCCTGTCTGTCTGTTTGCTTTATGAAGCACCTACTCAAGAGCCTGAGAGCAAACTGTGTAATTATCCAATGCCTCAGATTGCATGTCTGTAAAATGTCAACACAATGACCAGAGTGTAAGAGGCTCCTCCTCTGGACATTACAGTGATAATTCAACATTTTGGCAAATTGGCCCATTGCCATAATCCCTATAGTCATAGCAGTAGGTTTGTTACCTTTAATTGCTGGTGCAAGCTATTTTTAGAACGGCGGAGCAGAGCCGTGAGCTGCTCAGAGCTACACTACGGAGGCTAATAGGATTTATTGGTTTTCCTCACCAAACTCATCAAATACACAATCCAACAACTCCAAAATGCTCTGGTGGACAAGTTGTGACCTGCACATTCACCACGCTATGAGATAATAACGGAACATTACGGAGTTGTTTTCGAGGTAAATTCATGCAAAACTGCTGATGCGCGTTCCCGTCGGGGTCAGTTTTTCAGCAAGCAGTCTCTGCATTTGCCTCGAAATCAACTCTGTCTCGTGCAGGTCACAACTTGTCCACGAAAGCGTTTTGGTGTTGTTGGATTGTGTATTTGATGAGTTTGATGAGAGAAACCAAGAAATCCCATTAGCCTCTGTAGCGTAGCTCTGAGCAGCTCACGTCTCTGCCCCGCCGATCTAAAAAAAAGCTTGCACCGACAATTAAAGGGAATGAACCTACTGCTATGACTATAGGGATTATGGCAATGGGCCAATTTGCTAAAATGTTGAACTATCCCTTTAAAGTGACAACGAGGAGTTTTGGAAAAGTGAAGCGTTTTCGCTGGGTTATTCTCATGACTCACCGCAAAACCGAAAGTAAAGACACGCTGGTCAGCTCGCCCAGCATTTCCACCATTAATTAAAATAACAAAATAACGACAGAGACAAAACGATATAGCTATTGATCGAAAATAGAACCATTAACAAGTGTGGGTAGCATAGATTCATCCACATTAATGTGAGACTTAATTATAACCAAATACAAACTCCTCGTTGTCCCTTTAACATGTATACTTGTAGTACACATGTTAAAGGGACACTACATACTGTATGTGTTGTGGGATTGAGATCATAACTGGGTGACCTGTATCATCACTCTTTTATGCCTCCGTTTCAGAATATCCCAACCCTGGGGGCAGTTGCTATAACGATGGCCCTTCATAACTGTGATGAAGTGGCTGTGGCTGGATTTGGGTACAACATGAGCACGCCCCACGCCCCCTTGCACTACTATGAGAAGATCAGGATGTCAGCCATCAAAGAGGTAACTGAAGACCTTATTTGTTGAGATGCCACAGGTGTTTTCTGGAGGAGTCTTATTTAATTCTATTTCATTTTAAGCATTTAGTTCAATTCTCTTAAAACACAATGCATATGTTTTACATGCATCCCCTGCATCTTTTGTAAGTTTGCTCCCCCACAAAGAAATGGCGGTCTATAATTTTTATTTTCACAGAGAAACAGAATATCAACAAAACATCCAGAAATACAGATTATAAATTCATTTATATGATTGTTTGATTTTTCAAAAATCAGTAAGGGATCAAATACTTATTTTCCTCACTAGATATGACTGTGTTGATCAACAAATGGGTGTGTCTTAAGGAAGCACCATACAAAAATGGGAAATGGATGCAGCACCACCATTTACTAGAGTATTTAGTATTACACAGACAAAGATCTGCGGAAGGGCAGCAGGCCCAGAAAACAAATTGACAGAGGTCTAAGGAAGAGGAGAATAAACCTTGGTGAAATAACAAGTTGAAAAAGAAGGGAGAGAAAGGCTGTGGCTCAGGCTAGGAGGTGACATCTGCTTTCCTCTCCGTCCATAATCAGACTCTGAGCCCAACACAAAGTTCTGTAGTTACCACATGTGGCAAAAGAGGATGCTGTTGCTCCTGCTCGGTAAAGGTTACATAGTCAATGGACACCAAATCAGTATAGTATAGTAACATAACATGCAGTGGAGATTGATGCTAACAGCAAGTTATGTTACGTAGCTCACCTTTTCTCAGTGGAATACAAAACGTATGAAGGGTGGATTTTTGACTGTTGTCTGACATCTGCCTGATTTCACGTGAACGCAACATCAAAAATACGTTCCGATATGCAACCTCACCGCTAGATGGGGGCAATTCCTACACATTATACATTTAAAGGATGTGAATAACACTGATCGATAGAACCTGTTCCGAAAACTTTAATGACCGTCAAAAGTAGAGTCAGTCTATAAACGTGACGAAACATGAGGTAAAATTCATTTTTAAATGTGCTGCGATTTCAGACGGGAAAAAAAACGGACTTGGTGTGCATAGGCATACTAAGTTCAGACCTTGTCTTTTTGTAAAGGGACAGACAAATCACCAGTGGTTGATGGGTAATGTAATGCAGACTTTAAAAAGGGGGAAAATAATCTTGTGTCATTGTCAGTAGGATACAGTGTGATGTTCTCTTGGTTGACAGCTTGCCTCTCACACCTGCTCTCAGATGTTACACACTGATCAACACCCACTGAGAGGCTTCAGGTCTAGACACTTAACCCAGAAATGTATGTCTGAAAGAGATTTTTATCTTTTTCTGGACAACTGAAATATGTGCAGTAGTTGCATTATCATAGTTTACATATAAGGAGAACATGAATGAAGAAATGCGTAGCCGCTAAAATTAAAAATCTTGTGGTCATTGGACAGAAACTTTGATCGGCTTCTTTGTTGCTAGATCTGTGAGGAAGTCGTAGAACAGCTCTGTACATCATTACACGTTTGAGCTGTGAATTTACAGTTCAGGTCGATGATTCATCCCCTTCATACGATACTCCCACACAATATTCACAACGTCCACATTTGTTAGCATTCTGACCAACTTCCTTTTCGTTAGTTTTTCCAGGTTTATGCAGTACAGAGACAGTTTACTGTGACCTTTCTCTAATTTAAAATGCCTCTAGAAAGGATTTATGCAGCGAGTTGAGTAGTGGCCTGGGATGTGTATGAAATCTCAAGTGTAGGGAACGTTGCTGGGCACTGGTTTGTGAGAGCGGGACAGTCAGAGCGCACTATATACAATGTCCAAGTTGCCATTCTCTCCACTTGACAGTCTCCAGCCTGCTCATAAATCACCCTTAGACAAGGTTGTTGAGACTGACATGCAATCCGCTGCATGTTATTTTCACCTACTGTTTGGCCTTGTGCTACTGTTCAGAGGTACAGAGCTGCTCGTCCATGCCCTCTACCATTTAGAACCGGGACAGGTGAGAAATGGGTTCTTTAAGAACACATTTACCCATATGGGGTGGTCTTTTTGGTGGGATGGGGAGTGTTCTCCAATAGCCTAACAACAGTTTGAACTAAAACCTTATGAGCAACAACTAGCTGAAGCTGAAGTCAAATAGTTAAGTTTGCCAAACAACAGAAGAATTGATGCCTGGTTATTAACGTGCTTTCTACCTGAAGACGTCAAAATCTGGAGTCTAGCTCTACGTTGCGGATCGCCTCATTTCAGAGCGTAACTGGAGGGATCTTAGTGTTTGTCAAGCTGGTAAACAGAGATGTAACAGGCTCCTCTGGCCCATTGTTGCATCCTGTTCCACTCAAAAGAGAGACTACGGGATATGTTTAAAGGTATAATATGTAGGAATTACCCCCATCTAGCAATTCGGTTGCATATCAGAACGTATTCTTGATGTTGCGTTCACGTGAAATCGGGCAGACGTCAGACAGGCAACAGACGCTGCATGTAACAGGATAAACAAGCGTCTATGTAAAACAAGTGGTCTGTCAGCACGAGGCAAAACAATACAGGCACGACAATATGTTGTCATGGTGATGTCATATTGTTTACCTGACCCACGTTTTACCATCTTTCTCTCTTGGAATAAAATGACGTCCAGTTGTCTGCCTGACTGCACCTGAATGCAACATCAGTGCCTCCGTCCTTCCTCAAACTACACAGTACGAGAAAGCATTTGTATTGTATCATTTGTATGCGGCTGTGATTCGACTTCAGTGTAATACGTATTTATGCTAAAAAGCCAAATAAGTTACATACTGGGGCTTTAATGATTTATGCCATTTGATCTCTCTGACCAAAGAAAAGAGAATGCTTTCAATGTGACTGTATGTGTTTAAGTCAACAGGTTCATGAGGTGTACAGTCTCCCAGTAACTGGTGTTTTGTTGAGCTGAACCAAAGACACTCCGTACGTTTACATGACACTTGAAAAAAAATCAAATTACGGCTCTAATCCATCTATAACAGGACAACTATTGTGCATGCACATGTGATAGTCTGTCTAAAACTCCCAGATAATGCAATTGGAAATTGATTATCTTCTATATGTATACGCCTTAATCTGACTGACACTGGACAATGCATGTGTGCACACTCCAGGTCCAGAAAGACTGCCATCCCGCTGTGACATCCAGCATTCAGATTCTAGATTGCAGGGCTCACTCCCTCGCTCGCGCTTACCCCTCCCGTCGGCAAAATGACAGTGGCCTCCGAGGACCAACACATTCACAAACTAACCGTTAACTGATAACAATAACTATGACCGATTAATACTACCGGTTTTTTTTTTGGTTTGTTTTTTTAACACACGTGCAGACTTCCACTCTCGCTTCAGTCATATTTCGCAGGAAGGTGATGCAACATGGCGGCCTCGGTTGGGTGCACCGCCACCTACTGTATCGCATTTGTAAACAACTCATTCTAAGCTACGGGAAAGCTTTCATTTGTATGTGATTGTGATTAGACTTCGGGAAATACATGTTTATGAAAGCAATATTTAATTTTTGCTAATAAAAAGCCAAATAAGTTACACACTGTACCTTTAAAATAAAATAACATCCCATAATGAGACATTGAACGCAATATAATGAACAGAGAGTGTAGGTTATAAAGGTAACCCTGTCTCTCTGAGTAATACGAGTGAGCGAGACGTCTCAGCAGACGGCCCTTCTTGCTCAGGCAGGTGAGAAGAGGTTGCACATTTTGAATGGTGCTGGTCTTCTTCACGCATTATTTATGCTAGGTGGATGGACATGTTCACCAATGAGGACTGGTGTAATGAGACAAGTGCTTGAGGGTTGCAGTGACGCTTAGAGCTCACTCATATTACTCAAAGGTCTGGGGAATCCTGTGGACAGAACAACAGAACTTAAAGGGACACGCCAACATTTTTTTTCATGTCTTGCCTCACTCCTGAGTCCATGACAAGCAGATAGACACCATCCTTTCGACTGTGCGTGCAGTAACAAGGGAGATAGAGCCCGTATCACCCGTAATTAGCTTAGCTCAAACGCTGGAAGTGCATAGGTAGTGTTAGCCTGCCTCCTACGAGCCGAAATCAGCAGTCAGAAGCTGATTTCATTTTAGCTCTAAACTCTGTAAATATATCACTTTATCAACATTTCAAACATTTTTAGGCGAGAAAGTAGCCGTTTAGATCAGCAGTGTGTCGATAATTTGTCTAAATACCAGCTGTTTACAATTTTGTTCGGACGAATTCGGTGCTACTCAAGCTAGCCGTTGTGACCAACGCACTTCCAGTTACTTTCACAAAATAAAACAGCCGTTGCCCTTTACATACAGAAAACCATGACGATAGAATTTGTGCTTTTACTTTGAAATAGGAAGCTAACCTACCCTCGATGTAGCTAGCTTGAACCAAAATAAACCGTCTTTGCTTGAACCCTCCGTTTTGACCCATCTCGTCCCATTACCGGCATTTGACCGCTCAAGATGCCTTAGCGGAGAGTTTTGTCAGCTCTGAGACGAAGATCGGCCCGCCGGTTTCCATTTAGAGTTGCTGAAGAGTTTCTCTGATGACTTTAGGTGGAGGAAGGTTAACACTACTGATACACTTCCAGCGTTTGAGCTAAGCTAATTACGGGCGATACGGGCTCTCCCTTGTTACTGCATGCACAGTCGAAAGGATGGTGTCTATCTGCTTGTCATGGACTCGGGAGTGAGGCAAGACACGAAAAAAAAATGTTGCCATATCCCTTTAACAAATATCAGGTGATGTCACTTAATTATTTTATAGCCGAGTGAGTATTAGAACATTGACAAGACTGAAATAATCAGATGTGGACATTTGATCAAGCCAGTGTTAGAAAGTTTCTCCACTGGTTCTGATTACCTTCTTCCAGTGGAGGTAACATAAGCCCAGTCAGTGAAAAGTAGCTTCCAGATGCTTCAGCTGTCCTGTGATCCTAACCTCCAGTACTGAGATACAATCACAATGTGAGGGGACTGGGAGTGTTCTGTTTCAGTATTGATACCAGGTGTAAATACAGAGTTGTGTGATCAGGTGTCACCATCCAGACAATGTGTTCACATCACAGCCTAAGCAAACATGAATTGACTCATTGAACATCTGCTCTGTGCTGATTGCTACAGTATTATTGTAGTGACTAACACGATCAGAGCCTTAAGTCGAGTTTTTCCTCACTCACTGATAGTTCTCCATTGTCAGCCCTCATGAGCAAGACGAGTCTACCTGCAATCAGACCTTTTATTCTAATCCCTGCCATTGACTTTTAACCTGTTCAATCAAATAGTCTAGTAGGAGGAGGTTTTTTCTAACCTAGCTTTTTGTAATCCTTAAAGCTTCAGTTGGTAACAATTATTCAGTCATATTTGCTGGAACTGTCACTATATTCTGATAGTCGGACATTAAATTAGTAATTTAGGACAAAATCCAACTCCTCAGGCTCCACCTACAGCCTGAAATCGTGTTTGCCAAAATCCACCGCGACCGACGATTCTCCACCAGTCAGGTAGAGGGAGCAGGAGGAGCAGCCAATCGCAGCTCGCACACGTCATAGTAAGCTGACGAAAGTGAAAGTAAAGTCCACAACTTGGTCGAAATTTCAAGATAATACACCTTCAGGTCCCTCTATTCACCTCTGTCAACCCCCCTCCCTCCCTCCCTCCCTCCACACATGCAGACACACACAAGAAGAGAGTTTTTCATGGTGAGAGGTGAGATCGTTTTGAAGTTGCTATGGATACGGTACATCTTCTGTGGGTGCGTTTATGGCTACTTTGTGTGCGTGCGCCTGCACGTGTGTGTGCCTGTGTGTGGGGCGCTTGGCAGAGGTTCACAAAGGGACCTGATGGTGTATTGTCTTTAAATTTCCGACCAAATCGCGGAGTTTACTTTCACTTTCATCAACTTACCAACTGGAGCTTCAAAGTGTCTACTCGATGAATTTTGATGATCCCCACGCAGATTATGGTCCAATGTATGTTTGTTTTGTTTTTTTTTTTACCATCTTTTCTGGCGGTGAAAAATGAAATATCTATATACAGTAGCTCTTCCTGAACTATACATCCTGCAGAGACAACCCATTTTCTTTTTGTCTTGGGATGAGGAACTGATCGAGATACAGATTGATTAAATCATCTATGCTACATAAAAACTCAAACACAAAAACATTTACAAACTTCAAGATGTCTACCAAACATGTTGATGATCCCTGAACTTGGCTATATTTTGTTGCCACCCTGGATTTCTTAAAATAAAAAATGAAAATGTAAAATCTACGTAACTTTTGAACTATGATGCAGAGAAGTTATGTTATGCATGAGACATTGATGGAGATGGCCAACACCATCATTTCCACATGGATTATTAAAACAAAAAAACACTCATATCTTCCAAAATATGTTTACATTTGACAAATTCCCATTGGAATAAACTAAAATTGAAAAAGTAGAAATATGTGAGTCAAATAGGTGAAGATCTCAAGGGCAACCATGTTTATTCATCATTCAGAAGCTCTGAGGCCAAGTCAATGTTTACTGTGATTACTGACATACTGTGACAGACAAGCAGAAAACATGAAGCCTTCAGCTCTGGCTGTTGCTGATTACAATGATAAAATACCACTGTTTATAAAGGCAGTAACTCAGGAGGTTGTGAACATACCTTATGGTTGGTGGAGGAAACAACCATGAGGTGCTGTTTCTAGTTTTATTCTCAGGTTGTAGAAAATGCAAGAAATCTACAATGAAATGAGATTTTTAAAAATAAAGACCAATAAACAAATCTCTCCACCCACCACCCCCTCCTCTGTGTCTCTGTCCCCTCTACAGTCCTGGACTCACAACATATCTAAAGAGAAGGAGTTCCTCATGAAGCTGGTGAGGGCCGGGGTGATCCAGGACCTGACCAACGGGATCTGTGGTGAAGGATGCTGATGGTCTGCGCTCAGCTTGGTGTCTCCTGGTCCTGCAGCGCTGTCCTCAACTCCCCTCCCCGTCCCCACCCTTCCCCCTCCCCCTCCTCCTCCTCCCCGCTTCAGCACCTGAAGAGGGACACTCAAGGCTCTGTAGACCAGGGTGGCGGCCGGAGAGCGGCAGCGTCACACCGTGGTCCCTGCAGAGAGACTGTGAGCATGTGAGGCTGATGATTACCCAGGATGCACCGCACCGCCCCCCCAGTGTTGCACTTCGACACGTTGCGGTCGGCCTCTGCATCGTATCACAGTATTTAGCTCGTCCTAGTCGCAGGTTTAGTCTACATAAACATGAAATTGGTACCCTGGCTCAGGGGTGTGTCTCAGTCTGATGTTGGGATTCAAACCAGCAAACCCGGGGCCGGACTGCTCTCCCGCCAGAAGAGAAGAGAGGAGGAAGATGTTGGGTTTGGACATCGATCCTCTGCCAAGAATACCTCTACAAGTGTCCTTCTGCTTACACATGTGAATGTAATCTTCATCCAACCTACAGTCGCTCATTTATCTCTTCCAGTGTCTTCGTCAAACAGGGTGTACGCTACATGACACACGTCAGCCGTCCTTCACCCATCTCCGACAGCAGGGAGGGGAGGGGGGGGGTGAACCCTCCGATCAGAGCCGTGTGGCAGCCAACTCAGCTTGTTCTGTTGAGGGGGTCAAGAGTGGATATGAAGCTAGAGAGGTTGGGGATACCAGCTCATCGCGGCAGCACCAGCAGCAGCAGCTTCTATCTCGCGCCACAGATGCACAAGAGTCAGATTCAGTGTGTTCTCGTGAGGCAGCAGCATCCTCAGCTCCCTCCAGACTTTCCACCAGCGTCCACGTTGCATGTGCGCTCGATTCCAATACACCCGGAGCAGGTCACATCTCTGATGCGTGAAATGTTTTGTAAATGGTAATTGACTTGAAATTATCATTTAATGACGCATTTCATCCGTAGCAGACACGGCCTTTACATACAAGCAGTAACAAAAAAAAGCTAGTTTTTCTTTTTGTTTCTTCTCCACTGTGAAGCAGGAGAGAGGTTTTTTTCTTTTTTTTTTTTTTAGAAAAGATGGAAAATAGACCTTGATGTTGTTAAAACTCAGTATAGCCACAAGCTTTCAATCTTCTGTAAAACAAAAACTATGCTACAACTAGAACCAGTTACATTCAGTGGTTAACTTTTGAATGGATCATGGCCTGTATTTGGGACAATACTGTTGACTGGCACTGTTGTCAATGTCCACACAGATGTAAGTTCACACAGCCTCTGTCCACAGTGTGCTGTGTGTTAGTCCAGGAGGACTCACATATCTTTGATTAGACTTTAGGGTCACGTAAATAATCAGTCTTTCTTCTCATCCCATCAAACAATACTATCACTCACCTTTAGATATGAATGATTTAACTGTAAACTTATTATGGTCATCAATGTAAAAAATATTGCTTTCATGTAGGACATCGTAAGATCTGTTGTTGTAGGTAACGATTTAATTATCACTTTAAACAGTTTAATATCTATCATGGTAAAATAGAGTGGGGACACAAAAAGCTCTTTGACATGCTGATGAGAACGTTTCACTTAAAGGGATAGTTCAACATTTTGGCAAATTGGCCCATTGCCATAATCCCTATAGTTTTAGGAGTAGGTTTGCGACCTTTAATTGTCAGTGCAAGCTATTTTTAGAACGATGGAGCAGAGCCGCGAGCTCCTCAGAGCTACGCTAAGGAGGCTAAAGGGATTTCTTGGTTTCCCTCATTAAACTCATCAATTACACAATCCAACAACTTCCTGTCGGGTGCAGTTTTTCACCAAGCAGTCTCTGCATTTACCTCTAAAACAACTCTGCCTCGTTAACGTTGTGTTATTATATTATTATTATATATAGTGTGGTGAATGTGCAGGTCACAACTTGTCCACCAGAGCGTTTTGGAGTTGTTGGATTGTGTATTTGAAGATTTTGATGAGGGAAACCAAGAAATTCCATTATCCTCCGTAGCGTAGCTCTGAGCAGCTCGCGGCTCTGCTCTGCCGTTCTAAAAATAGCTTGCACCGACAATTAAAGGTAACGAACTTACTGCTAAAACAATATGGCAATGGGCCAATTTACCAAAATGTTGAACTATCCCTTTAAGTGTGTGATCTATGGAAGAGGATCAAGGCCAGTGGAAAGACTTTTAGTCCTAATTTAATCTTCCTCATGAGAAATTCTATCAAGTTTCATTACAAACATCTTTCAGCTTGACATTCACTGTGCAGCTACTGTCCTGTCTTGTACAATCATCCCATCAGTGCTCAGCCAATCACACGAGAGCAGATTGTAGTTTTGACTCTTTGCTAATGTAATTGTATCCAATCAAACTCCTATAGCCAGGATGGGGCAGGCCCGGGTCAGCAGACCTGATGAGCCTAATGATTGACATGAGCTTTTCCACTCTCAGCCAAAACCATGAACAGTGTTCAGAGAACCAAAGAAATGAACGGGATCACAGTGATTAAGATGTTCCTGCTAATGCCCTGAGTCATGTAGCAATGAAAGGGAAGAAGGACACTGTAAGCAAGTAAACACAAGGTTCAGAATACTGGCAAGTTCTATTTTGCAATCTTAATATGAGGACATTGATGTATTTTAACAGTCAACCTCAAGAACGTCACTTTTGTTCAAGTGAAAGAACTCCACCCTGAAGCTAAAACCCAGCATGATAGCATGATAGCCTGGATTACATGAGTGAAACAAACTTGAAGAACACAGTCCAGGTTTAGGTACACTGAGTGACTGACTTTGTATTCATGTGGGTGGGGTCAGGCAGGCTCTTTGCTCCCCCCCACCCCCAAACAGGCTCTGCTCCCTCACTCTGGCCCTCTGAGGGACAGCAGAGCCGCTGCTCCATCAGTCGCTCCACCCGGCCCTGCCAAAGGCTCCAATCTCAGGCCTCCAGTCATGATTCGTGTTACTCTCAGAGACAGTGACTGAGCTGTAGAGTCTATATCACCTTAGGTACCAAAATGTATTGTAAAGTATGTATGTGTGTGTGTGTGTATGCGTGTGTGTATTTGTGTTGCTTTACACACTCTGGCCTGCATAGGTTGTTCTCACCTCATGTCATGTGTTTATAGACTGGATGCTGGTCAGATGCTCAAGCCAAAGTATTCATATATTTATTGTTGGTTGTTCAGAGATACGCATTGAAAAAATAAATATATTAAGATGCTGTACTTTTCATATCTCTGGGGGGTTTTTTTACAAGTTGTGTTGGAACAAGAATTGTTTGTGGTGTGCTAAAACCACAGTCTGGTGTTTTTCAGAAATAGAGGAGACACTTTACAGTACAACTCCCCCTATAAAGATTTATAAAAGCTTGATAGATGCCAAAGTTAATGCTTACTATACATTAATCTTATGAAGGAGTCACTTTCAACAGGTATTTGGACCTTTTGTTGTAAAGTGTTAAACACATCACCATTTATTAATGAGATACCAGTTATGTTTTGATGGAGCAGCAGAAAAAAAGAAAACGGAAAGGGGGGGAAAAAAAGGGAAATACTATTGAAATGCAAACAATCCTTTAAAGGGACATTTTGTAGTTAAAAAAATTCAGCAAAACTGAAGTTCAGTGCCTTGTCCACACGAAAATGGAGCTTCAGTCAAAACGATCTTTTCCTTGTTTGTTTTGAAAAAAATCTCCGTAAACACGGCATAGTTTCAAGAAATATCTGCATACACAGATCCACCGAAAAATGCTGTAGTACATATGCCAGGCCTGCGTGGAGCATGTGTGGCGCTGTAACGCTGCCACACACAAACACCAAAAGCTCGATTAATCTCTGCATGTAAACGTACTGACTGATTGACATTACCACAAGTCAATGACCATTGGGGGGGCACACAGGGTGGCCAATCAGATTGCAGGTGGGGGGGGCAGGTGCCCCCTGTGCCACCATGGAAGACCCGCCCCTGAATCTCGGAAGAAAAAGAATCTGAAGAA
Organism: Trachurus japonicus; assembly: GCF_045865225.1. Lineage (NCBI taxonomy): Eukaryota > Metazoa > Chordata > Actinopteri > Carangiformes > Carangidae > Trachurus > Trachurus japonicus. The sequence goes on from NC_140910.1 coordinate 4,855,155, forward strand.
GCTCAATGTTGAAGCAGGAAGTGAGTCTGTATGATGGTTGGTTATAAAGGTTTATTTGACAGTTTGAGATGTGAGTCCTGCAGGAGGAAGGTCAAAGGTCAGGTCAGAATGACACAGTGTGATAACATTTTGTGACTGTACCAGTGAAGGCAGGCTGACAGAAAAATCCATGATATCTTCACTACTCTGAAGAAAGTTACACTTTGTTCTGTCTAGAAGAAATGAAAAATTTGACCAAATAACTTGGGATGGAAACATTTTTAGCATGAACACCTACGGTCACAGGTCACCAGCTCAGGAGCTGGTTTCTATAAGGCAGCAGTTTTACAAGTAAGTGCGGTTTGAGATGACGCTGTGGTGAGGCATTGTGTGCTGAGTCAATTACAGGTCAGGGCTGTTTTACACTCCGAGCACTTCCCACTTAGTGAGGACAAACAAGCTAAGTGAAACCAGTTGCTGTGGATATTTTCATTTCAGAGTGACAGAAGAAAAGCTGGAAGAGCTTCTTACTTCGGTACAAAGAACATTCATTATGAGAGAAAACACAGAACCAAGCTATGATCAAAGAGTTCAGATTACCTCTGGTACAGACGCCAGGTCTGACTGTTTCAACTGACTCCGTTCTGACAGTCTGTTAAATACAATTCTGTTTCCCCAGAAGCCAGATATTAACACAGGCAGTTTACTGTCCTGTTTCTTAAGCTGATAACAGATCATTCTGACAAATTGGAGTTTATTTTGTTATTCTAAATCTGTCTGAAATGAAGATTTCATATATTAAAGCAAGGAGATGCTCCTGAGATAAATAATGATGTTTCCTTTAATATCATGCTATCATATATTATCAACATATCCCAGTAAACCTGACAATACTAATCAATTCTTTAGACTACATGATTTCTTTTCTTCTTCTTTTTTGAATATTTAATAATTTTGCTTTTTTTTTCAAGAACAAAGTTACAGTAACAAACTGACACAACATCATCAAATCAGGGGAAAATTCAATGTCCATAAGGTGGCAAAGTAAAAATGAAATGAACTCACAGTGACAGAACAATAGAAAGTGGAAAAATAAATTAATTAAAAAGATGAATAGAAAAATGAATAATAATAATGACAGTAATACATGAATAAAGTAAATTATACAATAATCAAAGATAGATTAGAGATTAGTCTACCTGTGCCGGCAGATTTTCCATATACATTAAAAATGGTTGCCATATTTTTGTAAAAGGTCTTACTTCTTTTCTGCATCTAATAAGTTATTTTCTCTACAGGGGCACACAGCTATTGATTTCACCAAGTCACATTTTAATTGGAAGGGGGGTGTCAGATTTCCACTTTATTGCTATACAGTACATTTCTTTGCAATTGTCAAAATGATTTTTGTAAGTTACTTGGTATAATCTGTTTTAAGATTGGAATTAGTAAAGATCCCTACTAAACAGACTACATGATTTCTACAGAAAAACAATGTTATTAGTTACTGGTATGAGTGATCAGACCCTCTGTGTTCTGCACACTTCACTCTTGACCCACGTGTTGCACTATACAAAACAGAACCCAGCATGATCTGAAGGTAAGTCTGCCCAGCGGGAGGTGGCTGTTAATTCAAAAATGATTTTGGAGATACACCGCAGCTTTGAAGCTGATATTGACATGATGTCACAGAGGGGGAACAACTCCCACAACATGATGTATTTTCATTACATGTGTTGAAACTTGATCCAACATGCAGCTTTAATGATTGAGCTGTTCTCGCTACAGGCACCATGCCCCCCCTCTCCCCCCCTCACACAGCAGCTCTGCTTGAAGAAAAACAGTTTTATTCTCATGTTAGTAAATGTGCACTGACAGGGGGAACTGGTCTGTAGGAGTCAGGATATGATGTCGTTATTAGAGGCACAGACTCTGAGGGACCTACAGTACAGTACTGTAAATGTCCCAGTTCCCTTACAGACCACAGTCAACGGCTATAAGGCTATAACCAACTTGGAGATCTGCCCCTGAAACAGTCTGTTGGTGAAGATGGTGAAGTTGAGGAAAAGCCTAAAAAAAAAGACGGTCTGTCTCTCTTAACTGAGTGTTTATTAATAAATACAGCTGAACACAGCTCAGTCTGTGTCTTTGGTGATTTTGATGGTTTTGCAGGTATGAAACCAGGATCTGACTCCAGGCGGTCCAGACAAAGACCAGGTTCTGAGCTGAGCTGGTTGACACTTAGAGGATAATACAGTCTTCAAAGGTACGTTTGGGGTTAACACATTGTTCCACAGCACTACCTGACTTATCCAACCTGTAGAATACAAAGCTTGGAGCTATTGTCATTGGTGTTGTTGTCTTTTTGTGTGTGGCAGTGATAGAGTTTTTTTTAATTGTATTTGAATTTTTATGTTCTTACCTGAAACAGTTAATGTCTCTGTTGTGCACTTTGTTTTTTGGGGGGTTTTTTTTACTTTAGCGTTAGGTAATGTCCTGTCTTCTGTATTGTATTTTATTCTGTCACTGTGGGACAGTGAGAAACGGCTTTTTCGATTCATCTGTATGTCTGGTAGCCTACATGTGGTTGATTTGACAATAAAAATCTTGAATCTTCAGTCAAAGTAAACCTTTAAGGGACGTTGTTTAGCTCAGTTGGTAGAGCAGGCGCCCCATGTGCAGAGGCTCCTCCTCACCGCAGCTGGCCCCGTATTGAATCCTGACTTGAGCGTCCCTTTCCCACTCTCTCTGCCTCCCCATTTCCTGTCTCTCTCTACTACTACACTATCAATTAAAGGTAAAAGCCCCAAAAATATATACTTCAAAGTAAACCTGTAAAATGAAAGCAATCCTTTGTTACTGGCAAAAGTATTGATACGGAGAGGAGTGGTCCTGGTTGTTCCCCTGTGATGAACACAGTGTATAGCTAATTTATCAAAATAGATTTGGAGAAAAAAAACTTTCCACTGACTAACAGCTGCTTAAAGTAAGAGTACTACTTTATATCTGTCTCAAGGTGTTGCAGAGTAAAAATGATAATGATGAAGATAATGATAAACTTTATCCATATAGCACCTTTTTGACATGCGTGCTGTACAGATAAAATAATTGTGGATCATGGTAGGGGAGAGCTGGGTCGAAAGTGACATTTTTCAAATAAACATCAAGATAGCGTTACAGAGAGAATGTTTTTGTTGTTGTGATCACTCACTCACATGTGTTCTCAATCAATACCAGGTGTTATTTTGTAAAAATGTGAAACGACATCGGTGTAATTTGACTTTGAAGAGAAGCTGCACTTTCTTACTTTCCTGTACAGTGGGGACGAAAGTAACACAACAGCATAAACTGGAATTGTTCATATTTTTACATAGTTTATCTTATTTAAAAATACATTACATTTCATTGTTAGAATGAACAATCAATCATGCTCATTTGGATTTATTTTAACCTTAGATCGCTCATTAACATGCTGCTTTTCTTCAGATTCCTGCTCTTTTCTCTATTACTGGGAGAGTTTAGAAAATGTAGAAAAGTGAGTTTTTAAAAGAGATTTGAAATATACTAAACAGTCAGCTAAAAGCAGAAGTCTGCAAGTGCAATGCATGTTGAGTGACTGTCCACATCTGCATATAAACCTGTCTATTAGCGGTTAATGCATCCAGCACACATGGTTCTGGTCTGTGTGCTGCTGCTGCTGCTGCTGCTGGACCTCCGGTGGGTGAGTGGAGTTGGATCCATAAAAGAGCACAAAGAATTTTAAGAATCCACATGAAGGTGAAAGGAATTCAAATCATTTCACATCACATCACATTCAATCCACTGTACTAATGAAAATATAAAACTGTTCAGCTTCAGTAGTGTCTCCGGGACGAACAATGAGCTGCTTTTATTATGAACAGTAAACAAAAGCTGTCATAGGTGAGACATGCTGTGACATCACTACACAGTGTTGTTCCAGCCTCCATGCTGGCTGCGGGCTGCAGTCAACAGACAACAGATTTAGAAACAAGAGGTCACACACAGCTTGGCTATGGACAGAGGAAGCAGGTGGCCACTATTAAAAGAGGATCCTTGACCTGGACGTGTTCTCTCACCGTGTTGCTGGGGGCCAGGGGCTGGGTGGCTGGGGTGGGGGGGGTCACTGGGTGAATGCACACAAACAGAAGCCCCTCACTACTACGTAGGTGGCCCCCGGGATGACAACACGAGCTCGGTGAGGACGCAGAGGAGAGACGGCGTCCACGTTTCAGCCACCATGGCCAGCTCGGCTCCCGTTACAGAGCAGGTTTTCATGTGTGGAACCTGACCCCCCTCCCTCTCTCCCCCTCCCCCGGGCCGATCGTCCCGGTCCAGACCATTATTTTGTTTTAATTAATCCTGGAGCTGGAGGCGGGCTCAGGCTCCGCTCTGCAGCCGAGTGTGGCTGCGCAGGCTCAGGTTGCATTGTCCCTTATTCCCACTGACAGAGCATCTGCACTGAGTAAAGCTACAGCCCAGTCCCTTGCTCAGACCTGCAGTGGTGCATGTGGGGGCTCCTGCAGATGGAATCCATGTCTCTCTCTGAGCTGCCATCAAATTCATCTCAGAGGAATTCATTTGTCACAGTGACACAAACAGCAGAGGAACTGTTGCTACTTACTGGAATGTAGTGGAGACCGGGGATGGTTGTAACACTTTTTGTCTCAGCTCCTATAACTTGCAGAGTCTTCATAGTAGGGCTCTCAAATTTTGACACCAAATTTGTCCACTACAAATAGCAATGTCTTAAACTTCTCAAACCATATCGCAGAAGTCACTATTTCATGTCAAATGCAAGGAGTGCCGGTGTTACAACCTGCTCTACCGGGGTTGTAACACAACCTGGGGTCAATTGTAACAGTGAAATTGAAAACATATGCATCCACTGTAAGCCTATGTAAGTTTATTGCGCATCTTCCTATGCTTCACTATGAACAAAAAGAACTCATCACTGATAGTTAGAGCTTTCTGTTCTGATAATACCAATGAATGTTGTACATGTATGGATGGAAACCTTCAGCAGGAGGTCAGAAGCAGCTCATAGTCCATGTAATATTCCAGGAAAGATGGTTGACATGTAAAGGGATATTTCACCCAAAATTGATAATTCACCAATTTTTTACTCACCGTCATGCCAAGGAAGGGTTCGGGGGGCGGGAGTGTCCGGCTGGCAATGGATTTTCATATAATGCCTACGGATAGTGCTCAGTTTTGAATCATCCAAAACACACACTATGAAACATCCAGATACCTCCATACTGCTAGTCCAGGCTAAAAGGCTAAAAACAGAGATCAAATTAATTTTCTCTAAACAACTTTTTCATGTGGCGGCTTCAGGACACTTGGGTCAGTACGGACGAGCAGTATGGAGGTATTTGGATCAAAAGTGAACTCTATCCACCGCCATTATGTGAAAATGCGTTGTCAGTCGGACCCCACTGGAACTCCGAAAGTGTTTTGATGACTCCGAAAGTTCTCCCAACCCTTCCTTGGCATGGCGGTTGGTGAATTATCAATTTTGGGAGAAGTATCCCTTTAATAAAACAACAAAGGTAAAATGTGTTACAACCATCTCCACTCATGTTTGACTAGCTGTACCAGCATAGTGGTTTGAAATGAAAATTGATGAAATGACTCATATTTTACCTAAGAACCTGCTCTTCAGTCTTTTACAAGTTACCTGATTCAAACTTCACATGTATCAGTTCTAATCTAAATTTGGACTTGGTCCAAAACATTATATTAGTTTTGTACCTTAAAAAAGCTTTGAGGCTGTAAAACCTACACACTTCTTCATACAGCCATGCAAATTCACATGCAAGGTCAGGGAGTGAGTGGGTACACATGATATTGATCACATAACTTTAATGTTATCCCTTGTTGGTGAAAGTGATGCTGTTCCAACCATCCCTTCCAGTCAGGGCTCATTGAGAGTAGGCCTACTGTACCTATCACATGGTTAAAACTGCTTATCATAGTCTGCTTCTACGCAGTGGTTTGATCTTCTCTCCTCTGGTCAGCTCCATCTCTTCAAATGGCTCAGCTCCTCCACAGTCTTGGCAGCGACTCAACCCCCCGCCCCCCTCTGAAACCCGGGGTCACGACATGTTCCGCGCCATGTCTCCGTGTTTGTTCTGAAGCTTTTAGAAATAGCCTCTAGCTCTGTATCTGCTTTCTGCATTTCTATAACTTTAATAGACAAGAAACACACTACTAAAGCAGATTTATTGTTAACTCTCCCTTTCTCTCTCTCTTTGTCTTTCTGGTTTGCTCCGTTCTCACAGATACATACGTAGATGCAGTTGACAGGGGGCAGTTTGCAGATGTGAGAGCAGATGTTTTCTATATGTTTGAACTCCTAGTACTGGTATAAGTTACTGCCTGTATCTATGAAACACCACGGCTTCATATTCCAAGAAACACGAACTTTTGAAAAACTGTAGTCCATCCATACATGTAGCTTAATTTGTGTTGTTAATGACAGATACAACAACAATGCATTATGGAAGGCCTCTCAAGACCAAACAAGGATGTAAACCTGTGTAGATTTGGGCTTCAGTCAGCAGCACCGGCTGATCCTGGAGAGAGACTCTTCATTTCTGTCTTACTGCCAAAAAAATCCATGTGCAAGATCTAAGTTTGTGTACAAATCCCTCAAGCTGGACCAGTGTGGGAGAACTCATGTTAATAGAGCTGTAGCTGGCTTTATTTACAAGAAAATAAAAGCTCATACTGCTATTGTGAGTTTTAACATTCACATTCTTTAGTGCAACTGAGGAACAGAGCGTATCCTTATCACCACTGCTGAAGGTTTGATCTTAACGCTGGTGGGGCCACATCAACCCCTCCAAATAAAGAGGACTTTTTAACTGAAAATTTAATTTAAAATCATTTAATTTAATTTAAAAAAAGCTATGCACAGTAACAGTTCAGACATCCAAGTAATGTCTGTCCACATGTCAAAACAATGTGGTGTGTGACCTATGTGTACAGTATGTGGTTATAGGCTATTTAAAAGAAGCACTGGGGCCACACTATGTCATATAACCATGTATTATTGTCTAATCTGACCACTATGTGGTTTTCACTCTGTTTATTGTTTGTCTTTTACTTTCTTTCATCTTCTCTACATCTTTTTTTTTTATATTAAGCTGTAATGACGTCTTTATTTTTTTATGTGCATCATGATGTACTAACTGTGAGTGCTTGATCTGATGTAGTAGTGCTAATGTGATGCCACATTGCTGGACCAATCTGGACACTGCTGCTGATATCTACAAGTACCTGAATTTACTGTCAGCACCTGGGCACAGGCTAAGTTTAGCTCGACAAGTTCATCAGCCGTGTTGGAGAGTTGAAACAACAGCTGAACCTGTGACCACTGGCCCATGTTAAAATACAGTTAGTGTTGCAGCACCTCAGTATGCTGCCAGCTGTTCAGTTAAAGGTCCAGTGTGTAATAATTGTCAAGGTTTATTGGCAAAATCTGAATATACTCCCCATTTGTAGAAGTGTATAATCACTATAAAATAAAATTTGTTTGGTTGTCGTAGCCTTATAATTACTCTTTTTGATAGGGTCTTGCTTTAGAGAGTGTTGCCATGTTTGTACGGCGGCCTGAACAGGGTGAGTGTGAATGAGCGAGTGAGCGCTGCAAACTAGAATCTGAACGCTTGTAGTGCCACAATATGTAATAACGGCGCATTACCTGTATGTAATAATGTAAGACATTTTCACCTCATGATGTAATAACGCCACATTTTGTAATAAAATTCTTGAACACAAAATTATGTAATAAACGTTGCCGCATTTTGTAATAAGTTGTTAGGCTACATAATGCACCGAATTATAACAAAATGTGGGTGTTGCACTTTTTTATGAAAAGAAAAAGTAATAATTCAGTGCAATATTGTAGCGCTACACATTTCTACAGCAGTCTATCGTTATCACAGTCACCAAAGTGGTTATCACCCTAGAGGCTAATATTCATGGGAGAAAAAAGACAGACAGCCATCGTCTGTTTGGTCTGGAAACTCACTTACTGTTTATTCTGCACATGCTCACAACAACACACCTGTTCTTGTGTGACGTCACTGCGTGATCTATTTGACATGGCTTTGCCTCTCTCATATTATTACATATGCTTAACAAATATGTAACAACTTATTACAAATAATGTGTCAAAGTTTATTACATATTGCATTCAAGAATTTTATTACAAAATGTAGCATATTATTACAAAATACGGTGTTATTAGATGAAAATGTATAATGCAGCGTTACTACATTTTATACACTGGACCTTTAAATTCTGTATTTAAATACTGTGGCTTTTTGCTGTTCTAATCTAATTAACAGAATTCAATTCAATTCAGTTAAAAAAAACATTATTGCCCATCACAATATCGATGGTTGTCTCAGTGAATGTGATTGCTCTGCTGTGTGTTTGGTTTCATGAGTGTTAAAGTGGATGGAGGTTGTTTCCCTGACCTCGGCTCAGTAGAGTGAAGCTGCGGGGCAGACGTCTTGACCGCAGGCTCATGGTGCCACCAGAAAGACACTGTTGTGTGACCACCCAGGACAACAGTGACCCCGTGTCAAACCTTAACTCTCTGGACCCCAGGGAGCCAGTGGAGCTGGAGGTCAAAGGTCAGCTGGAACAAAGCAACGTTAAGGTATCAGGTCCTTGACTGTAGCTCTCTTGGTGGCAGGAGACAGAGAGAGTCCCTCTGAGGGCAGCGACGGGCCCCGACCTCGGGGCGGCTGCTGATTGCAAGGTAATGTTCCTCTCCCTGTCTGTGCCTGCTGTTCTCACATCAGCTGCCAGTTGTAATTGGCCGTGACTGAAGATGCATAAGAGGTTTGGCAGCTAGCTTTACTCCGCTCCATCACTCATCGACTCCACTGTATAAATCTCAGGCATATGTTTTTGCTTCTGGTTCTGGAGTCACATGCAAGTAGCAGCTTACAAGCAAAAACTACACAAAATGACAACTGATGGGAGGTCAGCCTGTCGTTTGTACAACATCTCCCGAGACTCCATTTCCTCCAAATTATTCATCCTGCACTGACACGCTGTTTGTGCAGCTGATAACCATACAGCTGAAAATACATCATACTGACAGGGCTAAATTGGGTTTAAATTAGTATTGAAATAAAATTATTTCAGCCATCAATTTCTTTCTGAAGGGTTAAAACATCAGTCTGTTGGCAAAGGAAATGTTAGTTATGTCCTGTGTGAAGTGTGGAGGATTGATGATGATGTAGTGCTCTGTGCTGGGTTCAGACTACTCCAGCTGTTGTCAGCCTCCCTTTTATTTCCAAGGCCCGAGGAAAAAGTAGCTGCAGACGGGTTGTGTGCTTATTCATTTGCAGAGGAATGATTTGAAGATTTTCCAGCAGTCCATCAGTGATCTCCTCATGACCTCAGACAGCGACGACACTCGTCCTTCTGGATATTAGCTCTGCATTTATCAGAGACTAGAGACATTATTAAAGGAGCCACACTGAGATGCTTCAGACAGATCCAGTTTGTTCATGTTAATAGTGACGGCTGCATGTCTCTCCCTCACTGTCACTGTACAGCACTACCTCCATGTGGTTTTCTGCCTCCACCTCTCAGCTGGACTCTAATAATCCTGATTGACATCTTGATCTGACAACTTAACCTTCCTCTTGTGTCAGCTTTCTGCTACCATCTCTTGTGTCAGGGTCAGTTTTGACCCAAGTCTTAAATCAGCTGTAAAACACAATAAAAACAATTATTTATCAACCCATTTGTTTCTCATCTGTTGGTTATGTTGTTAGACTTCCTTATCCATGAAAAGGTTTTGCACTTATGATTGAAGTTTTAACTCTAATTGTTGTTCTTATCGTTATACCAACCGGGTGAAAACTGACCCTCACACCACAAATGTCATAATTTTAACCAGATCATTTCAGAATTTTGTGGAAAAAAAGAAGGTTTTATTTTGTTTAAATAGAGGTTCCTGACAAAGTCAAAAAACCTTGATGCAATAAACAAATGTATGTGGTACTTTTATGCATTTAAAACCTAAAAACAGGTCGGGTTGACCTGAACACAAGAAGAAGGTTAAATTCCACTTTCCAGCTTGTTTAAGATTTCTCAGTCATCATGGAGATATTAAATGACTGATAAGATATCATACCATCATTGACCAGAGACAAGGCACAGGATCATTTAGAACAGTGGTTCTCAAAGTGGGGTCCGGGGACCCCCAGGGGCCCTTGGGCGAGTTCAAGGGGGTCTCCAACTTTTTCTCAAAATGTTGCCACATTTTTTTCCCCAAAAAAATATCACATTTTTATTCCAGAAATTTTTCAAAGAATTAATGCCATTCACAGTAATTTGATCGTACATTGACTAAAAAAGCAAGGTTATTCAGTCTCAGAATAAATATTTGTGTATTTCTGGTGTTTGTTTTTAAATTTTGTCCAATGGGGCGACCGTGGTCTAATTTGTGTCAGTTTAGGGGTCCTTGATGTAAAAAAAGTTTGAGAACCACTGACTTAGAAGATAATGGGTTGACACTGATATAACAACTTTTAAGCTCATTTTAGAACCAGAACTAATGAAAACTAATCGTATTCATAATATAGCCCACAACAATGTATGTAGATTTGTGTTCCACCTACAAAGATGCTGTAGTTGTAGTGTCACTGCTCAATGTATCATTCTCCGAAATGGCTCCCACTCAAAATGAAGCCCCTTTCTCATTGAAACCCACCAACACTGGAAATGGAAAAGAGTTCAATTAGCATTAACTGCTGGTTGATATGGCCCAACGGTAGACATGGGTATTTATTGGCTCACCACAGCTGTAGCCACAGACACTGTAACCACACCTGTCACCTCCAGCGCTGTGTTGTTAAAACCAGAGACAGACTTCAGAATTTTTAAGTTTTTAAAACACGCAATCACTGAAGGCTGAGACACTTTCACAGGAGCAGCAGACTGAGGATGAGACAGAGACAGGGACAGGACAGGTGTGTTTTACCAGTCATCACGGCAGCTAGTGACTCACTTTTCCACACTGAGTGTGTGTGAGAGAGTGTGTGTGTGCCTGCGCTAAAAGAAGAGCCTCTACTGTATGTTATCTGAGTGCTCCCATCCTGTCTCAGATGATGTGACTATTATGGGCTATATGCATTATGTTATATTAAGTTTTGCTGAGCATGTTTTTGTTCATGGTCTCTGTATGGCCACCTAGTGGTTGTGATCACTGTTGTACAAAGTATTTTTACTGTCTAAACTGTTATGTTTGTGTTGCATGCTTGGATCCCATTGAAAACAACATGGTTCATCTCCAGGGGTTTATCCTAAATAATGCACCTGCTGTATAAATATAGTATACAGTGTACATTATATATATAATAATGTCTCAGTGATACTAATTGTTTGATTGCTGAAAACAGAATCACTCAAAATCAGAAGTAATTCTGTTCAATCTACAAAAACTCTCATCTTTTATGATGTTTTCTCTCGTGAAAAGAAGTTCAACTGTTTTTTTTGTGAATGAAGCATAAATAAAGCCAGACATTTAGAGGTGACTTATGAACTGCACCAGCAGGATCTTTCTGGTGCCATACAGACTTCAGGTCACATTGGCCTCTGATGTGACAAGTCAGGATACAGAAATGTGAGTCAGCATTTGCAAATATAGTAAAGTAGCTAAATGTTCTGTTATTGTTTACTTTACCAGAAGCATCATCATCATCAGAAACAAGAAGAACTGTGATGATTTGTTACCTGGTGGGCCATAAACACTTCTGAATAAACACCAAATGGTATTAGAGGTGACACAGCACAGCAGCACATCCACCTCGGTGCAGTGCAGCTCCTGATTTTTTCAGTAGCTGAGTCTGGGAATGAGACTCCCTGCTGGGGGCTAAGGACTGAGGCTGACTGCCTCTGTCTAACACTGGAGCCCAGGGCTAATGTTGAAAGATGGATTATTTATGGTCATGTAGGATATTTCAACCATTCTCCAATCTTTTTTAAATAACATTTGTGTTATCAACAGTTGGTTTGTGTGGAGCATGTTGTAGTTTTTTGTTTTTTGTTTTTTTTTAGCAATGCACTATTCATATTCAGTAATGTGATTGTGCCCCAAGTGTTGAAACACCACAGACAGTTTTTTTTTTAATATATATACAGTATATATTGGCACACTGACATTGCTAGATCATAAGCTGTTACCCTTGAACTGTTATTATAAAAGCTAATTAGCTAATTATTTCACAAAAGCAGTGTGAGAACAACACTCATCTTGAAAATGGAGTTTTAAAAAAATCCATGGGTCGTCTCATGACTACATGTAGTGGTATGGATAATAGGATAATAGGATAACACATATACACATATTGAGGGACCAGACTTTTATTTAAATAAATGAATAAATAGCATAGGGTAGTTGTGCAGCCCAGTCAAGTAGACGATGGGTGTCAGCTCAGGTAAATGTTACATTACAACATGTAGATCACTCTTTTCAAGCAAAGTCACTATTGTCCTCACACCTGCTTAAGTCAAACTGAGTGTGAACTGCAGCTGCAATAGCTTGGCCAGCTAGCTGTGCTCTCAGCTGTTGCAAGGACAAAAGACAAAAGACTGCTCCAGAGCTGGCATCAGAGTTTGGGTGGTGGAAAAAAAAAGTTAATTTGATGTGGCTCTAAAATGTAATGATTTTTGGTTACTATTGGATATCAGTTGGCTAATAAAATGGTTGCCCCCTGATATCCAAGAAATGTGTGATTGATGAACTGAAAGTATCTTTAGCTGGACACAGCAGTACACCTGCTCTGATTGCCAAATTGCCAATATTGCAAACACTTGCAAACATTTTTCTGTGTCTTTGAAAAGAGATGATATTTTAAAAAATGCCACAGTTGTACATCACACACTGCTTCAAAATGTCAGAGGACACTTAAAGCTTATCTGTAGTCCTTTGGCACTCAGCTCTACATTCCTGTCTGATTGCACGATGAACTTCATTTAACCAGGGTTCAGATAAAGTTTCAAGCACTTGGTCTTAGAAGGAACAATACAGTGAAAAACAGTGGTGTCATGGTCCAGGTGTTGAAAGTGGGACTACAGGTGATTTCCAAAACTGAACCCTTTTGGGGGGGGGGGGGGGGACTAAAACTAGAATGTCTTAAAATTGAAATCCTCTTTAATAAGTTCAGTGTAACCTCAGTGTCCTTCCCTCGTTTGTTGACTGGTTTAAGTCTTCAGCGAGAGACACTCCTGTGAGCTAAGACCTCTGAAAGTCAATGAGTAGCTGCTGTGGAGGCAAAAACTGTTGTCCTATGGTGAGGAACAAGAAATAACAATATGTCCTATCAAGACATGAAGAATTAATTTTTTTTAAATTATTTTTACCAGCAATAAACAGTAATGGTCATCAAACAGAGACAGACACTAAGGGTTAGGGTTCAGTCTCTCTCAACCACAAAGGTCTCAAGAGTCTGGACACCCACTGATGATGAGACTGGTCTTTAAATCCACTGATGATACGTAGGTGTCAAAGTCTATACACATGTACAAACGGGTCAAATTCAATCTACTGTCCTTAAAGGGATAGTTCAACATTTTTGGCAAATTGGAAAATAGTCTTAGGAGTAGGTTGGTTACCTTTAATTGTCGGCACAAGCTATTTTCAGAACGGCGGAGCAGAGCCGTGAGCGGCTCAGAGCTACGCTATGGAGGTTAATGGGATTTCTTGGTTTCCCTCATCAAACTCATCAAATACACAATCCAACAACTCCAAAACGCTCTGGTGGACAAGTTGTGACCTGCACATTCACCACGCTATGAGATAATAACAGAACGTTACGAGACAGAGTTGTTTTTGAGACTGCTTACCAAAAAACTGCCCCCGACAGGAACGCGCATCAGAGGTTTTTAATTAATTTACCTCGAAAACAACTCTGTCTCGTAACGTTCTGTTATTATCTCATAGCGTGGTGAATGTGCAGGTCACAACTTGTCCACCAGAGCGTTTTGGAGTTGGATTGTGTATTTGATGAGTTTGATGAAGGAAACCAAGAAATTCCAATAGCCTCAATAGCGTAGCTCTGAGCAGCTCGCGGCTCTGCTCCGCCGTTCTAAAAACAGCTTATACTGACTATTTAAAGTAACAAACCTACTCCTAAAACTATAGGGATTATGGCAATGGGCCAATTTGCCAAAAAGTTGAACTATCCATTTAAACTTTTTAAGGCCTCGGTTATTTCATATCCCCTTCCTCATAAAAAGACATTATAAATATAAAAGCAGAGGGTGAGTCCACTGCGGTAGAAGTTCAGGAATTCTGAGGTCTCCAGTATTTTTGCATACTGTAGGTAGTTGGCAGGTTTTATCCTTGGCTCACTTAGCAGTGGCAGGTGATCCTTCCTGTGGATAGCTGACTGAGCAGGGTTGTCTTGAATACATGTTTGGCCAGAAAGACGCGTCCCAGGTCACTCCTCAGTGCCCCTTTGAGCCGCTGTCTCCTGCCCCGCTGCCCCTGTCAGGCCTCCCCCGCCACCATCCTCCTCGCTCCGACCCATCAGGCGGCTTTTCAAGCTGAGAGGGGACCCGGGCCGGCGAGGGTGGCAGGGTCAGGCTTCAGCAGTGATCAGCCAGCCATCGCTGCCCATAGAAGGAGCTGCAGCCTTCACAGGGCTTTCATTTTGTGTTTTTGGCTCAGGGGGCTGCTTGAGATGCTGCGTAGGGGGGAGGAGGGAGGGGGGGTGGATGGGGTTCTCCTGACTGCAGAGCAACAATCAGGAGAGGGGGTTTAAAAGGCTGGAGTGAAGTTTGACTTGAGTCCCAGCCAATCTTGATAAGTTCCACAGGATCGAGGGTTGCACACCAGCGCTTGATGTGGGAAATGTGTTCCTAAAACCTGTATGCTCTGTGTCAGAACTGCTTTATCATTTCAAAGAACACTGCCACAACTTCAGAGGTAAACATATTCATCAGATATTATCTTGTGCCTGATTTTAACCTAGTTCACTGGTAATGAAAAATCTTGAAGGTAGTTTTTCTTTCCTTTTTTTCCCAGCACTGTTTGGACGGCTGTTCGTCCAGTCACAGTGCTGACCTAGCTTTGGGGGCTAAACCGTTTAATGAACTCATGGTATGGGGTGTAATAACATTTTCCCAGCATTGTTTTCACATTGAATTAGCACTTATGTTCAAACCATATGAGCTCTCTCTTAAACGCCCCCACAAGATATAGAAATGGGTTTGATCAATGACCTGATTAGAGTTCTTAGTTCACCGATCAACCAGAAGGAAAACATAGTTCTCTCAGTTATTGAAATTAATATTGACTTTATTTTCAGCCAAGAAAAAATAATCAAAGTACATGGGCACATATAAGAATAGAGAAAGAGTCAGGTAAACACGGACTGAGCTGTAGTTACTGTAACATGATCAGTCAGAGAGGAAGTCAGAGGAGACAGAGCACAGCCTCTGTCACAACAACAAGCTGCTGCTCTTCCAAACACTCACTGACCACAGCAGACTCACAACTGAGCTTCATCTCATGCCTCTGCCAGCAGATATTATTTTCCAATGGGAGCCGCTGTTGCCACTTAGAAGTGGCTGGTCGTTGTCAGGCTGTCAAAATAAAAAGAGAATAGGTTGGTTTCCATTTTTTTTGTTTCTTGATTTCTAAATCATAGTTGAAAAATTACATTCAAAATGAACATGTGTTGGTCACAAAGTACTCAAACTACAACGCTGCAGACCAAATGCCCCCTGAGTGAAACTCGTTTAAACCAAGTCTATGTGAAAGAAACACATTTGCCCTTGCACTAGGTCAGAATCATGCACTGTAATAATCACCATTGGACACATCAGTTTTCTCATCTCACCAGTTGTGCTTGTGAAACCAAGGTGAGTTGTCTGCACAGAGGTCACAGAGTCCCCCACTTTGACTACAATAGAGACTTTTTTCATCCTTTCCTCCCAACAGATCAAAGTCATAACTCCTGTGGCCACTTACAGTAGGCCAACCAGTTGCCAATCTGTTGCCGTTTTGAGATAGACAGGTAAGGCAGGTCCTGCACTATCAGAGCATTACTAAGTAGATGTGGCAATAATTGTAGAGGACCTTGTCTGGCTCTGGGTTCACAAACACACACTTTGAGTCTCATTCATAACAAAGAGTCAGACTTCAAATAGACTGAGTTTTAATTCACCTGCTGCTCAAAGTGCTGTACTTCTTGACTATCTTAAGCCCTGTTTATCTCAACACGACATGTTTGTCTTTAGGAGGTTTTACTCAGAGAGAGAAACAAGAAAAAGAAAAACCACTCATTACTCTCTGCTCTCTCCATGACAATGTCAGCAAACCACACATCAAGAGCCTTTCTCCTGTGAGTTGTTGCGGCGTGTTTCTGGGCAACACAGGTGACATCACATCAATTGTAACAATTGATGGCACCTGTGACATTGAATTAGCCTGAGGGGAAGGTGTGTTGTCACGAAACGAATCAGTCTTTATTTCCGTGAAACATTCTGACTAACATCAGACTCAACTATGAGATAAATGGACCAACCTTACAGAGCAGTCTGAACCCAGTATCTCTAGATGCCTACAAAGGCAAAGTGCAGTATCTGTAAAAATGTGTTTTTCATTGTCAGGTTTAAGCATCAAATTATGAATAACTACCAAGTCTATAATTGGTTAGATAAAGGTGGACTGAATTAAATGTATTTTGTATTTTGACCGACAGTTTTATGGCAGATACTGCACTTTTGCCTTGGTTTTGGGGCAGATGCTGCACTTTGCCTTGGTTTCACAGTGCTTTTTTGGATGGACAGCAAAATAAAAAGCCTAATAACTCTGGAAATTCTAGCAGTACCAATATAAAATTCTACCAGACTGAAGAGAATATGCCACACTTTTGATTGGTCAAAAAAAAAAGAAAGAAAAAATGCAGATACTGCACTTTGCCTTTGTAGGGCAGCATATAGTACATCCACAGGCACCTCTGCTGTAGCTCTCTCTCTCTCTCTCACTGTCCAATACAGGACAAAACGCCTCATCCAGGTTAGGTATAGCCTACAATATGCTGTTACAGTTAAATGTTTTCCCTGCGGGGATCAAAGCTGGCTATAAAGTGCTGCTCTGTAGAAAACATCCTGCTGTGCTGCAGGAAGTTACAGGAGTGTTCTGCCTCTTAGCATTTGGTCCTGTGTATTGTATTTATCCCATTATGAAGTTATGTAAACAGCCACAGTAAACGATCATGTGGTGGAGGAGGGAATATGACACCACACACACACACACACACACACACACACACACACACACACACACACACACACACACACACGCACATCTGGAAGTGAAGCTCTCGGTCGGTCCACACCTGTCTTGCAGCAGGACGCTCGGCAGCTCCAGGTCGGTGTGCGTGCGCGCGTGTGTGTGTGTGCGTGTGTGTGGATCAGCAGCTCCTGTGTGTGTCGGTCAGCTCAGCTCAGCTCAGTCCCGCAGGATCCGCTGCGCTGCGCTCGGTGCTGCCTGACTGTGTCCTGACCGCGGCTCTCGGCTGTGACCATGAGGAGCGCCGGCGGAGGAACCGGGACTGCGCCACTATGCCACGGGATATAACCGAGGAAGCGACGCAGAGATCGGCCAAGTGTCCGTGGAATGTTAGGGCAGCGCGACGCCGGCGCTTTGCTTCTCACGCTCACGTCCATGACCGGAGGGACGAGACAACCAGGCAAAGGTAAGAGGAGAGAGACCGTACGATGACAGCCAGTCAGAGTCAGAGTTGAGCCGGAGTTTGTGAAGTTCCCGGAGCCTCCGAGGATGATGAGGAGCACAACGCGTCCCTGTGCTGCTGCTGAGCCTTCACTCGACATGTCCTCACATGTAGACAATTAGCTGATGTTTAGTCGTATAGCGTCTGACGTTTCCTCATAACTGGAAATGACTTGAGAACTCCAACACACCCCGTAGGTACAGTGAGCAGGCTACTGGAGGTTACAGAGGAGAGCAGGGAATGATCAGCACTACATTCACAGCATCTTCTCATCTCATTTGATACATTCTTGTTCCTGCGTGTTAGATGGCTGTATGGTATAGTTGTTGTTTTGTTTGTTTTTTTTAACTCAGAAGTGGACAGAAAAGAGTGGCTTTGATACCCAGACCATGAGGACCCAGGTCCCATATAAAACAAGACCCTGGTGAGATAATCACTTTTACCCTGAGGAACTACTTCGCTGCCACAGACAGATGAGTTACTGAGCAACATCATCCATCACAAACCAAACTTAAAGTTAGAATATGGCCATGAAAAGTATTTATTATAACAATGTGGAAATATTTAGGCTAATTATAAAAAATTGCATTTCTACATTTAGGGAAAGTCAGTTGCTGTTTTGACTCTCCTCTTGAACGTCCCACACCAGCAGTATGTGTGTGTGTGTGTGTGTGTGTGTGTGTGTGTGTGTGTGTGTGTGTGTGTGTGTGTTACTCTGTGACGGCTGCTCTGGGGCTCATCATCCTCTCTGCTTCTCTGTTAGAGAGCAAATACAAACCCCTGCACTGAGCAGTGACAGTGTACAGTCACTTTGGGACATCATGCACCATGATTTGTTAGATGAGTGACTTGGGACTGTTTAACATACAGAGGCAGAATCACATCTTATTTGCCAAGAACATGAGGAGTTAGACTTCTGATGCTTGTGCTTTTTTTGGACAGGATGACTGACAGACCATTAATACAATTTGATATCAATAAATAATTCAAGCTGTTGTTTCTGCGTTTTTATACTATTGATTCTGAAGACGAAGGCTCCACACTGAGAGGCCTAATAGGAACTTTTTTCATTCTGTGGTTGATTGATTTGGTTTAATAGACTTCATATGTCTTGGTCCAGTCATCAGTCCAGCCTGAGTGCAGCTGCAGGCAGGAGACACTGAGCAAACAGTTACCTGAGGAGGAGGTTACACCAAGGGATACTGTGTGTGGAGGCTTCTTGTCTCAGCTTTTGTCTTGAAGATTAAATGCAGTTTTTAACACATTACTTTAATGGCACAAACTGTTTGGGCAGTCAACCGTAAGTGCTCTCAGGATAAGCTGGCTGGGTGAACTGGAATATCGATGGGGTGGTTTGGTAAATCAGTGTCTCAGCCATCAGTCACATGACTGGAAATCTGTATGTGGATGAAGAAGAGTTTTCAATGCAAACAATTCAGCTGAGGCAGAGAGGTTAATGTGTTTAATTAATGCAAGTTCAATTTAAATGTACTGATTAAAGGGACAACGAGGAGTTTCTATTCGGTTATAAAAAAGTCTCACGTTAATGTGGATGAATCTCCGCTACCCACACTTGTTAATGGGCCCATTTTCGATCAATATATCGTTTTGTCTCTATCGTTATTTTGTTATTATTAGTGGTGGCGGAAATGCTGGTCGAGTCGACCGGTGTTTCCTTACTTTCGGTTTCGTGGCGAGTCATGAGAATAACCCAGCTGAATCGCCATTTATGGTCGTAACTACGACAGTATGTGAACCTCTTTGAACCTCTGACTTTAATTCTTGATGAATGAAAACATGAGTCCGTCTTGCGCCGGTCAAAGAATTTTACGGTGCGCGCAGAGGCTCATAAATGTAGTGTGAAAACGCTTCGCTTTTCCAAAACTCCTCGTTGTCCCTTTAACATCTGAAGAATCACTCATCCGTTGTTTCACAAAATTTCTCAAAGACCTCCTCATCTACGCAACAACCAGCAAATTACTGAGTGACCTCACGGCTCTACAATGTCCAGTCTCACAGATGGACACTCACACTTTTCCAGTGATATAAATGCTTTACGCTGCAAGTATCATTTAAATGTAACACACATTAACACACAAGCTAGACAAACCAAGGCTGTACTTCGACCTTTTAAAGAACAGGTGCTCAAGCAAAAAAAACAAACCCATCCCTCAGATAAAGTAAATTTAAAAATTCACTATTTCTACATTTTTCACGTGAACAGGCAATGACCCAGTGTGTGTACGACTACGTTCTGTGCTGGCTGTGAGCAGGGCGGCTGAGGAGGGAGGGGCAGAGAGGGTCATGCAGTCTCACAGCTCAGACAGGATATTATGATTATTATGGACAGTTTTTAGACAGTTTTTAGTTTTTATAAGAAAATCACAAAAAGTGCACCTGTAAGAGGCACACGCCTGAGCACCACCTGAGATGTATCTGTGTGCGTGCCTGACACAAACACACACCAGCGGCAGTGGAGCAGTCATGCAGGACACTTTTCTGCCACTGGAGGTAACTTGGCTCTCAGTGTACGGACGATCATTGGACAATCTGATTGGACACTGAGTCCAACACACACTCTCACCAATATACTCAACTAACAACTGTACAACAATAACAACTCTTCGCATGGCTCCGTTCATGAACAAAACAAAGATAGTCAAACCTTATTGTTGCATCACTCTGCACAGTGTTGTCCTTGTGTATCAGATGATGTTTTATTCAACTAAACTTTCAGAGAAAATAGATTTTGTAGAAATGTTAATTTGCCAGGGGGGCCCAGGGGCCACTGGTACAAGGAAACTGAAAAAGAAATTGCAAAACAGCATGAATTTCGAGAAAAAAAATCTATAAATAATGTATTTTAAAGAGGAACTACAGTATGCAAGATTACCACCTTAACTATGCTACATTTTTACCTTAATTAAACAGCTTTAGAGTAAAGCCTAGTTTATGCTTCTGCATCGTGTTGATGGTGTACCTATGGCGTAGACCCGACGCCATCGTTGAGCATTCGAAGCTCTGCGTCAAGGAACACGTTGCTTCCGGTCACAGTAAACAATGGCAACTGAAAAACAAACGCTTTTATTG
Organism: Trachurus japonicus; assembly: GCF_045865225.1. Classification (NCBI taxonomy): domain Eukaryota; kingdom Metazoa; phylum Chordata; class Actinopteri; order Carangiformes; family Carangidae; genus Trachurus; species Trachurus japonicus. The sequence goes on from NC_140910.1 coordinate 4,876,025, forward strand.
CAAATGTTGAAGTGCAGGCGACGAAGAAGACATTTGCAGAGGTGGTCAGTCCGACCAGCCGAGGCTGAATGGGTGAATTTACCACACTGACGTTCTGAGCGAACCAATCACAGTCCTTGCGGTTCACGTCGCGACGCATCGACGCGACACGTAGTCAGGATTTTTTGGAGGTGCGCGTCAGGCTACGGCGTAGGGGCCGCCTCGGCGCCGTAGCTACGCTGTCACTGCGATGCAAAAGCATAAACCAGGCTTAATTGTGATGGTTAAAATAAAGACTCTCTGTCTTCCACCTAGCGTAGTCTCTTGGCTGAAAACCAACCTTAAGATCACCGTAAGATCAGAGCCTCCGACCCGGTGTCCCAGCTCAAGTCTCTGCGGCACCGCGACACAAATGCCCCACGTAACTCATAATCTCATTTATGACAGATAAGACTACACAAATATACAGGTCGTAACATTGTATATGATAAATAATGTTATCTACTGCTCCATGGATTGATTTCTCTCCAACTTTGTTAAAGGGATAGTAGCATTTTTTTAAAAGTGGGGTTGTATGATCTACAAATAGCCCCTAAGTACTTTAATTGCAGTAGAAGACTCTCTGCACTCCTCCCATTAGCAACGTCAGCCCATAGCCCTGCCCAGAGATTTACAACGTACAGTGTTGTGACCAGACCCAAAGAAACGGCCTATTTTTGCGGCCTAAAAGAGGTTTTACCTGAAAAAAAAAACAACACAGTTCCATTGTTCGCTATAATATAATTTTTTCCAGCCCTTCAAAGTGCAGGAAAAACGCAGTTTTTATTTGGACCTAACCAACTCACGTATCCCTCCGCCCAGGGTTAGCGCCCGCCGATCAACACTTGGTTAGGTCCAAATAAAAACAGCGTTTTTCCTGCACTTTGAGGGGCTGGAAAAAATTATATTATAGCGACCAATAGAACTGTGTATTTTTTTTCAGGTAAAACCGCTTTTGCAAATGCACATGGCCGGGAGGAGGGTTAGCAAAACAGAGGAGAAGAGACCGGACTTGCATAGTTCCCCTTTAACTGTTTGAAATTGAGGTCTTTCACTGTGATGTGTCAGTGATATAACGGTTAAGCTAACTCAGATGATGGTCTACTATCAGTGAGCAGTCACAGTAGATATCAGGTTAGAAACAGCAACAGCAACAGCGGACAGGAAAAAAAGAGTCAAGTCTCTCCTTGGTCAAATAGAAAAGAAAAACTGAGCTTCCTCTCTCGGTTCAGTCCTGAATGATTGATCATCCTCATTAAAATAAAAAGTGCTCTGAGACGGCGTCCACTCATCGCCCAGCTAATTATTTACTGCAATTTAGCTGAGTCTCCGCAGGTGCTGAAGCTCACCAGCTAAAACAGGATGTCCACCGATAGGAAGGGGTGATTTGATCCCCAATCAAGATCCTCCAGGTATCGTGTGTGAATGTGTGTGTATGTGTAGGGAAACGTGTTGCAGGGTTGAATTGTCATCAAGATTAACTAGACCAATGGTTCTCAAAGTAGGGTCCGGGGACCCCCAGGGGTCCTTAAGAGGGTTCAAGGGGGTCCCCAACTTTTTCTTGAAATTGTACCACTTTTTCTGGAATTAAAAAAAAACTTTTTGATAAATTTGACTACTTTTTTCTAGAAAATGTTTTACTTTGTTTTTGTTTTTGTTTTTTAAATATTACCCCCTTTTTTCCCCCCTGAAATGTATCTACAATATTTCCAAAAATTCACACTAATTTCAATGTACATTGACTAAAAAAGTAACATTCTTCAATCTCAGAACTAACATTTGTGTTTGCTTCAAAAATTTGTCCAATGGGGGTCTGTGGTCTAATTTGTGTCAATTTAGGGGTCCTTGATATAAAAAAGTTTGAGAACCACTGAAATAGACAATATGAAATGAATAGCATTTACTCTGGTAGTGAGGAGAAGGCTCATTATTACAGCTTCGTAGTTGTTGAGGCCATGGATGGAAGCAGCCCTATGAGGAGCGGTGGTATCTGGTCGGGATGCTTCCTGCTCACCTCCCAGTGAGGGTTCTAGTAAGAGGCCTCAGAGAAAAGCCAGTACATGCCGGAGAGATTACAGATCTCATCTGGTCTGGGAACTCCTCAGGATCCCCCAGGAGGAGCTGGAACATGTTGCTGGGGTGATCTCTATCTGCTTTGACCTGCCGCCGTGGTGATCCAGCCCTGGATGAGCGGCAAAATGGAGGGATGGATGTAATAGTAGATAGTTTAATTGCAACAGAAGTTCATTTAACCAGCGGATAGATGACTTAAATGTTGGCCTTTGGCTTTCTGATTTTTGTATGTAATGATTCTGCTGAACTAAAACTGAAAAAAGACAAGACCAGGAGGGTATTTTTTTTTGCACGAGCCTGGCAGCTGTGGAGCATCTTGGTTTTCATTTTATATGGCTCATGTGAACAGGATAGAGTGGCCATAGGAAGCTCAGGTAGAATTACTAACACTAACTCTGTGTATTTGTGTATCTGTATTTGTTTTCTGAAGTTGCAGTGTGTGGAGGTCTCAGGGCCACTGTACGTGACAGTGAGTAAGCACAGAGAATATCAGGGTGCTGGAGCTTTCCTTGGAATGTGGCCATTACTAGTTGTTAGTGAAAGGGGCAGTGATTTACACCCGAGATATCCCTGATGTGACATGTGTGATGTGACATGAGTGTTCTTTATGACAGGAGATTATACATCCAGTCCAGTCCACTGTTAAATTAAAGCAGAAGTAAGTGGTCCGGTCGTTTTCGCTAATGCTGCGTTCCAGGCAGGCTTTTGAAATCGTAAATTACAGCTTCAAGTCACAACTTACGACTTTGTAGCGTTCCAGGCAACCCACTCGTGTTTTTCCGACCTGTTTTACCGGTGAAAGTCACTATAACGGCCACTCGTAACTTCCGACCGGTGAACTCGTACCAGATCGAACTGGTACCACTTCACGGTCGGAAAAATACGAGTTTCCTTGAACGCACCATAACAGTCCTCGTCCCTACGTCGCCACATTCACGGCGTCCCTTGGCTGCACACACAGCCCTGCATGCCGTTCTCTCTCCTCATTGGATAAAAACTGTAGGATACGATAAATGTTTTCTCCTCGGCTCAGAGCAGAGCAGAGTGACTGACAGACCCGTGTTTCGGTCCAAACACTCTATGTAAGTGATTGCTGTCGGAAGATATAACTATTTAAGACTTATATTAACACAAATATATCACTTACTTCTGCTTTAAGTTAAGTTCAAGATACTTCATTAATCCTTTGCAGGAAATTACATTGTTACCAGCAGCACCAGACAGAGGACCACACAAACGCATCATACATAGAATACACAACGTATTGCACAACCTGTTAAAGCATGGATGAGATAAAAGTAGCAAGGTCTAAAATAAGGATTAAAAATGGGGCAGTAACACAGATTAAAAATAAAAAAAACCTTACAGCTTCAGTGTTGGCGTATTCATCCCAGTTCACTGCAACTTGTGACAAATGCAAAATATCTGCAGAAAATGAAGCATAATAAACGCTTTGGGTCACAGATACGTATGTGTTAGGTAACAAGTTAAACCATCACACAGTCAGTTGTCTGAACCAGGATCAGGAGGATCTATCTGCCCAGTGGAAGTTTGTGTAGGAGCTGCACTGCATCAGCTTGTTTCGGCCTCTGCCAGCTCCAGTAGAGAGCAGGTAGTGATGTCTGTGCTTCTTTACATAGGCTATGTCTTAGGACATTGGTGTGTCATAAGGTGTCATTGAGTGGCTGTAAATGCTCCAATAATAATCATTATTATCATTACAGCCATCTGGTATGTCTCCTAAACGCTTGACTCGGGCCTTTCAGACATATTTGTAAGTTTCCACCCACATGTGAATGGACAGCTCAGTGTGATAATCTGTCGTACAGGAGAAGATGTCACCCCTGTCATGTGTCTGCTCAGTCTGGTCTATTCTGAACTGTAGTAGTTGCAGGCTTGCACGCTTGACATTAGTGTGTCATTGCCTGCTATCAATTACACACACAGTCAGTGTTGTGTAATGGGATCCACGCCTCCCCTTGTACCTTACTCTCCATCTACGCCTGCTTCAGCGAAGGAAGCACACAGAGGCTGGACTATTTTAGGAAACATGAAGAAAGAAAAGAAAAGAGCAATTAAAATCCCAGTGTAAACTGTTGTACATCCTGGTAGAGCTGTGAGTGATTTGTAGAGTTTATCTCTGTCTCAGTCATGTTTGAAGGTTCCACTTCCACTTACAGTACGGAAATCAGCATTTCTTTCTTAACTTGGATCTCCCTTGGTTGTAATTTTGTTTTATTATGAGGAACAGGGTGAACCTGAAAGCATCTGTGCTATTTTATCATGCTGTAAAACGGATTATAAACTATATTAAATATTTTGGACTGGGTACCCGATCCTTTCAAGGATGTTGCATGCCTTGTTCATTTTTATTAGACCTGTTTTAGGTCCACTAAAAGTTCATTAATTAAGAAGACTTTAATCTCACTCATCCCTTTTTCCATAGATCCTGCACTTTAAAACCTGTATGATCTTTACTTTTAATACAAGAGCTGCATACAGCCATAGACCCCTCTACGGTCTCTACAGCAACAGCTGATCACTCTTGTTACTGAAAAGAAGGTTTACTCAAGTACAGATAAAACTACATCATTAGAGGTGTTCTGAGATTCAAGCACAGAGTCAAATGAAAAGAATTATAATGTACATTATGGATGTATGTAAGAATTTTGCATTTCTCCACCCCAGCTGCATGTCTGGCATACACACATTATAACAGAGATGATGCAGTCAAAGCACTCACATGAGAGGAAAACTCCTTGAATGAATTCACACAGAACAGACACATGGGCCTTATTAGAAACAATAACACTTCCATGCATATGTGAATAAATAATGCACAGAAGGATGCAAATGCATCCATACTCCAATGACAGGTCTGGTCTTAAAGGGATCGTTCAACATTTTGGCAAATTGGTCCATTGCCATAATCCCTATAGTTTTAGGAGTAGGTTCGTTACCTTTAATTGTTGGTGCAACCTATTTTTAGAACGGCGGAGCAGAGCCGAGAGCTGCTCAGAACTACGCTATAGGCTCATGGAATTTCTTGGTTTCCCTCATCAAACTCATCAAATACACAATCCAACAACTCCAAAACGCTCTGGTGGACAAGTTGTGACCTGCACATTCACCACGCTACGAGATAATAACAGAAAGTTATGAGACGGAATTGTTTTCGAGGTAAATTCGTGCAAAACTGCTGATGCACGGATGCACGTTCCCGTTGGGGGCAGTGAATGGGCAGGTCACAACTTGTCCACGAGAGCGTTTTGGAGTTGTTGGATTGTGTATTTGATGAGTTTGATGAGTGAAACCAAGAAAACCCATTAGCCTCCGTAGCGTAGCTCTTAGCAGCTCGCTGCTCTGCTCCACCGTTCTAAAAATAGCTTGCACCGACAATTAAAGGTAATAAACCTACTCCTAAAACTATAAGGATTATTGCAACGGGCCAATTTACCAAAATGTTTAACTATTCCTTTAAGAAAAGGCCTTGAACACAGAATTAGAAGGGAACAGCTATTTAGAGACACCACACCAGTGGTTTGAGTTATGGCTAAAAGGTATTTTGTGAAGTCTCTGTGACTTTTGACCTTTGAGCCCCAGAATCTAATCAGTTCATCCTCGAGTCCAAGTCGACATTCGGCCAAATCTGAAGTTCCATCAAGGCGTTACTGAGGTATCCTGTTCAGGAGAATAGGAGAGATGATGTGCCTCTGGCTTCAGGCTGTCTCTGCTGTGGAGGCATCGTAAAGTGATGTTTGTACAAGAGCTGGTTTCTGATGTAATTGCTCCCTCTGACTCCATCACAGGATGAATTTGCATGGTAAAAAAAAAACATCCCATCAATGTGCAAATAATTCATGATGCACAAATGCAATCAAGATGCAAGCATCTGATAGAGTAGCTATATGATTATGCCTTTACACATTAACTAAATGGTTTTATCTTCATTATAATCTCTCTCTCTCTTTTTCTTGCATGCTCTCTCTCTCTCTTTATCTGCTTTTATTTGGAATTCCAGAAGGGAGACAGATGAATTAGATTTTTCAAGTTTTTCAACGCTCAAATTAATTTTGACCTTTATTTAATGTCAGGAAATCACAGTGGGAGTTCTCTCTGTGGCTGAGAGAACAGGAAAATACAGCAAAACAAGAGTAGGCTACACAAAAAGATAATACAGATTACAGACATTCAAACAACAGGACACAGAACAAACAGGTTCATACAGGAGCATAATCATTTATAATCATGGTTTTAGATTGGCCTATGGGTACGAGTCTGTTAAGTTTAAGTGTGTTGTAAAGTGTTCCATGTTTGTGTAGCACAAAAGCTAGAAGCTGATTCCCAAATTTAGTGCCTACATGGGGACCTGACTGATGGACCAGTGTGTAATTTTCCATTAAGGGCCCATAGATGAATATAGATGAATTAAAAACAACTGTCTGTCATGTCTAACTGTTAAAGATGCAATGATTAGTTAGTTAGTTAGTTTAAGTTTATTTCGGACATGTTAAAAGAAATAAAACATAATACAGAAAAATTATGGAAACGGATGATGGGTATAGAAGTATAGAAGAGCCATCACCTGTAATAACAGAGTAGTTGTTTTAGAGTGGAGGTAGAGGCATGTCTACAGAACAGTCGTCACCTGGTCAAACATCTCTCCTCCTCCAGCTGATGAGACTGAATGCCTCACTTCTCAGTCTGGTTTAAAGCCAGCACAAACGGTAGCTATTTTATTTATCCTCAGCAACACCAGGTGGTCGGTGTTTTCAGCAGAGGCCTCAGAACAAAAAGTCTGCATCCAAGAGACAAAGCCCTCTAGTGGACATGGTGATTATGACAAGAGCAAAGGAGGACCAAGGCGAACGTTTGGTGCGGGTGAAGTCATGTTGGATGGATGAGCCAACGGACATCTCAACAGTTTCTAAAACGTCCAGTGTCTTTTGGATTAATCTGATGTCATCAGACACTTTCACAAGAGCCAACCTACTGTCCTCTGGTCCTGAGTGTGCCGATATGTCAAATGTTGACCGGAACTGAGAAGACTCATCATCATCATCATCATCATCATCATCATCATCATCATCATCATCATCATCATCATCATCACCACCACAAGTGAGGTGCAGAAACTGAGACAGATCATCTAAACACGTGCAGTTGAAGGTCCACCAGCTGAGCAGGGGCGGGTCCAGAGTATTTTCTGGTGGGGGGCAGAGGAGGTAACAGTGAATCGGGGGGGGGGGGGCTCACAATGAACAGCAATACTCTTACCCAGTAGTTAGCTCAACTCTGTACAATAAACATCTCAGTGTTTTGTGTAACAGTAAATGTATACAGAATAACCAGAACAAGCATGACATGAATGGTGAAATTGAGAACAATAACAATCTTACATCATTTTCATTATTTACTACACAGAACACTGGAATGTTTGCTGTACAGAGTTGATTAAGAGCCTCAGTCAGGAGTTAGTGCTCATAGCTTTTTAGAGTGAACATAGGAGTGGTTCAGAGCTTTTCACAGTGGTTGATATTACCACAAATCAATGACTATTGGGGGAGCACACAGGGTTTCGGGGGGGCGGTGCCCCCCGCGCCACCATGGAAGACCCACCCCTGCAGCTGAGTTGACTGCTTCACATTCATTCACATTCAGCTTTGTTTTGTGGTGGAATACAACAAGCCACTGAACCCCAATACAACAAAACAAAACCCAACAACCCAACAAAAAGCACAGGAGAACACCGGGGGGAACCAAACTGGAACCAAGGAAACCAACAAAACAAACATCTGAGAAACACAACAGGGGGGCGCACAGAGTAAATACACACAAGGGAGGCAAAGGTAATAGAAGACAGGTGGAATACATTAGGGTGGGGGGCAATTACGAAAGAGGGAGAGGAGACGAGGACGAGAAACCCACGAGACACACAGGAGAAGTCATTTCAGAGTAAAACAAGAAACAAACAAAGTTACAAACAAGAAAATCCCAACAAAGTCCAAACAGCTGAGAAACAGAGAGGAGCAGATCATCACACACTCCCTCTAATCAGCTGATGGGTTCATCAACCAACCAGCCTATGGCCTTGTTGCTGTCACATCTATTTTATGTGGTTTTCCTTTGTATTTCCTTAGTTTACAGAAAATACAGTGTGTAGTAAGGCAAGGCAATTTTATTTGTGTAGCCCATTCTTACAGTTTTGACAGTTTTGATCATAAAAGAACAGGGAAACCAGGGTCTCCAGGTTTGTTCGTATAAAAACAGCCAGTGACACAGGAGAGAGCAGAGACAGATCAACCCCAGGCTGAAGCTCTGCAGTTCTTATGAACCTTTCTGAACCTTTTCTGAATTTCCCCTCATGTATAAAACAGTGCATGGGCCGGTGCTGCTCTTCATCAGTGTTATCATTGTCTTCCTTTCAGATGGAAACACCTGGTGGAGGCAGCAGGCGTCAGCTACCCAGCATCACCTGAGGAACTGGAAGGTGAGTGTGTGACGTAACAGCAGAGGAGTGTGTAGATGTTGATGGAGGCTCTTGGTCCATAACTTAACATCACCCGACTGGAACATGAATACATGTCTTTCGCTTGATGTGCTCACATCTATGCATCACCCCAACCTCTGAAACGACAGCTGCTCCATCTATCAGAAGGCTGATCATTATATATTACTAATTACCTGACCATGGACTAAACCATACACCTTTCAAAGGGGGGTGGGAGAAAGCTCTGAAAGGTTCTAACCCTGCCTTGGGTACTTAAACAGCGCCTTGCAACAGTCTTCATGCCCCCTGAACTTTTCCACATTTTGTCACATTACAATCACAAACTTAAATGTATTTTATTTGGATTTTATGTGATAGACCAACACAAAGTAGCGCATCATTGTGAAGTGAAAGGAAAATGATGCATGGTGTTGAAGATTTAAAAAAAAAAAAAAAAAAATCAGAAAATTGTCGCGTGCATTATGTGTTCAGCCCCCTGAGTCAATACTTTGTTGAATCACCTTGGCTGCAGGTCTTTTGGGGTTTGTCTCTAGCAGCTTTGCACATCTACAAATTGCAGTTCTGCCCGTTCTTTGCAGAATAGCTCCAGTTGAGTCAAATTGGATGGAGAGTGTCTGTGAACAGCAGGTCCTGCCACAGATTCTCAACAGGATTTAGGTCTGGACTTTGACTGGGTCGTTCTAACACATGGACATGCTTTGATGTAAACCAGTCCATTGTAGCTCTGTCTGTGTTTAGAATAGAACTTTACTTTATTATTTAGGGTGGTTGTCCTGCTGGAAGGTGAACCTCCATCCCAGTCTCAAGTCTTTTTCTGCCTCTAACAGGTTGTACACATTATACACAAATATATTCATGGGTAGTATATTCAGATTTCGCCAATGAACCTTAACAATTATTACACACTGGACCTTTAAGTTTGTGGTTGTAATGTGACAAAATGTGGAAAGGTTCAAGGGATATGAATACTTTTGCAAAACACTGCACATCACTGTGGGATAGGACTGTTGGATTGACACAGCGTGGACTTAATGCTGTCAACAGGAAGTTGGTTTATTTATGGTCTGTATTTACATTCAAAACTATGCAACATTTCAATAAAACAATAGAGAAGCAGTGAATCTATGAGAGGAAGCACTCCAGCCACATTTGTCTCTCACATGTGTCAGAACAGACACTGAGCAGAGCATCTTCTCATGTTTTAATGAAACACCTCTTTATGCTATTTTCTCCCATTCATCTCCGACTAGTCATTTTGTGTTGACTTCCCAAATGCACATCTTGTGTGGACACGTGAAACAAAGGATATGCTGCGATGCTAAAACACTGCTCCTCCTCCTCTGTAAAGGAACCAACGCGCTCCTCACCTGAGGCCGACTGACCCTGCACTGATAAATGAAAGATTGTCTGAGAATGAGACGTAGAAGTAGGCCAGTGGGATTTGTTGGCAGACTGTTGGTGTATACATTTCACCCCCAGCCAGTTTCCACTACACTGCCCATTTGATCCCGGGCCTTAGGTTCCTCCCAGACACTGCAGAGAAACTCATTTCATAAGTGATGTTAAAATATTAACCTTACCTGCATGGCGGACAGGTGTCATGTGTCAATTAAGTAATTAAAGAGGTGCAGGTGTTGGCCGTAGGTAAGGCCGCGGACAGAGGGCGTCCACAGGCTCCGAGCCAGACACAGAGAACCCAGACACAACGTCCACGTCAAAGATCCGCTAGGACGAGGACGGATCAGCTTACCCAGGGCAGCTTTCAGTTTCCACAGTGGAAGGAGCGCTGCATGTCAGTGGAGTAAATACAATATAAAGGCTGCAGTCCTGATGGACCACAAATTAAGATCATCTACAAGTTTGCAATTGGATTACATCTTTCAGATGTACAAAATAACACGCTGTTCATATCATTTAATATCTTTGCAACATGGTGCGTTTCTGTCCTGATGTGCAAAATACTGGGAGGAGAAAATGCAAATACTGTAGCTTGATTTAACACATTCAATGTGATTTATTAAGCCTGTGATTGCATCTGTATTTAGTTTGTTTTAATGGAAGGTGCTACTGTAATCATCCGAGGGTTGACCACTGGCTGCTGTTGCAAAGCGAAGGAGACAGTGAAGGAGAATGTTTAGAGAGGAGTGTCAGCATTCTTTAAAAGACTGGGGGGAAAAAAATCAAACATATCATCTATCAGTCATGTCATTTTGGAGCTTCTAGATGAACTAAAGAGGGTTGAAGACAAATGTTATGCTCATCACAGTGAGCTGAATCTGCTGCTCAAGAAGCATCTCTTTATTTAAACACTATGTTTTTGTCAATATGGTTCCTCTACTAAGTTTACACTTGCGTCCATCCAGCTCTCTGTCCAAAGTCTCCATTAAAACACACAAACCCCTAGTTTGCACCTGTTGTCTGCACAATACCTCTAAATTGATCACTCTGGAAATGTTCACCAAGCAAACACACAAAATGTTACCCACAAATGAACAATTTGGTTAGGTGAGAGGTCTGTTATGTCAGTCACCACTTGAACTGTTACGTTACATCTTGCAACGCTTATTGTATCCTGGTGCTTAGTGAGTGTGTCAGTACTGTATCCTTTATTCTATTTTCCTTACTGTCACGTTTTGAAGTTATTCACTGCATTACAACTTTGCTCAGTGAGCAGAAGGCTCCTCTTTCCCTGCACGAAACTGACCCAGATAGTTTTACTCAACTCACTTGTGAATGGAGTGAGGAACAGGAAGCTTAATGTGATCTCTTGGACGGTAGAGGCCTACATCTGCAATAAGGAGCAGTAGGTTTGTACCTGTTCTGTCGTCTGTCCTCTCTGATGAAAGCAGCATTTGACAGGGAGGGTTTTGCACTCAACAGCCAGAGGAATGACTCTATGTGTTAATCACTGGAAGATATAACAGTTGCAACAATCCCAGCACCAGCCTCCAAAAATAAATCTATTATTTCAGCCAACTCATATGAGCCTGATAGGGATGATTATGCTTTTATTGTCTCATTCTTCTCAACCCTATTTAATTCCTACACCAGCCCTGCACCAATGTTGAAGACAGCCACAGTCCAGTCCATTTATTTATTACTGTATCATTCATTCATACAGCAGCAGTTCACAATCATATGGAAATTAAATATGAAAATGATTTATAATCTGGTGCCCCCTCCCCTTAAAGGGATAGTTCAACATTTTGACAAATTGACCCATTGCCATAATCGCCATAGTCATAGCAGTAGGTTCGTTACCGGTGCAAACTGCAAACTATCACGCTGATGGAGTTGTATGTATTGTATTTGTTGTTTTGACGGTTGTTGTTTCTTTTGTCTACCTGTCCAGGGACGACAGATGTAAATTAGCTGTCAGCTAAGTAACTCTGGTGCAGTTACTTTTAATTGTGCGCTAAAAATAAACAATAAAAAAAGAAGTAGAAAAAAAAGCCCCATAAGTCACTTCAGTTTGTGGAGCCTGACAGACAGAGCACAGACAAGACAGAAATAGCATTAAAATACATGGGGGAAACTTACAACATAGTATCGGGGCCACACTGAGGAAAAACTTGTGTCCATTCCAGGAATAATGTTGCACATTTGAGAGCATAATCATAACATTTCAAGAACAAAAGTCATAGTATGACAAAAGTTTTAGGCAGCATGTTGTGTTAAAAGAGGGGGCTCCACTGCTGGAGCGTGTACTACATGGACCTCGTCCAAACTGCAGGTGTTGGGTTTGAGTCTGCTGCATCCTGTTTCTAGTGAGCTCCTTGTGTTTCGCCCAGTGACTCTGTTCCTCTTCCTGCCTGGTTTGACCCTTTGCTTTGAATTAACCAACTGAGACTAATCCTGATCTCTGTGTGGCTCTGCATCCTTGTAACCTTCTGCCCGTCATGATACTGAGTCTATCCTATTGTTAGACTCCAGCTGACATTCATTCGTTCATTGGTCACTTTTTATTTCTCTATCCAAATGTTTGACTAGATTGTAATGACTACATACTTAGGATTTTTTTTCATGAAATATAATAACTTTAGTTTGTTATTATGACTTTATTTGACTCTATTTTTATTTTTTCCCCCCCTATCCTCAATTCTAAGACCGTACCCTGTGGCAGAGTGGATTTTCTGTCTTCACATGTGTTCTTTTTTGTTGTTGTTGCTTTCTTTTGTAAGAGATGTCATAGTTTGGATTAATTGCTAACAGTGCAGAAACCACAGCCAGGTGTTTTCCTCCATCCTGCCCCAGCTCAACCCACACCATAACACAATATGTTCAGCAGCTGTCTGCTCACATTTTAAAGTTAACTGAAATGTAGCCAGAGACATTTCTCGAGAGGTGTGCGTGCAATATTTTATGTACATGATTATTTGTTTATGTATGTCTTTGTCTTTTCCTACAAAGATTTATTCATGAGCATTGTGAGGTTGTGCAGTAGAAAAGAGGGCTTGTTAAACAGTAGTGGCATACACTATGACACAGACAGTACAGCATGTCTGCTAACTGGACCCAAAAGCTGTCCACAGCCGACATTGAGGCAAAACATACTGACTGTGTGTTCCTTGTTGTTGTCAGGTGATGCTGTGGGTCGTGGCGTCGTTGCTCACACTGGTGGAAGACGTGTTTTCTGAGGAGGACGGTAAAAAGCACGTCCTGCAGCAGCCGTCCTGGTCTCCTGCAGAGGACCTGGAGCAGGACAGCGGTGTCCACACAACCTGGCCTGATGCCTTTGGTGAGTGACTCACTGTCTCGTTTCATATTATTTGTGATGGCATGATGTTTGTCTGTCCCTTCCATTGTTGTGGACTTGATATCTCAGCAGAGCCCCTCACATTCACTTCAGCTCAATGAGAAACCATCGTGTCAAGATTATTGTTGGTGAATAGATAGTTACCAGGTGCATTTCAGTTACATGTTCTGTCACATCCTGGAGCACACAAAAATTTACCCAGACGATGTTAAAGGGACAGTTCACCCAAAATCAGGCTTATGAAGGGTTTATGACAAATCTCCCGCAAGGATCTGCATTTATCAATGAACGTGAGCATAGGGTACGCAGAAAACTCACGCCAGGTCTGACCAGGTGTACGCACATTTGTACCAGCATATAACATACAGGAGTCAGGAGAGAGTAAAGTCCCTCTTCTTGGCCGTCTTTCATGTCTCTATGTGGTAAAGTGGGCAGGACGAGGCCTCTAAAGCAGGAATATATAACTTTTTCAGCCGACAGATTTATCAACACCACACCAATTTTATCGAAATCGGCAATGTACACACTTTTCGTAAATCACACGTGACACTAGGCGCATGCTGATATTTACACCAGAATCTACACCAGGTCCTATGCAAGTTTGATAAATGAAGGCCAATGTGATGGTAATTTCCACTGAGCACAGTGTTTGATTTAAAGCGATAGTTCAACATTTGCCATAATTGCCATAATCATTATAGTCCTTTTTCTAATTAAAGGTTCATTACCTTTAATTGTCGGTGCAAGCTGTTTTTGGATCAGCGGGGCAGAGACGCGAGGCGCACATTACTTTCGCTTTTCCCTCATTAAATACACAATCAAACAACTCCAAAACACTCTGGTGGACAAGCTGTGACCTGCACATTCACCACACTATGAGATAATAACATATAATTATGTAACATTACGACACATGAAGTAAAGAGCATTTTGGAGTTGTTAGATTGTGTATTTGATGAGTTTGATGAGGGAAAAGCGAAAGTACCGTGCACCTCTGTTGTGTTAGCTGAACAGCTCGCGTCTCTGCTCCGCCGTTCTAAAAACAGCTTGCACCGACAATTAAAGGTAATGAACCTACTCCTATGACTATAGGGATTATGGCAATAGGTGAATTTAACCTCATGCACCGCACCAATTAGTACACACAAAGTACAAGATGTGGTGTGCTGTAGTGGCTGAAGAGGCAGTGCATCGATTCATGTCATCAACTCTGTAGAGCGCAGCAGCTCATCAAGACAGCAAAGTGCTGCAGTTGGGGAAAAAGCCTGAGTGTGACACAGGAAAATACCAGTGTGCCGGTGTGTTCTAAAAATAGAGCCCCTGATGTTTGTTGGCAGAGATCGTATAAACCTTGTCTGTCACTGCTTCAAACTGTTAATGTATATGATCAGAATGTGAGACACGGGATCTACACCTTTGAAAGTGAGTGAGGGAAACGTAGGAATGTAGTGTTATCCAGTAAGTGGAGAAACAGGCCAATATGAAGTGATCAAATACTTTCATCCACTTCTGCGGAGGCTCGGTTGGGTCATGTTACACCGACTGCCTGCAGGCACACACACACGCACACACACACTGTTGGGGCTTTTATAAGCTTGGCAAGCACACTCTTCATTTTCATCTTTCAATTGTAACATTACTCAGACAGTTTCTGTGCTTCCGGAACACCGAAAACAAATCTTCATAAATCCGAGGTGAAGGCCATAAAATAGCAGCATGTCAGTCCTGGATGACTAATATAGCCCATGGAATTCAGCCTGGTAGTTTTCAACACAGAGTATGGCCTTGGTCAATGGAGGAAGGGCCCCATGTGGGTAAAAATAATCAATCCAGTGTACAGATTTCTGTCATGCATCATGGTCCTGTTCATCTCAGAGATAAGACAAAGGGCTTTGGATTACATGTGTTTACTCTAGCAGTCAGTTTAGTGGGTAACCCAATCAGTCTCTTCTCTGAAAAATTTGAATTTCTGAGAGTTCTTCTCTTTTTATTTTTTTTTATTTTTTTTTTTATTTACAAAAAAGTTAAAACAACAATGAAACAATAATGTTTCTCTTGTTAATATATGGAAAAGCTGCATTTCATTATCTACATCTGCTGCATGCATACTAGTGAGTAACCTGTGTATGCATGTACCTCACTATTCATTCTAATAGTGACAATGGAGACAGATGAGGACAGGTGAAGTTTTGGACTTGGATGTGTTCATAATTATGATCATGATGTTGCAGCCCATCAGAAACAACACCATCAGAGTCCTGTTCATGGAGGTTTCATCCCTCTGAGTTATTGTCGTCAAGTTGTACATCCCTTTCTCATGCACAGTCCTCAAGAAAGGAGGGAACATCCCCTCCTCAGTTTCCACCCATAAAGGCCTGAAACGTGGGGCAGAAGCAGACAGGCAGCAGCTCTATCTGGATTTAAACTGAGGGGAGTTATATTTACAGAAAGCAGTACATGCCACTGCAGACAACATTCCAAGCTAAAAATGTTTCTGTAAAAAACACCTACCCTGGCATTTCTGAGCCATGAGTAGCCTCAGGTTTTCACATCGCCTAGAAACATGAAACAAAACTTGGTGTAAAACCAGTGGTCACTAACGAAAAAATATATATCATTATACACTGAGCTTGTGCTGAAAGACTGACAAGGGAAAGGGAAAACAAGCTGAGTTGTGTGTTGAGCTCACTACGCATTATTCATTGTTTCTACAATGAACTCCTTGTAAAGTGAGTGACAAGAGTGAATGGGTGAGTGAGTGATTTTAGACACAACCTCAGACTCAGGGTTGCCAGGTCTGTGAGGTGAGAGCAGCCAAACCCAGCCTAGAACCAGCCCATCCAGGTATAAAACGACCCAAAAACCAGCCCAGTACCAGAACTCAAAATATGCCCATAAAAATCCATTTGACGCTTTTAAAGTCAAACAGCATTGCTTTGTATGCCAGCATAAACATTGAAGGCAATTTTCTCGAAACAGTTCTTTCACCTATACAGTAGGTCCTAAAAAGGCCTCATGTAATTCATAAAATATCATTCATTCAACTCCTGGACCGCTTATTCTCAATAGGGTCACGGGGGAGCTGGAGGCTATCTCAGTTTGACAGGATTTGGGTGTCAACATATCATCTGCAATAGGTCTGTCCAAGCCCAACCCGCAGACATAATATTTTTTACCCATGGCAACTCCAACACCAATTCCGCGGGAAACCGCAGACCTGGCAACCCTCAGACTGAACGCTCTGGGGAGGGGGGGTGACGAGACACAGGTGCAGTTTATCAGGGCGGAGCCAGGAAACTCCAGAGACCTGGATAATCCCAATAAAACACAAACAGTACAAACATGAGGGACACAAGGATGGGATGTTCCACAAAATAAAAAATAAAAACACCTGTATCACACAAATGAGCAAAGAAAAAACAAATGATGACAAGTTACTCCTGGCAAAAGGAAGCATGATGTTTACACATAACTAAATTTACCTGAAATATAGTTTTGAGTAGGTCAAATGATAGAAAGTTTTTGTTTTATAGAAGATCACTGGTCAATGGGCTCTTTGCACAGCTCCACTACTTCCTGAAATAAGCCAGCTCGTTTATTTCCTGTCTTACATTATTGGACCAACTGATTAATCCAGGTGTGTCTGATCATTGTGACTACTCAGACACACCTGGATTAATCAGTTTGTCCAATAATATAAGACAGGAAACAAAGGAGCAGCATTAAGTTCAGGAAGTAATGGAGCTGTGCAAAGAGCCCATTGTTGGTGTTTCTGTTTGTGATCATAAATATTATAATGAGACATCACACTGCAGTCACAACAGTGTTCAGTACAGTCACACATGACTGGCTAAACATTGCACTGTTCAGTTGTAATATGGAATAGTTGTATAATTACATGAAATAATGTGACTTATGTGGCGTGTTTTAACTTGGCTGATGCAGCCCAGCAGAGTCTGTGCTTTTTGCCTGGGGAATATTTCTTTGCATTTTTCTGATGGTTTTTCTCACATGATCACTAGTTTTCTTCCTGTCATCGAGGCAACGTGGAGGCATGAACTGACATGCACCTCTGCTGCAGTCTACAGTGGTACTGTAGTAACCGTCCCATGAGGAAACACTGTGCCGAGGCATTTAGAGACAGCGCAGGGCAGAGTCATCTCCAGGTCAGAAAGTAAAAACTCTTTTTGAAGACGTGAGCCAGGTCTGCACAGCTGAGTGGGTAACTCGTGTTTAAAATGTTCCTGGCAGCTGAGAGAGCGGCTCCGGCTGCTGGAGCTGGGCCAGCGGTCCTCCCTCCCCTGCTGATAATGATGCCACACAGTGGCAGCACATTTGGCACCATTCAGCTGATAACCAGAGGAATTTCACTCCCAGCCTCAACATCCATATCTGCTTTCAATTTCATCACACACACACACACACATGCTTATTCATAAAACTCCATCTTAATCCGGAGCCATAAAGTGAAGTGTGAGAAGCGTCTCACCTTCCAGTCTGTAAAGGCCACAGCAAACATCTGGGCCTGAGATTACAGTGTCTTATCTGCCCACTGGGAGGCCACCTTCACCTCAAAGCTTTTCACACAGTTCCTGGAAGCAACTTTTAATTATTCTTTAATTCACACACTCTGTATTCGGTACATAGAACTGATTTGTCAGTAAACATGAAATATGATATTCTTTAACTAACCATGTGTGAAAATGAAGAAAGATGGATCTGATTTAAAAGATAATACATATCAGGACCACATATGGCCAAATCCTGATTTTATTACCTCAACTTCATCTGACAAAAAAAAAAAAACATAGATGAAGACTGAGCTGTGCTCTCAGCTGTATTTACTGTAAAAATGAGAGAGAGAGAATTAAAACCGCGATGTTGGAACAAAAAATATCCATAAAAGCCACAAGTTGGCAGCCACCTTCAAGAGGAACTACTTTTCTTAGTCAGTCTCTCATACAGAGAACAGCCTTTGTCCGGAACCCACAATAGTTTAATGTTTATGTGCTACAACTCTTAGAGGCAGCTTTTTATGTCAAGCTCCATCTGTGATATGTAAAGTCTGTTATAGTGGTTAGTTCAAACCCTGATGACTTCTCTCTCTTCCTCTCCAGCTCTCCCTGCTGGGTGTCTGATCTCTTTTAGTAATACAGGAACATGATTCAGAGGGTTTGATTTGGATTCTTGGCCTGAGAATTGATTCCTTTTTTAAAGCAGAAGTAAGTGGAATACAGTATTTGTGTTAATATAAGTCCCCCCCCCGCGACCCTTTTTGGTTATTTTAAATCCAGCAGCTCATTAGCAATGCACCTCTGGAGGGTGGGCGGAGACTGCGCTGCTCTGCACCCGCCCAGCCAACCCCTCGCACCCCCTCCCCCGCCGCTTGCTGACAGCTGGACATTGTACAATTACAGATTCAGCGCACTTAGTGTAAAATTCCACACTGGGATTTGATCCCAGACTGGAATCTAGTCCTTGCTCACGGTGCAAGCTGCTCTACCAGGTGAGATATACCTGTTATGCCTAGACAGCTACACCGAGCTGCCAAGCCTTTCACCTCTGAGCCAGATGCAGAGCGGGGCGGGAGCTTGTAGCACTAGTGCCCTCCCCTGGGGTTGTGACACGTTAATTCCAGTCTCCCTGAAACTGCCAGTTTGCATCTGCCATTGGTTCATAGCAATTTGAAGGCAGAAAAACTCAGAAATGCAATTTTGCACTTCCTTTTCTGCTGCTATGTCTTCTAACACAAGAAAAATGCCACAGGAACATGTGAAACGCACGAAAAACACGATTTTTAAATAGTTATATCTTCCGACAGCAATCACTTAGAGTGTTTGGTCCGAAACACGGGTCTGTCAGTCACTCTGCTCTGCTGTAAGCCGAGAAGAAAACTTTCCTTGTATCCTACAACCTTTATCCAATGAGGAGAGAGAACGGCATAAAGGGGCGGTCCTCTCTGTGTGTGCAGCCAAGGGATGCGCGTGAATGTGGTGACGTAGGGACGAGGGCGGGGACTGCTAACTCCATCTGACAGGAAGTTAGCCAAAACGACCGGATCGCTTACTTCTGCTTTAATTAACACATTAGTTTAACGCTTAATAATGTACTAACTAATGTTAATTAAGGGACTTTTATTGTAAAGTGTTACCGGATTTTAACTACAACCTGCTACATCCATGGTCTGGTCTAATATTGCTGAGCTGGATCATATTTTACCTATTACCTATTAAAGCAGAAGATGAACGAGTTTCTTTACCTCATGTAGTGTGACATAATCAGTTCTGCAATCTCGCGTCTGGCATACTTCACGACCATGACACAAAGTCTGGCATGTCAGAATTTTCTCCACATTTTTCGCCCAGTATGACATATCCTACGACGAGCGACGGCGAGCATCACACACAGTGCCTCTGTAGCCATGATTGACATGATTGGTTGTGACGACAACACACGATGACTGGTCGGGATTCTATTTGGGGTGAAACCTGTAGTGTGGTCACTCTCCCAAACTAGAGTGCTCAACCGGTCGGGCCTCTGGTTTCCTTTTTTTCCCTCATAAAACACATTTCTTGCGGGTTGTAAATTACATGTTGTTTATTGTGAATCATTTGTGGTAAAGAGTAAGTCAAATATGCCACTCTACATCTTGTGCTGCTACTGTTTGGGCAGAACAACTGAAATGTAGGCTAGTTGTTTTCTGGATAGAAAGTCCAGTTAAGGAGTCAGTCCAGTCCAGCCTTTCTGCAGCAGTTTGGTCTCAGATCCAGTGCTGTGCTGCCTAGGATACCAAGGAATGGTATGCACCGGTCTCCATCCTCACCTGCCACTCATCTTGCATCACAATAATCTTTTCCAGCTTTGTCCAGCCAGGATCCACAGGTCAAAAGCCTGCCACTGGATGCTCACTGCAAATTCCTGTTCCCAGATCAGACTCCTGGATCGATCCCCAGTTTCCCTGGTCATTCATTCATTAGTTGCATGGCTCAGTCTACTGCTCCCTCCCCTGGGACCAGTTTGTTTTAGTAGACCATATCTGGGATTGTTGTTGCAACACAGGTCACATGGATCACCAGGAGGACACACAATCCCGCAAAGGCTGGCAATTCTTCCTATGATCAAAATATGCTTTTAAAAGTTCATTCAGGTTGTATTTCCTGCAGCATTTGACTGACTGCGAGCAGGTCTCAGAGTCCTCTGGGCTAATTTTCTATCGTTTACTATTGAGTTAGCATAACATCACAATCATCGTAATATCAAATGGCTGTAGACAGTTTATCCAGCATTTTTTCTTTTCTGAATCAATTTTTCCGCCTCCATCTTCAGTTACCGTTTCTAAATTTATATAAACTGGATTTGGCACTCCGCTTTTCTCACTCTCTCAGTTCCCACTTTTCCAGATCAAAACCCACACAGAGGGAGTGTGTGCCTGTAATAAAGAGGAGAACAAGAACTGTCAAAGAGAACTTCATACAAGCATTAAAAATGTTTCGTGACAGTCCATACTCAACATTTACAACATTGTCATTTACTACATCCCACATGTTGAGAAGATTCTTTTGGCTTTTTATGTACAAACGCCCTATACAGACTGGAGTAAACCAAATGCAGGTTGCAAGTTGCCTGTCTCAACTGTGTTACTGAAAGGACCAGAAGTGCAGGTGAGGAAGGAAAGAGAAGCTGGAGAGCGGCAAGATGAGGAAAGGGAGGGTGCAGGGGCAGGTCATCAGAGAGGAGAGGAGCAAGGAGAGCCTGGTCAAGCTGGTGTCACATTCTCATGGACACTAGCACAACAGAGCTCCTGCTGAGACACATACTACTGCATATACACACAGCCTCTGAAGTAATTGTTTGTGTGTAGCCTAAAGAAGAAAAATTCAGTACAAATGGATGTTTTCGATTTCGATTTTTTCAGATTTCTGACAATTTTTGTGTCAAACTGCTAAAAACTCAGATTGTGTTAGGGTGACATTAGTGGGTTCTGCAGAGGCTGTTGTGGTCATTTGTTGCCATCTAATGGAATCTTTGATACACTGCATACACAACTGATGCTATTTGTTTAACTTGAATCTGATTACAAAGACTTTATCTTACAGTTTACATCTAACGGCAGGACAAACTGAAGATTAAAGATTTAAAAGGACTTTGGGTGTCTCTCTTCAGGACTGCAAACGTGTGGTGGTTATAAACAATGTGTATCTTGCATGTCAGTATGTAGTCTCTGGAACTGCATTATTGAGCAGCATATTTAACATAACCTGAATAAATAGATTACAGGAAGTCAGTACAACAGGAAGCCAGCCACTCTTGCATGTCTTTAGTGGTGAGGTGGCTCAGCTGTCTGCATGGCTGCACTGGGGGAAGCAGTGAAGACATGGTGCATATGCAGAGACATAATAGTCTTGGGTGAGGCATTGTATTCAAGTCAGTCACATAATGTGTTTGATTTCCCCTCAGCTACAGCAGTGCAATGAGCTGTACATACAGGGTCAGTACAACCAGTTTAAGTATGGTGGTAAGTGGAGCTGCAGCAGGAAGGAAGTAGTTCCATTCAAGTCATTAAGTGCTGAAGTTGAATGCAACTGGACTTCTTAAGGTTCTTGAAGACGTTTGGCCTCTCATCCAAAAGGCTTCTTCAGTTCTAAAGACCAGTGTGGGAAACTCAGGTATTTAACCCTGGGTGGGGACAGACACCTTGGAGATTGTCCTAAGAGTCATTGACCAGCCATCATCTGAGTGGCAGTGGATAATGGCAGTGGATAGTGCTCAGTCAGTCCTGAAGCCACAACATGAAAAGGTTATTCGGAAAAAAATAATTTGATCTCTGTTTTAAGCCTTGTTGTAGCAGTAGCTCCCAGAGGCTATGTTGATGTTTGTGCACATGCACAAGATTTGCTGCGAAATGTTCTTCTGTGTTTACGTCATACATTCAACGGTTTACAATGACGAATGAACATCTTGCAGCAAATCTCACGCATGCGCAGAAACATCAACAGAGCCACTGGGAGCTACCGCTACAACAAGGCTAAAAACAGAGATCAAATGTCATGTTGCAGCTTCAGGACACTTGGGTCAGTACGGACGAGCAGTATAGAGGTATTTGGATGTTTCATTGTGTGTGTTTTGGACGATTCAAAAGTGAGCACTATCCGCCACACACCGAGATAATTATCTATTTTGGGTGAAGTATCCCTTTAAGTGCTGAAGTTGAAGGCAACTGGACTTCTTAAGGTTCTTGAGGACTTCTTGGACTTCTTTAGGTCCTTGTATACATTTGGCCTCTTATCCAAAAGGTTTCTTCAGTTCTAAAGACCAGTGTGGGAAACTCTGGGTGGGGACAGACACCTTGGAGATTGTCCTAAGAGTCATTGGCTAGCCATCATCTGAGTCATTTACCTTAACTCTTTATCTTAAGACAAAGACTGGTCCATCCCAAAAACAAAACACCCAGACACAAACTAAGCAATGTTGTGTATGCAGCCCAGTGCAGTGAGGAATGCTGACCTGTGAGAAAACGACTCTTAGGACCACCTCCAAGGTGTCTGTCCCCACCCAGGGCTAAATACCTGAGTTTACCACGCTGGTCTTTAGAACTGAAGACGCCTTTTGGATAAGAGGCCAAACATCTTCAAGAACCTAAAGAAGTCCAGTTGCCTTCAACGTCACCTGGATGACTGAGAACCTTCACAGACATATTCCACTCAGAAAAGTACACGGCCCTATGTGGGGTAGGGGGCCACACTTTAGATGGGGCCATCCACTGGCTCTGCTATGAGATATTACTGCATTATCAGTGATCAGTGCTGTGTCGCCTTATCTCTGTTGTGGCAGTATAAATAAAAATGTGCTTGACTTAGACTACATTAGATAGACCCTATTGCAGCAGCTGCAATGTAGATTACAACAAGTTAAGTTTTGGACAACCCTATAAATAACAGAAACAAGGTAAGGGCAACAATCTGAATTTGACATGAAAACTGAGAAACGTTTAAAAAATATCTGCATGAATTTGGTAATTAATCCACTGGTGTCCCATGTGCGTTTGTTTCATTGCAGAAGAGTGGTCATCGATGCAGGATGAGGTAGTCCAACAGGGTAGATGGAGGCGCTCCCCTCGTGACCCAAATTCATCAAGATCCTCAAGGAGGAACCGCAAGAAGACCAAGAGCAGCCGCGACTGCCATTTGGAGAAGAAGGAGATGCGGGTGCGGGACCTTGGTCTTGGCTACGACTCTGACGAGATAGTGCTCTTCAAGTACTGTGTTGGCACGTGTCACAGTGCCCGCAAGAACTACGACCTGGCCCTCAAGAGCCTGATGGACAATGGGAGCATCTCTGGTAAAAAGGTCAGCAGTCACCCCTGCTGTCGGCCAACCCGCTATGAGACTGTGTCCTTCATGGACGCCCAGACTACCTGGCAGACAATTAGGTCGCTTTCAGCCGCCAACTGTAGCTGTGTAGGTTGACTTGATAAAGGAGTGTCTATCTGCAGTTACACACCCAGAGAAGACTACAAGATACAATGAAGCCTGGTGTTCACTTTGGGTGACTTTACCCCGGCTCATATGGTCTGAGGTAGGATCCACAGTGTGGTGGCAAGGGCCTTCCCTCCACTACAAGCGTGGCTGGTATTGATGAAGGACCAGATACCTTCAGAGGCTGATGGAACCAGCAGGGTATCTGGATGTTTGCCTCCCTCTAGCCTGGGGCAGTGGAATGTTGGTTTAGATGCCACCAGCAATAAGAACAGAGGAGGAAACTTTAAGTGATGTTCCAGTTTATAGTGCAGGCCTATGATATTTTGTGTCCTTCATTCAGCCCGTTGGAGGCTTCAAGGTGATGTAGCACCCACCTGGAAGCCATGTTGGATCATCAACCCTTGATGATGCTCAAAGTAACTGATCACATTCACTACGCTAAACTGATAACTTACCCTTACCAGTTTTCTCATCTGCTTTTTAGCTGACTGGTTGGCTAGTCCTCAACTGGAAGCTAGTGCTAAAAGAGGCTAACTGCAGAAATTCAGCAGGTATGAAGGATAACATTTTCCCTGCTTATTAATTTGAGCTAATATAAGGAAACAACAGAATGGAAACAATTTTATTCATCAACCTGTGATTAACCTACAGACTAGCTTAAAGTGAAATTCCGGCGTAAGTGTAAACCATGGTCAAACACACCGTAACACCGAGTTAGACCCCCCCTCGAGAGATCAATTTGCCCGACCGCTACATTCACGAGATCCACCAACTTCAGCAAATACCGCAATATCGCCACACACGGCGCTCTCCGGATCCACTGTCTGACCGCAACCAAAACGCCACCATTTGCCCAAAATAATGCTCAGAACTGCACCAAATGTCATCAATAGTACACACAGGGTCCCAGCACGTAGTACGAGTTGTCAAACATCTGCTAGCTTTGCCTGTTTTCTTTAGCAAGGAGACCAGATACAACTCACCTACTTCTCCTCCTGGAGCCGCTCGTTGGTGAGGAAGCCCTGACGAGTCGATCACCGAGTGCACCGGAGTTCCGCAGCTCAATCAACAATTACCTCATGGAAATACAATCAGAGTTTTTTTTTTTTTATCTTGCATATCACTTTATAACTATTATTATCGAGTGCTGGCCACGATATAGGCGCAAATGAGCATTTTTAAGAGCTGCGGAACTCCGGTGCACTCGGTGATCGACTCGTCAGGGCTTCCTCACCAACGAGCGGCTCCAGGAGGAGAAGTAGGTGAGTTGTATCTGGTCTCCTTGCTAAAGAAAACAGGCAAAGCTAGCAGATGTTTGACAACTCGTACTACGTGCTGGGACCCTGTGTGTACTATTGATGACATTTGGTGCAGTTCTGAGCATTATTTTGGGCAAATGGTGGCGTTTTGGTTGCGGTCAGACAGTGGATCCGGAGAGCGCCGTGTGTGGCGATATTGCGGTATTTGCTGAAGTTGGTGGATCTCGTGAATGTAGCGGTCGGGCAAATTGATCTCTCGAGGGGGGGTCTAACTCGGTGTTACGGTGTGTTTGACCATGGTTTACACTTACGCCGGAATTTCACTTTAAGCCTACAAGCCAAAATTCAAGGTTTCCCATTTATCTTGGTCCAAGATCAAAATAGAACAGGTATAAAATATATAATAAGACAGGTTTTCCAGGCAGTCAGACTATTCTTCTCAAAATGTTAAGTTGATGAAACAAATTACTTTACACATTAAATTTGATAGTACAAATTCATGGGTATGAATTACTTTTTTCATTGTGTTTCTTAAACTCTAGCCAGAAACACCTTAACTTCAAAATATTATTGATATTGGTAACCTTTTATTATACAGTATTGTGTTATCATAATGACAAATCTATTTGAACTGCTGTTTGCACAATTCAGTCACAGCATGAAATACAGTGTAATTGAAACAAGCTGATAGATCTGTTTAATTCATCCGTCTCCATTCTTCCACACCACAGTATTATTTGAATAAGTGTATTTTCTTGCTTGGTTGTTACGGGATACTTGTCATAGGTGGAGTGCTGTTCAATGCATTTTCTGTCAAGTGAGGAAACAGATTATTCACAGCTCTTATAAAACCAAAGGGAAATCATCAAAGTTGTCATGGCAACTGATGTATCAAAGAAACATTCCACCTCAGGAGTTGCTGGGTGCTTTCAAGTGTCCAGTAGTTATCTGTTATGAATTTACAGTTTTTCAGAGCCTTGTCTGTTAGCTTAGCTTGGCTTCACTGCAGCTTCACTCACTCAACACAAATCAAATCAACAACTCATAAAAACACAAACTAGGCCTACCTGTGTTCATTAATGATACGCTGACTACAGCCTGCTACATCCATGGTGTGGTCATGATGTTTTCTCACCATGATGAAACTGTTCATAGTCAGTCTGGCGTTTGCTTATGTGACCATAGTTGAATAATGTAATAACTCCCAATAACATAATAATTCTGTCCATTTTAAACGTAATAAAGCCAATAACGTAATAAAATGTTTGAACCAATAATGTAATAAACTTTTTTTGCCAATGAATTATTACATTATTGGCTGGCTATTTTGTTATTTGCCAAGAATTGAAAGCCCCTTTGAAAATGTAATAACTGGTCCCGATAATGTAATAATATACATATCCCTTTTTTTTTCAGGGTAGATGTCAATGTGTTACAACAAGGTTGTTGATAGCCTACTATGCTTACTTACTCCGTTTGCAATTATTTGAGAAAGTGAGCACTGCTTCTCAGTGTAGGCACACAATGCAGAACTTTAAATGTCTCGCAAAACTGTGACATCTTCTACCCTGAAAAAAAAAACATATAGTGATACATATATTATTACATTATCGGCTCCAGTTATTACAATGTCAAACTTTTTTTTAATACTAGGCCAATAATGTAATATTTTATCTGCAAGTTATTACATTATTGGCTTTATTATATTTAAAATGTCCAAAATTATTACGTCAGTGTCAGTTATTACATTATTGGTCGTTATCATTTTGGGTTTCTACATAGCTCAACATTAGTTATATAACTTGTGTAAAATGTGCAGTCTGGTACTGAAACAAGCAGCGCTGGACTGTTGATAACACTATCCTTTATTTGCCAAAAGTGAGTTATTACCTGAACCTCCATACCTGAGCCAACACTTCTCTGAATCAACTGCAAAGCCTCTTTTAAAAATTCTGTCAAAACAGCAGGAAAACAACCAAAAAGTCAGTTTCACCAGTTTTACGACCAAATGTGGAGAGATGCTAATAAGAACTTCTATGGCACAGTATACATTTTTTGTTGTTTTGTTGTTTTGTAAATACAATGGTCTTTATAAGACCAAGATATGCTTTCACCATGTGATACAGGGCAGCTCAACTCAGTAACACGATGTCTGGTCGGACTTCTTATTGAAGCAACTGTTACCGGTTTCTCACATGCACTCTCTCTCTCTCTCTCTCTCTCTCTCTCTCACACACACACACACACACACTCATACGTAGATAATGTATAATAACGATGTATGATGCTTTCGATGACCCCTGTAGCCTTTCAATTCAGCAGATCAGACCAACATACTGTCTCTGGCCAACCTGTGCTAACTGTAAATGCCACAGTAGTCCTGGAGTAGAAGTTTCCGCCCAGCTTGTTTACATCTCTGCTCAGCCATCACAAACACAGCAGTGAGCCAAACATTCAGCTTTTCACCACTTTGTACAACACATGTGGAACATCAGTTTAATGCAATCTAGTGTTGTATATCACTGTTGTAAAGCAAATGTCATGTCATTCAGTCACATCTGATCCAGACCAGATCCCAGACCTGAACTGGGTTGCAAAGAATTTATCCTGTGAAAAATCACCACTCACACAGCATCATTGGGAAATGCAAAACAAAATAGTGGTGGTATGTATATATGTATATGTAAATTCTAAAAGAGAACTGCTAGAAAGAAAGTACTTAATAATTCAGGTAAACCTCATGTACCTTCAGTTATGCCCAATGCCACCATTTTTATTTTTCAGTATGACATGAGCATTAACACAGCAGTCATGTCATGGTTGTCTACAGTAGTAAACCGTGCTGTACAGTTAAGGTAAATAAACTGATAATATAACTGTTGTATAATATTACAATGCTTTAATGTTTTTATGATGCAGATTAAAGTACAGTCGGCTATATTTATAATAATATTTCAGGTGAAAAAAAAAACCGGACGTTATCCCTTCTACCTACCAGGTGTGTTGCCAGGTCTTTGCAGTGGGACATTAGCCTACTGTGGTTTTCAATGCACACACTCATGTTTGTGGGTATTTATCTTGACAGTTGAAATGCTCACACCAAAACGTGACCATTAAATACATGATTTTCACTAAACCTATAATAACCAACCACAAATATCATTCAGGCATTACATTGTGCAAATGTGAATATGTGCTGTACATTTTTCTTATGTATGCAGATTGTTATCTATTGTGTACATTTTCTGAAGTTAGCCTATTACAAGTGTACAGAGTCTGTGTAGTAGTTTAATTGTGCATACATTGTCTCAAGATGATGGACCACTTCTACACATAGTGACATTTTTACTTTTTTTTTTTTACAGATATTTGTTATTTGTTTATTGTCCCATCCCACTGCACATGTATCTGACTTGTGTGTTTACAGAGCTCAGCCTCAGATTGGATCCTAAATAGTGGAAAACTTTAGAATGGAGAATTACAGTAAAATCATCTGCCGGAATAGTCCTGAATCAGATTTATCAGTCTTCAAAATTAAAAGAACTTGCTTTGGCTACATTCATATTTTATTTTTTAATGTTGAGTTTTGGTAATAATCCACAAATGTATACAAACTCTTGTCACAACAATATTGTAGCCTATGCATTAATTTCTAGCTTGCTCTGGATTTACTAAGGTGAATGTCATCACCTTGGCAGAGCTAGACGAAGACCCAGATGGGAGAAACACACACTGAAAGGGTGCTTCTGGTTTTCACCAGTGCTTTGGATGTAAGAGGAGAAGAGGTGGAAGAAGATGTGAGAGAAGAAAAGGGTTTAGAGAAATGAGAGCTGGATCACCTGTCAGCCTGCTGGTGTTACCTCTGAGTGTGTAGGTGTAGATAATGTGATGTGATTTCAGAATAATAATATTGCTTCAGTAAATGCGGCGTCTCTGCATGTGTCCCCTGAGCTCAACACGGTTTATTTTGTGAATAGATGGTTCAAGTCACAGTCTGTGAAATTTCTCTTTAACTCAAACATTCATCAGAGAAATCCATATGTTTTGTTCAATTAATTTCTGCCCCCTATCTGTGATACAATGTTGAAGTCGCTGTCCTATAGTTATCACAGATGATAGAAAGTGAATAAGAGAACTGAGACACTCATCATGATGATCAAGGACAGAGAAGATATCAAATGAGAACCTGAGTTAGAGATTAAATTGTTACTAAAAACTCATCTGACAGCAGATAAATACACCAGAATATTTCTTAAAATAGTGTTTTTTAGGACCTGAAGTAAAGGATGTTTGAAACCCCTTCATAAAGATTTACTGAAGCAGTAAACTGGTGATACAATTGTAAAGCAGTGTTGATGTTTTCTTTGACTGAGGCTTGTGTAAATGTCTGAGGCCTTCTGTTCCAGTCATCATTTACCTTCTCTGTTAGATGCTATGCATCCTGTTGCCTTAATGTACAGTAAATGACAATTTATTGTTTAAATTGTTTTTATTTATTCTTTATTTGCATTAAACCTGATTTGAGCATGTTTATATTACATTTACATTTACTCATTTGGCAGATGCAAATCAGTAGCTTCAGTGCAGTGGGAACTGTAGTAGAAATGAAGTGCTACATGTGGAAGGAGATTAAATGTTCAGGTTTTAGGTAGGGAAGCGCTCTCAGAAGAGATTCTGGGAGAGAGAGCTCTGACAGAATCACATACAATACAGTTTTATTTTCCAAATTTTCCCAAGGTAAAAAAAAAAGAATAAAGTCATAGAGAGCGGGCCTGTTTCATGAATATTTGTTACACTCAGTTGCCATGCACATATCAAGCAGGAAGAGGATAAACAGTGTGGCTCATGGCCTATCCATCAGTTTGTTTTGCTAATAAGGCTGATGCTTTGTTGAGTGGTAGGCCTAAGTCTTACACTGCTTGACCATCAGACAGACAGCTATATTCAAATGTATAGTACATATTTTAGTAAATCAGGTTTCAGGTTAGCTGGATCAAAACACAGACGCACATGAAGGCTGCAAGGTGCAGTGAAATGAGCTTTTATCATGATACTGTCCAAGCTTATCAGACAAAATGCTGAAGATCCCAATCAGAGGAACTGATGCAAGCACAGGGGGACGTGACAGGCAGCATGAGAAGAAGAGCAAACAGACACAAGAGCAAAAAGTACAAACTGACTAAGACAAAAAGACTAATACACACAAGTAAGAGGATACATGTGGTGTACCAGACCTTGATAGTTAAATGTTCAAGGTTAATGGAAACTTCATAAACTGCTACTTTTGCATGGGAATCGAACATTTGTCACATTCACCCATCCACCACGGTCTTTTTTATACTACATTCATTTACTGGATGCTGCTTAACAACAAAATGTATGGGTCATAAATACCTGCTGCACAGACACATGAGCCTTTATACAAACAAAAAATGGGAAATAAACAAAAAGTCCAAACATTAAAGGAATAGTTCACCAAAAAATGAAATGCAGTCATTAGTGACTCACCCTCATGCTGATGAATACTCCGGAGTAGTTTTTTATTCCTCAAAGTGCATCTGGAGACCTGTGAGGTCGGTTCGTAGTCCATCGAAAACTTTATGAGAAAAATAGCGCCCGACACAAAAACGTCCATAAAACTACACAAAAACCATATTCCTCCACACTGCTCGTCCACTGCAATCCAAGTGTCCTGAAGGGATATAGTCCAGACCTCCCGGGGTGAGTCACAAATGACTGAATTTCATTTTTTGGTGAACTATTCCTTTAAGAGAGTCACAATAAATTGATATTGTGGGTAAGATCAGATATTTTGAAGGAAAACAGATGCTTTGTTAGTAAATGATTAGTTAACTCTTGAATTTTCCAAAAAAATGTGAATCAATAAAACATAAGTATATAATCATAATCATAAGTATTTGGCAAACACTATCCACCTGTAATAATGTGTAGTATAACACGTGTTATTTGGCAGTTTAGCTACATGGAAACATCATTTGTAGGAGATGTTGTGCGTTTAATTTACCATGAATGCCACCAGTTTATAGGCCTAAATCAAGTTGTGTATGGGCTGACAAATCATTTACAAAACAGTGTGAGTGCGTGTATATGAGCATCTTATTATGACTAGCCTACATATTATATCATATAATCCTAATGAGCACGGCTTCATAAAAGTGGCGATAAGTAGAGGTACCTAGCTGCTTGGTATGAAGGACTGGATTTAATTGTGACTTGGCCTGTCCCACTCAGTGTCCAGGCAGGAAGCACCAAGTGACGAGTGCCTGTGTCTGGAGCCCCAGCTGCAATGAACCAACACCCTGCAGGGCACTCTCTGACTCAGGACCACTGGTTCCTCCAGGACTCTCATCTCTACTGTATGACCTAATCCAGTATCATATTCTATTCTTCTGTGAGCCACTGAGCAGTTTGTAGCCGATGACTTCTAAAATTGTAATTAAGCTCATGTAATAAGTGTTGATAGTCTTCACCTCATATTGTCTCAGATATATCGAGAATTTTTGATGATGTACTATTCCGAAATGCCTTCTGACCACTGTTTTGTACGTTATTAGTAATAAAAGATTGTACAAAGTTTTTGTCAGGAGTCCACTGTGTGAATGAAACCATAGCGTGTGACCTCTGCCTCTTGGTGTCAGCAATAACAAAATATGGCACTGAGTGATGATGAGACCATTACTGTCGGCTCCTCCTGGTTTGGATTCCTCCAGTATCAGTGGTTCAGGAAATCAACCAGTGATTCAAACTGCCAAAAGGCGTGAAGCAGTTTCACATTTAAAGTAAATGATTCACAGGAGATAGATCTTTCTTGGAGAGAAATTGCCATTTAGGCTACCGTACTTTGGTTTTACTTTGAAATCGAATTACTTAATTTCTGTCCTTAGAAATACATATGGTGGACAAACTGTTACCTCATCCTCTGAATAATAATTAGTGTAAGGGAAAATCTAAGACCTTCCAATCCATAGTAAGCCCAATACCTCATTTGACATCCTATCCCAGTCCACTCCAGCAGGCGCCACTCTGCAGCAATCGCGCTACAGTCTGTTTGACCTTTCAGGCTTGCCGTAGTGCTGTGTTTGTGTAACATTTAGCGCGAACTTTAATGCCTGCCGTGGTACTTCCTAGGAGAACCACCACAGTTATGTTATTACATCTTCCACGACTCTAACTAACTTTAGTAAACTGTAAAGACCTTTGCTGGACACTCACAGACATGAACGTCTCTGCTGTGAAGTGACGTCGTGGACCGTTTCGAGGCAACCAGCGGTGAGCGCGAGCCGCACGGAAGAAGAGGCGACGAGTGGTGTCAACAGAAGAAATCAAGAAAATGGTGAGGAAGATAAGTGGTTATCGATTCTCTGGTGCTGTAAAACAAACAAAAAACAAAACAAAAAGGAGCTAATAGTCTTCGTATTCAATTCCAGAGGAGGAGTCTCGCTCCCAGTCAGGTTGCTAAACGAAAAGAAACAGGGACGTCCTGCGACGACGATGAAGAGTGGACATACAGGAGTGTGAGTAACGTTACCATTCAACATATCAACAACTACCAACCTCGCCAATCACCTGTAACTCATACCAGAGAAATGTCAGAATCGTGCTCCAGTCAAACCTCAACACACAGTCATGATGACACAAATAAACCTCCATTAATCTGCTGACAAACCAGAGAAGAGGATTGGTTTAGTTGATTAGTTAAACCAATGTTATGGTAACTTAACACCTCATTTTCACCATTTCAAATTTACTTCATTTTGTAAACAACACATCAGCTCAAAAAAAAGAAGAAGAAAGAAGCAAATTGCAGGTCACTGTTTGACTCAGTGTAGCCATGGCAACATGTTTACACTTTCTGGGTAAAGGCTAGATGGATTGTTTATGCATAAACAAAGACCTAAATATCTTTCTACTAATTTCTCCAGGCCATCTGTTTGGAGAGCGATCAGCGAGAATGAAAAGTGTGATGTGTGAGGCCTTTTCTTTTTTTACAGGAGAAGAGAAAAAGAAGTGATAAAGAAGTGAGAGAAAGCCACATCTCTCCCTACAGAAAGCCTCTGACACAGCTCAACAACCGGCCGACCTGTATGGACGGGGACCAACATGTAAGCATCGCTGAGGACGCTCCAGTTCACATAACATGTGTGTGATGCCACGACCGGGCTCACATGTTCAAACTCTTTTCTTACAGGAGGCATTTATTCGAAGTATCCTCTCCAGGCCATTTAAAATACCTATTCCAAATTACACAGGTAACACTTTTCTTATCATTGTGGTTCCTCTTTAATGTCAACTATGTTAAAATTGGGAAGGAGTACTTCAACTGTTATCTTGGTGATTCCCCCACAGGCTCGCTGGGAATCAGGGCGCTTGGTCTGAAGCGTGCAGGAGTAAGGAAAGCACTTCATGATCCCTTTGCAGAAGATGCTTTGGTTCTGTTTGAGCCCCCAACTTTGAGCGCTCACGACCTAATCAAAGCTGACAAGTAGGTTCAAACACATGGAAAGACCTTTTTACTTTGCCAGTATCAAGGTTTCAAAGGGTGTGGTGTGTCCTTCTTTTCTATGACATCACTAGGCGTTAATCCCAGCTACACAACCGAGGGCTTTTTTAGGAATTTTGTAGTTTAACATTTACTGCTTTGACTGAGTGACACTCCAAAATGAAGAATATTATTATGTATTGCACAGGAATATGTGTGTAATGACTTTGGAAACAGATATTCAGTCTTTCTTCATATTTTAAGTAAACAAAATAAAAAGTAACAGAGCATTAACATTTGAAGAAAGGCAGATAGTGTGTTTGCTGCAGGGATTATATTTACATTCTTTTTTTAACTTCAGAATGCCACAGACTGTGTTATTTGTCCATTATAAAAAACAATAAAAAGGTTTGACAGAACCTCTCTTTCTCCTCTCCAGAGAAAAACTGCCAGTCCACGTTGTTGTCGATCCAGTTTTAGGAAAAGTGCTCAGACCCCATCAGAGAGAGGTACAGATCTTCTACCATTACTGATCTTTCATTAATAATAATTAAACAGGTAACTAAACAAAGAGATCCACTCACATCCCATTGTCTTGGACCATGAGATGTGAAGAGAGCCATATGAATCAGTTGAAAGTTCTAGAAAAAATTAGGAAGTGTACAACGAAAATAAAAGTGGATGTTGTTAATTTCTCCAGGGTGTCAAGTTCCTGTGGGAGTGTGTGACGGGCAGACGCATCCCGGGATCGTACGGCTGCATCATGGCTGACGAGATGGGCCTGGGGAAGACTTTGCAGTGCATCGCCCTGATGTGGACCCTGCTACGCCAAAGCCCCGACGCTAAGCCTGAGATAGACAAGGCCATAGTGGTTTCACCTTCCAGTTTAGTCCGCAACTGGTACAATGAAGTGGGAAAGTGGTTGGGAGGACGTGTTACACCAGTGGCCATCGATGGAGGGTCAAAGGATGACATCGACAGACAGCTAGGTGCTTTACTCAAATGACTCTCTCCCACCAGTCCTTACTTTGCACTCTCATCCAGAACCTCCAAGTTTGTTGCAGTGGCATAATAATGCAGAATGAAAGTACAGAATAAGCCCGTCGTTGGAGATGATGATGCTGTCTATGTGCAAGCATTGCATGACAAATAAGTAGGCCTAACTACAGCTGAAGCCTTTGTAAAATTAAAAATGAAACACTCAAAACAGTATAACTAGTAATTACCTGCTCAGAGCCAAACAGCAGACACATACAGTCACGATACAATTAATTGCGGTATTATGTCACAATTAATTAATCGTAACAATTCCTAAATACCGTCACTTTCCAAAAAAGATGATGTCAGAACCATATCAGCAGATGAGCGCCAAAGTAAAGGTAAATACACAGATACTAGTCCGCATTGACCTAACATATCATTTGTTATAAAAAGGAATGATAAAAAGCTTAAACATGGTATTGATGACAATTAATGACTTGAATATTTCACACACTTCCCCTCGGGGATTAATAACTGATCCTGTATTAATTAATACTTAAAATATTTGGTGCATATCATTAGTAATGTAATATATTTTGACTCTTTTTGATTATTATTATTTGATTTTACACATTCATAGTGTTGTGAAATTCATTAATGCATAATAATCGTGATAATCTTGATGCCGTGATTATTTCTCTGACAATAATCGTACCAAGAAAATCTATGATCATGACATTCCTAACATATTAGTCAATCAATTATCTTTCGTTATAACCTTACTGTGTCTCAGTCAGGAGTGAAATGTTTTCTTGTTCTAACTAATCTAAGATTTTTTATAGTTAGTTATAACACCTTAATGTAAGAAAAGTTCATTTTTTTATCAAGATACATGGGTTGAAATGAAAGAGAGATATTGTCCATTTATTGATCGGTATGTTTTCTGTGATCTCTAGTGAACTTCATCTCTCAGCGCGGTTTGAGAGCCCCGACCCCGATCCTGATCATTTCCTATGAGACATTCCGACTCCACGCTGGAGTGCTGCACAAAGGGAAAGTTGGACTTGTCATCTGTGATGAGGTATTTGTCTCATTCCTCACATGTGAGAACTCTCACTGACTGTTGTCTTTGCGGCGTAACACTGACAGCTGTGTGCAGGGTCACCGACTGAAGAACTCCGACAACCAGACGTACCAGGCCCTCAACACCATGAGCGCCCAGAGGAGGGTGCTGATATCAGGCACTCCCATCCAGAACGACCTGCTCGAGTACTTCAGCCTGGTCCACTTTGTAAATGCTGGGATCCTTGGTGAGAACTGCCGCATACGAAATGGGATATTTGACTACAAACTGCTGTTTGTCCTCTGTTTATTTATTTGTGTCGTCCCATTGATGGCAGGTACGGCCCAGGAGTTCAAAAAGAGATTTGAGCTTCCCATCCTCAAGGGTCGAGATGCAGATGCCAGCGATAAAGACAGACAGAGTGGAGAGGAAAAGCTGAAGGAGCTGATCAGCATCGTCAACAGGTGATCCCAAAGAACACATCCAGAGCATTTTCACTTTTCATCCGGTGTTGAAGCAGGAAAGCTGCTGGAGGTGCCTCTCTAACACCGACCCTGCTCTGTCTCTACAGGTGTTTGATAAGGAGAACCTCTGATATCTTGTCGAAGTATCTTCCTGTGAAAATAGAGCAAGTTGTGTGTTGCAGGTAAGTTGGTCCTCTTGTTGTTGTTTTTTTAAACAAATTTAAGTTTTGGATAAAACATGAGCCGTAGAGAGGTTATGTCTTTTTGTCTTGTGTCATACATAGAATACAGTTTTAGAACAAAATATATTTTTGAAGAAAAATGTTTTTTTCAGTAGTTGTTAATACCTGTCTGGAGACAAATATTGACGATCTGAATAAAGGTTTCACTTAAAGGGATAGTTCAACATTTTGGTAGATTGGCCCATTGCCATAATCCCTATAATCATAGCAGTAGGTTCGTTACCTTTAATTGTCGGTGCAAGCTATTTTTAGAACGGCGGAGCAGAGCCGCGAGCTGCTCAGAGCTACGCTACGGAGGCTGATGGGATTTCTTGGTTTCCCTCATCAAACTCATCAAATACACAATCCAACAACTCCAAAACGCTCTGGTGGACAAGTTGTGACCTGCACATTCACCACGCTATGAGATAACGGAATGTTATGAGACAGAGTTGGTTTCGAGGCAAATGCAGAGACTGATTGACGAAAAACTGCCTCCGACGGGAACGCGCATCAAACGGGAACACGCATCAGAGGTTTTGCATGAATTCACCTCAAAAACAACTCTGTCTCGTAACGTTCCGTTATTATCTCATAGCGTGGTGAATGGGCCAATTTGCCAAAATGTTGAACTATCCCTTTAAACATGTAGAGACATAGCGACTGTGTGTGTTTCCCTGCAGGCTGACCCCTCTGCAGACAGAGCTCTATAAACTCTTCCTGAGGCAGGCCAAGCCCGTGAAAACACTACAGGAGGGCAAAATGAGCGTCTCCTCCCTGTCCTCCATCACGTCACTGAAGAAACTGTGCAATCGTAAGTGCTTTGACCAAATACATGCAGTTGAAGTCTGTGAATATGAGTGTAATAAACTGACAAAATTGTATTAAACTAAGGTTTAAATTTAAATTAAAATTAAAAGGGAAACTGATTATGTCTAAGTAGTTTTTTGCCTCAGTCATACAGTATAGCATGCAATGTTTATTCAGTCATCTGCTGCTTGGTAGAAATACTGACCTGCTTTGTGTCCTAGACCCGGCACTCATTCATGACAAGTGTGTGGAGGGTGAGGAGGGCTTCGAGGGGGCATTGGATCTGTTCCCACCTGGCTACTCGACTAAAGCTGTGGAGCCTCAGCTCTCTGGTAAGAACATGAGCAGCACAGCTCAGTGCAGTCTGACTCCCCACCCTCTGTTTCTTTGAAGTCTTGGTGTTGTGTCTGTGTCAGAGGGACAGAACAACCAGCCACAGCTCCAGCTCTGTGCGGTATGCTCATCACAGTCTATTCATAGCCACAGTGGCTCAGGTGTGGGTCTGACCCATGGTACTTCCTGCATGTCATCCTCTCTCTCACTGTGGCTATCAGACCAGGACAAAGTACTCACAGTCTAATTAAGTATTGCCACTAGACCCTTGTTTCTGGACACAGATGTGACAAAAGTGATACGAGCACAAAAAGACAGTTTACTGAAGCTTGACAGTTAACCTGCTCTGGCACAGGCTAGTTCAGTTACCATAGTTACTGAGCAAGGAATCCATAATAAGGCAAGGCAAAATCTTTATTTATATACTCAATGTTCTTTACATACAAGACAAAACACTTGAAGGGGAATTGCCGTTTTTTACAATCTGGACCTCATTTCTAGCATAAAATACGATCATTTACTCACCCAGATAACTTTGGTGTCATTACGAGTCGTTCCGATGGAATTAGATCCAGCCGAGATCCGCGTTTATCCGTATAATGCGAGTACACGGGGCAGCGGAATGCGGCCTCTAAATAACACATTATCTGCAGCGAAACTCGTTCATTCACCAATATTTTGTTGATACGCTAGTGCTATTTCCCTCTGAGTCCGGGGTTATCTGTTAACAACATCCGATCAGGTTGACCTACTAACCTCTGACCTGGATGACTTGTAATGACACCCAAGTTATCTGGGTGAGTAAATGATCATACTTTATGCTAGAAATAAGTTCCAGATTGTAAAAAATGGCAATTCCCCTTTAACAGTAAGAAATGAAAAAAAAACTGAAAAAAAACTAAATAAATAAAATAAAACATTTATGTTGTCATTTGATGCACTGTACCAGATTATAGATTTAAGCTAAATTGCATGAACAAAAGGGTTTTCCGCTCCTTCCATCTCTCCAACATAAACACAACAAAGTATGTAATTTTAATTGAAATAAATATTCCCTTTGTACCAGGGAAGATGCTGGTTCTTGATTACATCCTGGCGATGACGAGGACAACGACAAGCGACAAAGTGGTGCTTGTCTCCAACTACACTCAAACACTAGACCTCTTTGAAAAGCTGTGCAGATCCAGGAGGTGATTTTTAGCACAAAAAAACCCCAACAACATTTAATTGTGTCTGTGATTTTATTTGTCATTTAAAATAACAACCATTTTCTGGGTCTGTCACAGATACCTGTATGTTCGACTGGATGGCACAATGTCCATCAAGAAAAGGGCCAAGATTGTGGAGAGATTCAATAGTCCATCTGTGAGTTCAACACTCTTTTAAAATCGCATGAAGAATGACATTGAAAAGCAGTTGACCAGCATCTGAATCCATTTCTCAGAACCCCGAGTTCATCTTCATGCTGAGCAGCAAGGCCGGTGGGTGTGGCTTGAATCTGATCGGTGCCAATCGCTTGGTGATGTTTGATCCCGACTGGAACCCAGCCAATGACGAGCAGGCGATGGCTCGGGTGTGGAGAGACGGCCAGAAGAAGACTTGCTACATCTACAGACTGCTCTCGGTCAGTTCAGTAACAGATATGATTTTGTTTTTAGCTGCTGATAAAATTGTTACATTGAGGTACGTCAGGGCAACAGGCTGCGGTGTTTCTGTTCCTGACTCGTGTGTTTGTGTCCACAGACGGGGACGATCGAGGAGAAGATCCTTCAGAGGCAGGCGCATAAGAAAGCCCTGAGCAGCTGTGTTGTGGACGAGGAGCAGGACGTGGAGCGTCACTTCTCTCTGGGTGAACTCCGAGAACTCTTCACCCTCAACGAGGAGACCACCAGCGACACGCACGACAAGTAAAAGCAAACTACTCAGACTACTCTACTACTTAATAACTCCTCATTTCCTTTTATTTGTTCCATACATGGACATTTTCAACTCATACATTATTGAGGGAAATGTTTTTTTTAAATCACACATTGCATGCACAGAAAGGAGGATGATGATGAAGAAAAACTTAAAGGGACAATATGTGACATTTACCCCCATCTAGCGGTGCGGTTGCATGTCGGCACATATTCTTGCTGTTGCGTTTACGTAAACTCGGGCAGAAGTCAGAAAAACAAGACACGCTGCATGTATCAGGATAAACAAGCCTCTATGTAAACAAACGGTCCGCCAGCACGAGGCAAAAC
The DNA here is from genome assembly GCF_045865225.1 of Trachurus japonicus. Lineage (NCBI taxonomy): Eukaryota > Metazoa > Chordata > Actinopteri > Carangiformes > Carangidae > Trachurus > Trachurus japonicus. The sequence continues at coordinate 4,915,738 of NC_140910.1, forward strand.
AATACAGGCGTGACAATATGTTGTCATGGCGATGTCGTATTGTTTACCTGACCCACGTTTTACCGGCTTTCTCTCGTCGAGTAAAATAACATCCAGTCGGTTTGCCGACCGCGTCACTCACGGCGTCATTCAGGTGTCTGACTGCACCTGAAGGCAACACCAGTGCCTCCGTCCTTCCTCACACTAGCTACACGGTGGTGACAGTTTTAACAGGCGCTGTCTGGAAAACTTTCTCCCCGAGCCGAGAAGCTCCGGCGGCCCGAGTTTGTGGTTACTGACGGCCACGGTGACACTGAACGTAAAACATGGCGATTCAACATGGCAGAGAAGGTTCGGTGAACCCCCCCCCTGTATGTTTGTAACGACTTGTAACATCTCATTCTAAGGTACGAGAAAGCGCTCGTTTGTATGCGGGCGCGATTCCACTTCAGTGAAATACGTATTTATGAAAGCGATATTTGATTTTTGTCAATAAAAAGCCAATAAAGTCCCATACTGTCCCTTTAAATAACTCTTCCTATTAGAATGCACACTCAGGAGCCAGATGCATAATATGGTGAAGAATGCATGGACTCTCAAGTACAGTAATATGTAAGCGATAATGTAGAGTCCGGAGGTTGTTATGGAGAAATAAATCCCGACAGGATGTATGGATCGGTCACCAATGTTGGCATTATCAAAGAGGAATACACAATCGATTTCATGTAGTTTTTATTCAATCAAATACATATTATCTAATAAAATAGCCCCACTGTAAAAAGCAAAAAATAGTCCCACCTCTCCGGACGTTAGCCCTGCAGGTCGTCTTTCCTCGCCTTTTTTTTTTCAGGAGAAAGTCACTGCTCAATCCACTCATCCATTGTTAACCCTCCCCGGAGGAGAAAGTTAACCTTGAACACGTGAATTCAACTAATTTAGTCTATTTGTTAAAGGGAAACTTCACCCAAAAATGATAATTCACCAATTTTCTACTCACCGTCATGCCAAGGAAGGGTTTGGAGAACTTTCGGAGTCATCAAAACGCTTTTGGAGTTCCAGGGGAGTGGATTATCATATACTGTAATGGCCATGGATAGAGTTCACTTTTGAATCGTCCAAAACACACACTATGAAACATCCAAATACCTCCATACTGCTCGTCCGTACTGACCCAAGTGTCCAGAAGCCGCGACATATAAAAGTTGTTTGGAAAAAAGTAATTTGATCTGTTTTTAGCCTTGTTGTAGTAGAAAATGGGTGAATTATTATAAGTATCCCTTTAACGTCTGGAACTGGAATCGATCTATCTAATGCCAGTGAGGTTGCTGGTTTGGTTTGGTCATGTGCCTACATGTTGCATGACATGGAGGATAAGAACACAAATGTTCTTGCATGAGGCCTGTTTAAACTAGTCTCTTACATCTCATATCGTCTGTAGCTTTCTGTAGAAAATCACACATCTGCTGGTCATAAATTTGTGTGTTCAGGGTCCACACATACTTTTCGTGTGCAGACCTTGTTGATGCATGTGCATTTTTATGGGTTTACTTTTACCACCAAATGTGTTGAAGCAGCCTCTCCTCCTCTCGACAGGTTTCGCTGTCACCGCTGCGTGAACGGCACAGAGGTCCGACCTCCTGCGGACGACAGCGACTGCACCAGCAACCTCTCTCAGTGGAACCACTGCTTCAACAAGAAAGGCCTGAGGGACCAAGTGTTAAAGGCCTCCTGGGATGCTGCCGTCTCCTTCGTATTCCACCAGCGCTCTCATGAGGACCAGCGGGGAGTGGTATAGCAGGAGAATCACCACAGACTGTCTATACTGCAATACCACCTGTACATACTGATATTTATTTATTACTGAGTTTTTCTGTTTGTCTGTATGTCTTTTTTTATTAAAGCAGAGGGATTAAAGGAGAATGACTGGTCTCCTGTGTATCATATAATCAGTGACTTCACAAAAACAACTGCAGCCATAGGACTGAGGAAAACATGTTAACATGTTAACATTCACATTGTTGATAATAGATCTGCCAGTTGTGAAGTGTCATGAGGTGGAATGTGGGGGTAAAATGGACATGTCACAACTAAATGCTGCAGGATGTTATAAACGGGATAGACATGTAAAATCCAGATTTTAACAGGAACCCCAATGCTGGGGTATATATATTTTAAATCAAATGCAAACTTGGCCATTTACAATTTGCCAGTGTCTAAATAAAAATGAAATTCCCAGGTGCCTTGGTGTTTCATTGAAAGTAATGCAATGTGTTGCCTGCCCCATGAACTCCTCTGACTGATCTCAAAGAAACACCTCAGTCTGGTCTGTAGTGTTGGCCAAGTCTTAGTCTGGCTCATAGATCAGTCATTTTACAAAAATAAACTGTTTCATTTTAAGCCAAAAACATTAGACATCTTACCTCCATCTATGGTACATTAAAAATTCACTGTCAGTTAATGATGATGTTACAGTGAAGTGATAGGAACAACAGCTTTTATTACTGTGGCCGGGTTTAAACGAGGAAAAGGTCATTCATTCAGTTAAAATATGGGCTTTTACTGATTTGCCACAAACTGATCAGACATCTGATGAAATCAAAAGTGTAAAATCTAGATGAATGAATTTCATAGCTATCTCATTTTGAAAGTCCTGGTGCTGTTCACGATGCCTCAGTGGTTACGTTATCACAGCTCAGTGGAGCACTTTAACATAGCTGACCCAATCCTGGATTTTGCTGCTGGATGTGGCAGAGCCCGAATAGTCAGAGATCATTGTAGAGTGGACTGAGCTCTATGCAATAGAATAGAAGCTTTGCTGCTCACACGCTTTTGCTGCATAGAGGCAAACTCACTGATTGTATGCATTATACATGTATGTTAATATTATGTATGTATGTAGAATATTAATATGGGATCATCAAATTACTTATCACATGAATTTGTGTTAATTTAACATTACAAAGATGCAATATTATAAAGGAGATATTTTAAGTAAACTTTCAAAGAGGATAATGACACAGATGAGCATTCAGTATAAAATTTGGGGGATTCATGTCAAGACAAAAAACAAATACAGTTTTTTATTAGGGATTTTAAATTGACACGTAACGGAGCAGTGATACAAAAAGGAAGAGGATTTATAAATTGAAAAAAAAAGAGAAAAAAAAACACCTCTAAATGTCAAGATAGCGTGGAGTCCATTAGTGTCTTCGTCAACACCCTGTAGGGGGCAGTCTGCAACTTTTACGTTGGTGTGTAGGCCGCCATTAACCCAGAGGAGAAGAAGCAGCAGCAGCAGCACATATAATACATCCATGCAGCAGCCATGGCAGCAGCACGTCAACGGTCGTCAACAACAACGACGTACCGGTTGGCGGCAGTAACGAGCCATATCTCAGCTTGACAACCGGCGTCCAACGTGAGGAAACGGGAGAGACTAGAGGACTAGAGCAGCAGAGGAGTCTACCTGAGGCGGGTCAGGTGGTCTGTCTGTCCCAGCATCGTTACTGAACGATAAACACACTGATGGTGAACCATGCGAGAAGCAGCCAACAAGGAGACGTGTCTGAAGGAGCTGTGTTTCCACGCTGTCAGGGAACATTTTGCTGCTTTGGGCATTAAAGCTATTCTAGGTATGAGACTATTTCATATTCAACGCTTTTGTTACTGGTAACTTCAGTTGGAGAGCTAACACAGGAGTTACTTAGCTTAAGTTAAGTTTCAACCTATAACAGGGGCTAACATGGAGCTAACGTCAAGCGGAGACCTGCCTAAAATGAACCTAGCAAGTGTTTGTTTATGTTACTATCAGGAGCGTCATTATCTCTTATTGTAAATGTAACGTATAGACAGTCAAAGCTGATCGTCCAGTTGTGGTCTGTTTACTATAAGAGCCTGATCTCTAACATGGATTAGGTCACAGTCAATTCCAATGCTGTACTTTTAAAAGATTTGATTTCAGTGTTGTAGCACCCATTCATGTTTTGCCAGTCGTTACTGGCCCATTGTTGCATCCTGCTCCACTCAAAAGAGAGACTACAGGACATGTTTAACGAATTATGCCATGATTTGATCTGTCCAATCAAAGAAAAGAGAATGCTTCCAATGTGACTGTATGCGTTTAAGTAAAAAAAAACCCAGTAACTGTTTTGTTGAGCCGAACCAAAGACAGTGACACAGATGTGGAGGAAGTTTACTCTTGATGAAATGTCCAAACCTCTCTGTCACAACTTAGAGATTCCAGTGCCTCTCATTAAGGAGCTTCTTCCTCATCTAACGGTCTGTCAATTGGATGAAATCCAACCTGAGCTGAATCAGAGAGGTAAGAACTGTAGTGAAGATGCAAACATGGTTGTTGTGTCATAGAGATTGCAGCAGACAAATTTAACTGTGTTTCAAATGAATGTGTTTTTTCTTTGGCATGTCTCAGGGCTATCAACTCATTATGGATGGGCTGCAGTCCTACAGGACCTGCGTGGACGACACGTTGTAGGTGGAGTCCCTGATTTAATGGAGAATCCCATACACAGTAACATGCAGAACCTGTATATGATACATCTCCTCCGTTTCATTTCAGGCAGCAGACTTCCCCACAGAAGAAGAGGCCAAACATGAAGTTATGAGAAATCTGTTTACACTTGTATTTTACGGCTTCAGAAATCACTTTGTGTGTCGAAATGCCAAAAATTTAAACACACCATCCTTCATCTGGGCTGCTGCGAGATGCATCAAACAGCTTGTACTTAGTCCAAGTCTGCGACTTCAAAGTTTAACTGCTGAGCAGCGGCCTGTTCTTAACCACCTAGAGACGCGAATCAGAAATATTATTGTATCGCGGACCTTTGACCTATCAGAGAGCAGTTCACAACTTGCACTCTATGTTTTCCATCGCCTGGTAGACCATGGGGTGGCCAAAGAAATCATTCTACCTGCGCACTGTCCTATCAACCTGGCCTGGTTCCTACATGGAAGGGGTTCTCAGTATATTCATCCAGAGTTGAAGAGCCTCATGCAAGTCCAAAATGAAACCTCCATTCCACATGCTGCTTCAGCCAGTGCAGACGGACCCAGCTGCAGTACAGGTCTTAAGACTGCAAGTTCAGAAGATGAGGATGATCAAGGCACCCCGTGCAAAAAACGCAGGTTGACCTCTGGGCCTGTGGAGGATGCATCTACAAAAGGAACTGTGGACCCACAGGCTCTCTGTCAGACCTTCACTCCAGGCTGTTGTCCCTCAGCAGGGGGCTGCCCATGGGGGCAGATTGAGTGTCTGACTATCAGAGGAAATGTGCCCAAATCTCTCAGAGTGCTGATCTCTGCCCTCCCCACATTTTTCTGCCTTCGCTCTCTATGTCTTCAGAGCTCTGGTAAGTTTGCCACTTTATGTGCCAGCAGGTTTTTTTTTGGTTTTTTTGGTTTTGTTTTAATAAACAGATTTTATTATATTTTCAGAACTTACATTACAGCAATTCGTAATCATAAGTCAAGAAGTAGTGGTCTGAGCTAGGGAGGAGAAAAAAATAAGTAAAAATTAAATGGAGTAGAAAATGATAGTGTATTAGGGCCACTGTGAAAAATATATTGTTTGAAAATGTTTGTCACTGGTACAGATGTGATACCTGAGTTCTGAAGTGCTTTTCATTGTTTTGATACACAGCCTAAAGAGTCATACACTAGATTTTCTACCAAAAAATGTTCGGCATTGCGGTTTGCCTGGTTAAAACAGGTGGAATAAATACTTGTAAAGTTAAACACTTTGAACACCAGGTCAAATATCCTGTACTAAATAGAATTACACACTGTGTGAAAGGATGAAATATTTTGCATCCTGAAGTGCATAAATTTGTACGAGTATTATTGTATTGGATCCAGAGAACCAGTGAAATGTAAAATGATTACCTTATTAGAATAATTACTATGCAAGTTTCTCCTTTTTTTTCTAGTATTATTAGACGATGCTGACTTGTCGGGCCTGGCCGGAGCCCTCAGGCAGCTGTCTGGGAGCGGCCGCAGCTCCCTCACAGCTCTCAACATTGGGATCCTGTCAGACACCAAACACCTAAAGATGCTGCTCAGTGCCAGCCCCAACCTGACGTCCCTGCATGTAGACATCCAAACTGTCTTGAGACCAGTGCGTTTCCCAAATCATTTCAGGACTGGTGAGTCAGGCATGCCGGAAACTGTAAAGCCTCTATCAACTTCAAAGTAACACTTGAAATGAACATATTGTTCCTGTTGAAGTTCTTCAATCAATCCAACTGCATGCAACATATACTGTAGTACAGAAAGGAGAGTCATTTCAATGTTATCAAATGATTTAATTTAACTGTTCCAATGTAACTCAAAATTAAGAAGCTGTTCATCATCTTTAAAAGTTGTTGTTCCAGATCTGAGGAGTCTTTCTTTAGAAAAGGGCTAACCAACATTATGGTATATTATAATGTCCTTTACACATCCTGTACTCTTTGCTACTGTTACAAGAGAATTTCCCACATGTGGGATCAATAAAGAGTCTTATGTCTTACTGTATGTATTGGTTTATAATATATTGGCCAATTTTTAAAGGGACAACGAGGAGTTTCTATTTTGGTTATAAAAAAGTCTCATGTTAATGTGGATGAATCTACGCTACCCACACTTGTTAATGGGCCCATTTTCGATTTTGTCTCTGTCGTTATTTTGTTATTATTAGTGGTGGCGGAAATGCTGGGGGCGAGCCGACCAGCCTTTTTTACTTTCGGTTTCGCGGCGAGTCATGAAAATAACGCCGCAGAATCGCCGTTTATGGTCGGAACTACGACGGTATGTGAACCTCTTCGAACCTCTGACTTTAATTATTGATGAATGAAAACATGAGTCTGTCTTGCCGCCGGTCCAAGAATTTCACGGTGCGCGCGGAGGCTCATAAATGTAGTGTGAAAACGCTTCGCTTTTCCAAAACTCCTCTTTGTCCCTTTAACTGATAACTGGACAGCTGGGTATTAAAATCAACCTATCTTCCGATCTTCTCTCAACAGAGCTGCGCCTGGAGAAGCTGACAATCAAAATGGCTAATGTCCAAACAGATGTGGACAGCATCAGGGCTGTGTTGAGATGCTCTCCACAGCTCACCTCTCTTCACATAGCCGGGGTCACACAAGCAACAGGCTGCACTCTACCCCAGCTCCTCCTCACTCTCATGGGTAAGGTGTCATTGTGAAGGACGAGTTCACACAGATGAGTTCAGGATGAATCCAACACTGGTGATCCAAATGAACAGAATCCAGCTGTAGCAGTGCACGTTTTGTGTTGTGAAGCAAACAAGGGGGAGGGAGCAGTGGGGGCAGAGTGAATGTATCCGTTCATGCTGCACTTGAATTGATCTTTATTTTATTTTTAGATAATTTATATCTTATTTATTTGACCTTCTGAAGCACTTGAACTTCCTTTGGCAGTGTTGGCAGCACCAGCAGTATCATTAATGTTTAGTGTGGGTGAAAAAGAGTCACCGCACTCACGACGAGGATCTTAATGTCTCTTTATTCAAGCAGTGCACAGAATCTCCCACATCAGAGGAATCCATCAGTATTTAAGAACAATGCAGAGTATGTCATGTTATCTCTTATGCTGCAAGGAGGATGTTTTCAGAACCTTTCCTCCCAGAGCCGCCTCCTCCATTCCTCCACTATCTACAAGGCCGCTTTGCAAACTAAAACTGGACTGAGATTTCTCACAAAACTCTCCTGCAAAACAGGACATGTAATCAACAAGGTTAAATGATGAACACTCAGTGTTTTTTTCTTCTTTTTTTGATACTTTTTATTTAGTATTTTCAATTTAAAGGAAAACAAGTTGACAACAAGCTGTCAAGGAAATAAAAAAACAAAAACAAACGGACAAAAACATGGGGGCTCCTCTGTTGATAATCTCATATATTTAATGTCCAGTCAGTGTCTTTACTTGTTAATGTGTAGTGTCCTCTATTGTTCTGATAAAAGCAGTCCATTCTCCCATTTCCTGGGAAAGGTCACTCCTCTAGATCTGAGAGGGAAAGTCATCTTTTCCATTAATACTAGCACTTTGTCATAACTTTTTTACAAGCCATCAACAGTATTTTACATATACAGAATACTAGTCTTCTTTAATAATCACATTCTCGTTTAAGACACAAAAATAGGAATTGTGTATCCCAAAATCTTTCCCACATACATTACCCCAAAAAGTTTGAATTGTTGGGCATAACCAAAATATATAGGAGTAGTCTGCGTTCATGTTACCTCACTGCCTCCAGCACTGTTCTTGTGATTGAGAGAATTTCCTTTTTTATAAGAGGTGTAAAGAAAAAAACAAATTAAAATTTTTCCAGCCAAACATTCTCCACTTCTTTGAACTCGTAGATGAATGCTGTGCACACCACATGGAACGCCAATCCTCCTCTGATATGTCTATGTTTGGTTCTTTCTCCCATTTTGCTTGAATGTATTCTGTGTTGATCCCATTCTGTTTCTGAAGACCTTGATCAATTTTAGAAATTATTTTTCTCTTCTTCTTTTTATAAGCTTCAATTGGAATATCTATCACTGTATTGCCCTCTCCGCACAATGTTGGTTTGATTCTTTTATCATAGGAATCCCTTTTTTGCAGGTATCGGAAGAAATCTTTGTCTTCCAGTCCGAACTCTTTTTGTAACTCTTTGAAACTTTTTAAAAGCCCTCTGTGGTAGTGTGTACACCGCTGTAATGCCCCTGTCCCACCATCGTCTGAATCCAGCATCACTGATTCCTGGTTTGAATCTGGGATCTAGAGCAGGCCAAATTAATCATTTGATGTCTCCCTCCAAATTGTATTCTTTTACCATCTTGCTCCAGATAACCAGTGTTTGTAAAATGATTTAATTTTTGCTTAGTTGAGCCAATTTGTCCCCTAATATTGCCTGAATCTTGAAACACTTAGACAATATGATTTGTAACCCAGTGCACCCGTAGCACTGCAGCACTTGTGGTGTGAACACATTTACTTTTTATCATAGGAGTTCCACCTCCTGTGATTTGGTACTTTGACTAATTGTGCAGCCCTGGTCTAACTGCTGCTGTTGATGACATGTGATCATGTTTTCAGAGTCAAACCAGCGCCTGAGAAGTCTCACCCTGGAAGACATGAACTTGTCTGAATGTCTTCATGTGATCCTGAATCTTCTCAGACAACTCAAGTTGGAGGGTAAGAAAAAGAGAGTGGTCTATGATTTCCTCCTTGACACGCTCTTGAGCAGATCCGGTGGAGTTTCAGCCTCAGGACTGACTTCTTTCTCTTCTCTCTCCTCTCTCAGAGCTGCGGTGCAATGACTGCCGCCTTCTAGAGAGGTCGGAGGACAAGCAGGAGAGTTTGCAGCAGCTGGTGGCTGCAGTGAAGTCGGTGCCTTCGCTCCACACGCTCAGCCTGGCTCAGAATCGGCTCGGTAAGCTCCTTCTCACATCTCAGGGTTCCATTCAGGGACACATCAGGACCACAACTGTATCTGATCTGTGATCTTTGTGTTCAGACTTTATCATGTAAAAAGGTTAGCCTCTCTGTTACTTTTTATTTCATCACATCAAAAAATGAAACAGTTTTTGTGATGTACAAAGGTTTGGATGTCCGCAAACTTCAGACTTCAGACTTCAGACTTCAGACACTTTATTGTCATTTCACACAAATGTACAAGATACATCGGCTGAAACGAAATATCGTTTCTCACCAGCTCCTACTAGCAGCGCTTTATTAAAAGAAAAATAATAATAAATAATTTAAAAACGTGTTAAACCTAGTAAGGCTTTAATCAAGTCTATAAGGCAGTTCATTGAGGTCAAGAAACGTCATTGGGGAATTTTAGCTATAAAACCCTTCCTCGTGGTGGCGAAGAAGAAGAAGAAAAATGGTGAAGAACAAGAAGAAGATCCCCTGAGACTCTGGAAATGAAGCTGCATTTGAAGGGAAGGCTATAACAACAGCTGAACACTTCCAGCTCGAAACGGGTCACTTTCAGCGCCTCATCTCAGAGTGAGTTCCAGTGTATCATCAGCGGGGGCCGCAGAGTGCTGTGGTGTACCCAGCAATCATGCAGTTCCCGTTGATCTCTGATCCAAGGTAAAGAGGTCTCTTGTAAAAACAAAGGCAGCTCCCTGTGCACAGCCACAGAACTGCTGCAGAGTACTGTGTGATCATCACTGGTTGCTTCAGCCCACAGCTATTATCTGTCAGTGTCACCTCTGCAGCCCTGTAACTGCCCACAAACTACAGTACATTCTACAGAAATGGCTCCTCTGAAAGTCACTAAGGACATTATGATGCTGCAGACAACAGCAGCGCCTTTATTAGATAGACTCATCCAGCTGGTGGCTGTCTCCAGCTCTGTCCCGTCTCCCCTACAGGGGGTTTCAAGGCTCTGCAGATCACATGTTCTGGTTTATGCCCCAAGGCAAGGCAAGGCAAGTTTATTTATATAGCTCATTTTAACAAACAGTTTGTCTCAAAGGGCTTTACATGGCATCATAACAACATCCTCTGACCTTAGACCCTCACATCGACTGAGTAAAAACACCCAAGAAAAACCAGGAGAAACCCAGGACGAGCAGACGTGACAGATGTTGTGTACAGACAAGAAAACAGTTTATAACATGGGATATGGGATAAATGGGGAATATTCAGTGAAGAGGAGCTGGTGGAGGCAGCTACTAGTGGGCAGGCTGGGTTGTAGAGAGGGGAAGCAGGGAGCTTAATGTGAACACTGGTGGGCAGGCTGCTCCACATGCTGTTTTCTCTACTAAATCTGCTGCCTCTAGGACGGCATGATGGCAGCATTTAAACCCAACATGTAGAGGCTACAGTCCTCAACGCAGGCGTCCCCGGTTCGAATCCCGCGTCCTGCATGTCATTCCCTCTCTCTGCCTCCCCCTTTCCTGTCTATCTCTCACTATGTACTATCAAGTAAAGGCAAAAAAAACATATTTTTTTAATTTTGACTCCATGAATATCCTTAATCTGTGACTATAATGACTCACTGAAATGATTTAGATTTTTTTTTTCTACATTGAGCTTGTTTACAGTTAATCCAGGTCCAATAAGGCTGCGACAACGCTGACGTATGATCCAGACTGAGGCCAATCAGGCTTCTACATGCAGTACATGTCTATTCCCCACTTTATTTATTGTTTTCACAATTGAAACATCGTATCCACAAGTTTCTGAACGTCATCTATGGTCAAAACCGGAAGCCGGTTTTGTATTTCCGGTGGAATTGTACATTTACGTTTCCATGGTTTTCAGTCGTTGTCATAGTTGCGGTAAACGCATGGATCTATTAACGCTGGCTTTTAACACGGATGTCAATTTGTGTGATATCCATTGTTAAAAGCTGGTGTGATGAGCCATGCGTTTTGCAGATTTTCATTGAAAAAAAAAAAATCCATGCATTTACCGTGACTACCGAAACGTAAACATAAGCCAGTCTAATCTTTTCTAGCTTCAAGAGTTGTGGCGTATCTCTAACCCAGTGTTTCTAGGAGGGCGGGGCAGCCTGTTTCCAATACATGTCTCTGATTTTAACAAGCTGTGTTTAGTCACAGTTTTTTTCTCTGGTCAAATATAGGCTGCATGCTTCCGTTCCTCTCAGCAGAAGTGCTGTTGTATGTCAGACTGTAACCATGAATCCTCTGTGTGTCAACAGCCAAGAACGTGTGTGTGCTGGCGGAGTTGTTCTCAGGATCTTCACCAAGCTCAGTGGAACGACTCAACATCAGGTGACAGCTGCTGACGTAGCACAAACACACTCTCATTTTTCTACATCTGGAACACACACACACGCACACCACATAAAGGAGCTCACAGGCCTGTGCAGGGAGCCACTGGTTCCACGCCCATCTGGCTGGACCATTCTGTGAGCGTTTGTCTGTCTCTTCTAATTCTATCAAATAAAGTCATCAAATGACTGAAAAATGACCTCTAAAGTATATTCTTATAGAGATAGAAATGTGTCCTAAAAAAAACTACCTTATCTAAAGCATTTAGCATCCTCACCGGGAAATATTTCACAAATAGCAGCACGATCCCAACAAAGAGAACTGATCCCAACTGTGCACATTCAACATCACCATTCACCAGGACATCGAGGCTTAATCCTCCCACTGTCATTGAATTCACTTCCTCCATGTTAGGAATAGTATAGAAGAATAGAAAATAGAAAAGCTATGAGAAGCTCTCACAGTAACACAATCAATGATGTTTTTGCAACTGCAGAGCACATGAGAAAATACTCCTGACCTGTTACTTTTAAACAGTCCTAATGGAATCATTTCATTTGACCTGTGTATGTGACAAAAATACATCTTTTAATCCTTGTATTGTTATCTGTTATTTAGTTAGTATTTTAGTCATCAGTGCTTTCACTTACTGAATATGAAGATTAATGACTTTGAGACATCATTTTTATGTTAATGGCAGTAGTACCAGCAGGTGGTGATGTTCAGAGACACCTCAGTTTCTCTGCCTCATTTTCGGTTTCCCTAATTATTTACCGTGAAACTCTGAAGATTGAAGTTTGACATAAGTGATATGGTCATATTATTATGACATCTTATAAACTGGCGCTATTTTTTATTTATTTATTTATTATTCATTATAGTTTCATTCTTTTTTTTCATTCAAAATTTAATTCATTTACCCATCCTCCGCTCCCGCATCCTTCTTTTGTCCTTTGTTTGTATTTTTCTTTCTTATTTTTAAAATTATTGCTGTTATTATCACTATTATTATTAGGGTCCGGGCAGCTAAGCTGCCGGGACACTATTGTATTCCTAGGAATTCTTCTTCTTCTTCTTTCTTCTTCTTCTTCTTCCAAGGAAGTCATACTTCCCATGGGCGAAAACTCACCAAACTTCACAGAAACATCCAACCCCATGCCAGATTCACTCAACTCCAAGGACATGTGCCCCCCCCTCCTAGGGGGGGCACAATAAGCGTTTAAATTTAAAAACTTTAAAAATTCCTACCATACCAACGGTAGATGCTACAGTGTTGAAACTTCACCACAATGTCGCCTCAATACTGCTGAAACTTTTGTCCACTTAAACTTATTACAAATTATGAAGTCCATCACTCTGTTTTTTTCGATAACTGTAAAACTTTTAAAATGTATCTCCTCCCACAATTTTTGCTCAATTGACACCAAACTTGCTACAGAGCATCTCCAGACCGTCCTCCACAAAACTTGTTTCTCGGATTTTTGATTAAGCAAAAATTGAGCCAACAGTGCATGAAAACGTTTGACTGTAAACACTACTGTAAACATATACCATCAAATTCTTGCTAAATACATTTTCAATCTTCCTGAAAAAAAATGACAATATTCTGGAGTCATGGTTGATGAAGTTTGGCAAATATCAGAATTTTAATTAAAAAACTGAATTTTTGAGAACATTTTGAATTCTGCTCTCATGGGAACAACTGCAGCCAATGTGAGTGTGGAATTTTTAAACATCATATTTTCTCTTATGAAGCAATACACTTATCATTAAAAACAAATCACCAACATTTCCATGCTGTCAATATGCAATTTATGTATTATCAGATTTTTGTTTAGATGACTGAATTTCTGACTTTTGACCATTTCATCACAACAGCTGCCCGGGCACTGACTCACCTGAGTGGATAAATGAAGCTACACAGCAGGTCCCACTACCAGCTAATTAGCTCAGTGAGTTAAGAGCTGGTTCTTGGTGTCAGAGATTGTGAGTTCGAGACCCAGCAAGGGTGATGATGATAATGACAGATCAAATGTCAGATGTCCTCAAGCTATTTTGCTGTCTAAATGCAATTTATGTATTAACAGATTTTTGTTTAGATAACAGAAATCTGCGTTCACAACTGCTGCCCGGACACTGACTCCCTGAGTCTATTTGAGAAGACACACAGCAGGTCTCACTTCCAGATAATTAGCTCACTGAGTTAAGCGCTGGTTCTTGGTGTCAGAGGTTGTGAGTTCGAGACCCAGCCAGGGTGATGATGATGATGATGATGACGACAGATCAAAATGTCAAATGTCCTCAACATGAAACACAAGACAATTGTCCTAATGGTGGCATCACAGCAAGCTTCTAAGTTTAAAAATCCAAATAGCTTGGACTGGACCATGTGCGAAGGCTCCTAACATCTTAGACTCATAGTAGATGTTTGACAAATACATATCATTATTTTACCTCAAAAACTGATTTTTCTTTTTCTGCCTACACGACAGTGAATGGCTTACACAATTTGTGAAGCCACTATTGATCTGCCACTTGTCAATTAGCTCAGTGCGATAGACAACGGTCTTTGGTTCTAGAGATTGTGGGTTCAATCCTCAACTGGTGCAAATTGAACATTATAAGGTCAACTGTCTTGTCTTCCTATTCTCCTGTTTGTTGCTCAGAATTGCCTAAATTTGCCCAAAAGTAGCCCGGACCCGACCCATCGCTGCGCAGCAGCTATAATTTCCATTATTATTGCTGTCACAGCTGTTATTTTTAATATTATGAATTATTATTATGACCTATATTACTGTTATTATGCATTAATTTCTGTCTTTATTACTGCTGGCACTATTACTGTTATATATTATACCTGAATCACACACACGCACCTTATTCACACTTTGTGTATACATTGTATGTCCACTGTGTTGTATTTCACAATAAAAAAATAAGTTAATGGTAAGATATTAGTGATAACATACCAATAATTTAATACTTACATACTCAATACAGGACATTCGCTCTTAACTTTCACCACTGGTATTCTGTGCATTCGTATGTAAGGTGTTGTAAACCATTACTATAATTATTGTTAATGATCCATTAGACATTCTCTCATGGTTTCCATGTGCTGCCTTTTGTCCTGAACAGCTCTAACTTCATCCAGCCTGCTGAGCTGCTCGAGTTTGCTGAGAAACTGAGGACACATCGCCCCCAGCACCAGCTGACCCTGGACCTCAGGAGGAACCCAGGGGACCGAGACCCCGACACATGGAACGCTGCTCTGAATCTGCTCCGTCCCTTTTGTACTCTAGTGGTCGAAGGATGGAAATCCACTGACATGATGGCCGACCACGTCAGCAACATGTGAACAATGAACACCTGCTCTGACCCGGTGGGAGTGAGACGCTGTAAAAAGTTATGGTTCTAATTCAGTTTTTGACGGAGGAGAGAGACTGTTCTCACTTTGAATTCAGTTTGAATGAACCTCATACAGAGCATCATAAAAACCTGTGGAGCCGCGAGTCTAAAGAAGGGGGGGGGCGACTGTATCCTGTTATCTTGAGATAATTATTTGAGACCAGTCCATCCTCAGCTTCTACTCCACTCTTCTGTTCAGT
The DNA here is from genome assembly GCF_045865225.1 of Trachurus japonicus. Classification (NCBI taxonomy): domain Eukaryota; kingdom Metazoa; phylum Chordata; class Actinopteri; order Carangiformes; family Carangidae; genus Trachurus; species Trachurus japonicus. The sequence goes on from NC_140910.1 coordinate 4,931,078, forward strand.
CACATGTTGAGAGGCCAGCTGTTTGTTCTGTTTTCCTCATGAAATGTTTCTGTTGTTCTGGCAGAACATTGTTCACTTTGTTTTGTAATTTACATTTTAAATTGTTCTTTTTTTTTGTAATTAACTTTTCGGTAAAACTGTATAATAAGTACACACTATTAAGCAATAGTTAAGCATTAATAAATACTGAATTCTTCATTTCACACATTACAGTAATAGTCATTAGTTTATAAATACAGTTAGTGCTTATGAATGATGAGTAAAACATGTTTAACTGTGTTTATAAACTCCATACTAATGAGTATTAATGTGTTATAAATGATTAATTCAGTATTTAATGCTTAACTAATGCTTAATAGTGTGTACTTATTATAAAGTATAACCAACTTTTTTCATTGATTCCAGGCAGCACTGTACCATCAGTGTTTTACATCTTGTAAATTGTGTTATTTTATGCAGTTGGTGGAGGAAAAAAAGAAGCCACTGTTCATTTTTGACATTTGAATTGTTTATTAAACCAACATCCGTTACACTTCCAGAGTCGTCTCTCGGACAGCGGTGACAGTGGACGATAACATACAACTGAAAAAGCTGGAGGGTTGATGTTGAGGTGAAGAGCAGTTTCACAGCAGCTGTCTCACACCTTCTCTTCATTTTCTTTACATTAGACGAACAGCATCAACACCGACGACCAATTCATCATTAGTAGGAATCAAGTAGAAAAAAACAATCAGAAAAACGGATTAAAAAGAGCTCAATCTTTTTCTTAGTGGATGTTTAATGCTAAATACTGTAACACTTCTTTTTTTTTGTAAATTCAGTTTGTTTTCCTTGTATATTCTCACGTTTTAGTAAATTCAAGTTGGAGAGAATAGAGACCCACATGTCTGCATGCTAATTGGTTGATTTGTTGGGTCTATCTACAACCATCACTTACATAAAACAAAGACACTCGCACAAACACACACACTCACGCACACACGCTGCAACGCTTCAGTCTGGGCTGCCTCTCTCCGAGGCTTCTCCTTTACTAAGTGGTTTCGCCGGAAGTAAAAAATGAAAAGGTTTTGCCTAAACTCACAACTCACAAAGAGGTCAGTTTGTCAATGAAGGACCAGTCTGAAGTGTGAGATTATTTGAAAAAAGAAATGATTGGCTGTCAGAGGAGAGGAGCTCACCTTCACACCTAAAACATTCTGTTCATCTTAATGTGGAAACATCTGCGGACCTGCAGTGTTGGCGGCGTGTTCCTCTAAGGACAGCCAGCACTTCCTTTAGTTACAAACTGTGGCTCACATGTTGTATATCCTTGGTTAATAAACTGGACACCACTTGGGACAAGGAACCAAACCACTTCAGGCCTGTTTCTACAGCTGTGAAACCAGCTACACCCTGTATATGACACAGTGGTGGTGCAATGGATCAGATTTGGTAAAGCTAAATCAACAGCGAAGCTAAGTGAATCCTGCCATATTTTTTTACAAGATGCACACTTACAAAGTGAACTGACATAAAGGAGACAGTGAACGACTGAGGCTGATCATTCTTCTCATCTCCAGACAGACAACACAGTAACGCTGCCTACTTCAGGTAAAGTGACCAAGCATCTTGCAGGCAGCATCTTGGGACTCTTTTATTCTACAGGTTCTACAGTCAGTAGTTTGTTCCAAATTCATCAGGTTTTATAAATGTGGATCAATACAACAATGCCTTGACATAAAAATGTAGTTTTTGTAAATCAAATCGAGCATTCCAATACCTAATCTGCTGAGGATCAATACTCTGACTCACAAATTGGTGAAACTGTCCGATCCTTGCATCTTGCAGCTGCTTTGAGTTTAACGGCTGGTTGATGACTATGGTTCAATGATGATGACACATTAAGAAATCTCTGTTTGCTAATTACAATTTTTTTTTCCAGATAGTTAAAAAGTGAAACTGTTCCTCCAGACAAACCACAGCTTTGTGGATATGAAGACCTACACTTACAGATATCAGGGCTTAAAACACTTTCTGGTTCTTGAATATATGTGTGGAATAATGGGTGGAAGCTTAAATTGACTGTTCAGAGATGGGTTTAAGTTGTCACTTGTAGATCTCTATCAGTGTGAGGAGAATTTACATTTTAACAAGACTCTAAAAAAAAAGAAAAAAGGAAATTAACAACCCCCACCCCATCCCACCCCACCACCCTGTTACATTAACTTCCACAGCAATTTCCACTGTCACATAATGGTGCTTTTCCTCTCTTGTTTCTGTATATACTTATTTTTACATAGTCTGTACAGTGTCAATATACATGTTTTCTATCTGGAGTGTGTATGTTAAGAGTGAGTGAGCTGCACATTACACATACACAAAGTGACACTCGTCGCTGCGTCTCCGTGGAGACCGGGTCCGTTCAGCCGGAGATGATCTGTGAGGCCGAGCGCCGTCAGGACCTTTAAGGTGGAAGTCTGTTTTTTTTTATCTGGATGGTCCATGTGTTTGTGTGTGTGTGTCTCCATGACGCACTCACAGTCATCCTTTAAGTCGTGTCACAAAAAAACAACCCTCAAATGAATCAGAATGGTACAGCAAGATTCACACAGTCGAACTGTACATCAACACGTGGAGACTACATCCTCAGTCATACGCATACACACGCTCATGTGTCGTAAGAAAAACACACGCCGGAGCCTAGAATACAATATCGCAAGAAGGCATTAAGGAAGTCTCAAATAAATATCAATAAATTAACTCATATAAAAAGAAATGGGTTAAAAAACATAGAAATTCTGTTAAATACAGCAAAAAATCTCAACTGAACTCGGTCGACAACAGTACCTGCACATGGACAAAGACCAGATGGATGTAAGACGACTACATTTTGTAAACAATGACGGACAGGGAGGGAGGAGGGGGGGGGACTGACAAGCACGCAGACGAGTCACATTCACAAATCATTAGTGAGCAGAAAGGCCCTGTGGAGGGGAGGGGGGTGGAGGATGGGGCTGGACTGAGGAGTGTGGGGGGGTGGGGGGGTGCAGAGCTGGCACTTCTCCAATCCCTCCAAGGAAGTAGGAGCATGCTTACTGGCAGTGCTGCTGTCAGCCCTCCTGTGTGTGTGTGTGTGTGTGTGTGTGTGTGGAGCTCATGCTCAGGAGGGCTGATGGGACGGCACAGGGTTTCATCAAGATCACTTCAACATCTGGCTACAGGCTACACACCAACACTGCTCCTGTTGCCCCCACACCGGCAGCGAGCGATCAGAACACGGACACCACGACCCCCCTGCACCTCATAGAGCTCATCCATCCTACAAGGGAAAGGTAGAAGTGATGTGTGGTTGTGTTGTGGTGCTTCATGTTAGCTCAGATCACCATCCAGACTGTGTGTGTCCGACTGTCACACTGTGATGGTTTCACTGCTTGGACAAGACATGTGGGCTGTACGGCAGTAGGCCAACAAATTATTTGGAAAAGGTACAATTTGGGGGAAATTTATGAAAAAAAAGTTTTTTTTTTTGTTATTCATATTAAAGGAGACATATTCTGCCCCTTTTCCACACATTTAAATAGTTCCCAGGTGTCTTAAAGACATGTCTGTGACATGCTTTAGTCAAAATACCCCAAGGATCAAACATCACAGCTCTTTTCCTCTCAAAACCGTCCTGTTCAGAACGGCTGGTAAATGTAAATCAGCCACTGCTTGCCCCACCCCACCCCTTCTACTGGTACCAGGTAGTGGTGGGATTATGTAAATTCAAAAACTAGTTAGATCATTGGTAGACAAATGAAGGAACAGCTCATAAAACCGCATGGATTTCAACCTATGGGGCCTGAAAATTACTGATTTTTTTTGTAAATTCTCACATTTTGGTGGCCGGAAGGCAAATGTTAAAGAGCCTTCAAAAAGTAATATTTCCAATAACATGTCCCCTTTAAAGCCCATCACTGAGGTAAAGTTCTGGACCACATCATAATCACTATCTCACCCTGACTTTGTGCTAAAGGATCACAAAAACTGGAGAATGTTAAAAACAGGAAGAGTTAAATAAAAGTGAGGGAGGGACAGATGGCGAGTCAATAAGTGATTTCTATCTGAACCTCTCCTTTTTCTCATTGATCTCATTATTAAGTTTTTAGTGCAGTGCCGGCTGTGAGGCAGCTGATGTGAAGGAACCAGTAAAACGTCCCATCGACACGCTCACACATTGTTCCGGCACAGTGAAGCAACTGCTACCTGTGTGTTAACAAGTGAACAGCAGTTTATCTCCAGTCACCCGTAGCTACTGGTTGTGTTGGTGTTGTATTAATTATGGATGGTATTTATATGCACCTGACATCTTCAGTGACATTTAACTAAGTGGGACTCTAATGAGGTTTTTTCCCCCCACATCAGACTGAATCATTAGGAGCAGCTAAGTGTTAGCATGGGGCCTATAAACAGCAGAGGGTGTCGCACAGTCCAAGTTCTTACACACAGTGCTACCTGTGATGTAACTGATTATCAAATGCACATAGTTTGTGCAGGACTCACCAAGTTACGAGACAGAGAACATGTCATTTCATAACTGTTTATGAACCTGGTGATTCTCATGTCTTGGCAGAAATCCACACTAATCTTTGGGGCAGATGAGACTTAATGAGACTGAGCTTGACTCTGTGACGAGAGGAAAAATTAGACTTTTGTCAATTCAATTGAATTTATTAAAACCTTCAGTTGCATTTAATAGATCTGTAAACACCCTGTATGAACTAATGTGACATTTTTGCTGTAGCTACACAGCCAGTGTTACCACTGACAACAACAATCAACATCCTCAGCAAGAGCTTCAATCATCACTGTGCTCACTGTGAGCGGCTGCTGCAGTGACTCGGTATCGGAAAATGTCAAGATGCCTGGCTGGTTTGATGCTAGCTGGTTAGCATGCTAACTTCAATGGAAGAAATGTGGCAGAAATAGAAGCAAAACCATGTGGTTCCACCTCATGGACACTGTTACGGAGTAAAGGAATGAGGTTTGATGCTGAACTCGCAACTGGTGAGTAGCCTACATGGGCTGCTAATGCTAACGTTAGCTATGTAACAACAGCAGATCTTACAAATAGGTCCTTTAAAATGTGCAGAATGTCTAGAATTATGTGCCTAGTAGCCATCAGGTCGAAGTCAAATTACAGTATGAGTGATCCAGTGTCCAGTGTTCTCCTCCTCGCTCAGTGCTTCACAGAGCTGTCAGCCAATCACGGGCCTGACGGGACACATCTGACTAACAGAACGTGTCACAGTGTCTTGTCCAGTGGAAACAGCAGCACGCTGTGAGGACAGAGCTGAGGAGCTGGGCCGTGGCAGCGTCACACCAGGAGAGCTGTTTGCTGCCAGACTGAGCTCCAGCTCTCCGCCTGATGTCTGAGCCACACATGAAGCAACCTGATGTGATGTGATGAAACACAGTTAGGCCCTATATGTCTTGTGGAAGTCTGGTGTTGAACCCTATGGATGTACTGCTCAGCCAGTGTGTGTGTGTGTGTGTGTGTGTGTGTGTGTGTGTGTAAGAGAGAAATAGAGAGAAAGACTTGACTAGACACCTGTGGTTGTATTCTTGCTCTGTTTGATGGCACCTCTTGGGACAAAACTTACTATGTACATGTGTGTATGTACTGATATGTGTGTGTATGCAACAGTGTATATGTGTGTGTGTGTATGTGTGTGTGTGTGTGTGTATGTGTATGTGTGTGTGTTAGCAGGGGAAACAAAGAGAAACCAGTTGATTCTAAACAGTAGGAGCTGGATTGGGACTGAACCTCTTGAGTGTGCCAGTGAAGCTGACATGTGAGTCCCGTGAGACGATGAGATCCCTGCTGATTCCTTCACACTGTACGTGGAGAGTCGATCATGTGAAGGCACACACAGTTCTGTTATTATATGAAAACCTTGTAGCTCCCATATCATGGAAATGTCAGTTAAAAGACTAGATCTACAGAGATAGAGGGGGGAAAAAAACCCAGCTGGTTCAACACAAAGTGGACAAACTCAAATCAAGTGTTAGTTCAGAAAAAGTAAACATGCTGGAGATACAAGGTTTTCAGCAGCAACGATGTGTATTATGGTCCTGTTCTGTGTTCAGAGGAGGGTTGTAAGGGGTAAAGGTGTTACAGTAAGTATGGATTGTCCGGTGTGTGTTTGTGTATGTGTGTGTGTGTGTGTGTGTGTGTGTGTGTGTGTGTGTGTGTGGTAGTGGGGAGGTGTGATAGTAGTAGGTAGGGGGGTGGGAGGGGGCTATAGGATTCCATCCATGAAGCTGGTGTCCAGCCGCTGGATCAGCACCCGGATGAAGGACATCTCCTTGCGGGTGTTCTCGAAGATCACCCTGGGGTCGTCGGACTGGCAACGCAGACAGTTGGGAGCCATGACCATGGCCAGGTTGTTCACATCCATCTTGGTGATGGTCACATTGGCAGGCTGAGCAAATACCTGCACACACACAAACACACAGCAGAGTCTTCTGAAGGCTGCCTCAAAGTTATGACCTGTAAGTTTAACCCTGTAACCTCTATGGACTTGTAGCAGTTTTGTGTTTGTCTGACCGAAGCTCAACAGTGACTTTTATCCAGTTTTTTAGCAGATGGAGGATTTGAATCATTTAGATGTCTGGATCTAAAGGCAGGCAAGGCAAGTTTATTTCTATAGCCAGTTTTTACAGTTTATCTCAAAGGGCTTTACACAGCATCATAACAACATCCTCTGTCCTTAGACCCTCAACTCGTGGACATCAGTGGAATACAGTTCCACCATCAATCAGAATGTCTCCATACAACTCATTCAAGCACAATGCCAAGAAATGGTTAACAAACAAAAATTTGAATTTATATATAACAGCATGATGCAATTGTGGATGTGTGTTATTGTCTTTCAATATAATAATGTGTATAGAATGTGTTACCTTTTTATATGTGGTATATTATCGTTGCTGTCTTTTTTATAGGATGCCCTTTACAGTAACATCTGGCTAGCGATGAAAATGAGCCTTTTTGCTAACTTGGGTACATTTACATTGTTTTTACAATGTTTTATTAAAGCAGAAGTAAGTGGTCCGGTCGTTTTCACTAATGCTGCGTTCCAGGTAGGCTTTTGAAATCGTAAATTACAGCTTCAAGTCACAACTTACGACTTTGTAGCGTTCCAGGCAACCCACTCGTGTTTTTCCGACCTGTTTTACCGGTGAAAGTCACTATAACGGCCACTCGTAACTTCCGACTGGTGAACTCGTACCAGATCGAACTGGTATGACTTTACGGTCGGAAAAATACGAGTTTCCTTGAACGCACCATAACAGTCCTCGTCCCTACGTCGCCACATTCACGGCGTTCCTTGGCTGCACACACAGCCCTGCATGCCGTTCTCTCTCCTCATTGGATAAAAACTGTAGGATACGATAAATGTTTTCTCTTCGACTCAGAGCAGAGCAGAGTGACTGACAGACCCGTGTTTCAGTCCAAACACTCTATGTAAGTGATTGCTGTCGGAAGATATAACTATTTAAGACTTATATTAACACAAATATATCACTTACTTCTGCTTTAATGTACATTGTCCCTTTTCAAATAAACTAATGATAACATTTTTTTTTTAAAACAGGAGAAACCTCAGGGTGAGAGACAGAGGAGGGATCCCTCACCTGCCATATACAGGAACGGAAGGAAGAGCTGAAGTTTAGCAAGGTACCTAAAAGTGTTGTGGAACCGCAGTAATGAGGTGTGTCTGTGTGTGTGTGTGTGTGTGTGTGTGTGTGTGTGTGTGTGTGTGTGTGTGTGTGTGTGTTACCTGTAGGAAGCGGATGAGGTAGCAGAGCACCAGTTTGTTGATGTGTGGCAGACCCAGCACCACGTTGACAGCTGCTTCTGGGTTGTCATAGTGACTGATACACTCTTCATAAAACTCATGAGGGATCAGAGGCTCCTCCAGCTCCCTGTACCAGAGCTTCAGCAGTGACGCTGCACGCACACACAGACACACACACACACACACACACAGACACACACACACAGGGAGTTAGTACGTGGCAGCGGTGTGAGGCAGAGCCACGGCCACAGAGGAGCAGCAGTGTGTTTACCTGGGATGTGAGGGTCTTCCAGTCCTGTGGGGATTTTCCACTGATCCACTTGCAACTTGAGGGCGTTGACTTCATCGATGTCCCCCGGCACCCTGGAGGTCAAAGGTTACATGATGGTCACTTGAGCCCCTTTTATTCACGTACCATCTTCCCTGTATTTTCTTATTTAATTCCCAGGTTTCCAATGGTTGTGTAGAAGCTAAAATCCTGCACACAGCTGGGCAGTGAAGGAGCTGAGTGGTTTCTGTCACACAAACAAACCTGAAGTTTGACCTCAGTCACCCAGTCTCACCGTCTCTGCAGCTGTTCAGATCCAACAACCTCACCTTTTAGTGAAGTTTGGGATTTAAACTCAAACTCTGGCCTCACATTGGACAAAACCTGACAGAAGGAGGCATCACCGAATCATTCAGGTTATGTATCAGAAGGAGTGTCTGTGACTCACCGGAAGATTCCCTCTGTCTGGTCTCCATTGAGACCCAGAACCTCCTCAGAGAGGCGGGTCTGCACCCAGGGCAGCTGCCGGTCCGGATACCGCTCCTTCTGGAGCGACATCACCTCCTCCAGGGACGAGCCAAACATGGAGGGACTGAAAATGGCATTATGGGCATGCATGATCTCCTCCAGACAGGGCTTCTGCAGACCCTGAGGAGAGAGACACACACAGACACAGGAGTTACCCCTACAGCCGGGCAGATGAAGGACAGCCTGAGTACAGTGTTAGTGTTAGTGTTAGCAGTGTGGGCCAGGAAGCAGTAGGAGCAGAGGACAGTGGACTATTCATGTGTCAGTGAGAAACACATGCGTCCGTCCACAGGACATGCAGCTCATTAATGTGCTGTTAAAGGTCGGCAGGTGAGCAGCAGCATCACTCTGTGGAGGCCTGACACCGACAAATCACTGCTGTTTGTGACCTGCTGAGACTCATGCACTACATGGTACACCGGCTCCGAGCCAAGCTGCTGCTGCCAACCACACACACACACACACACACACACACACACACACACACACACACTCTTATGTGTCATGTAATACCAAAACCATGGGTATAATCTGTAATAGCCTCTTCTGTTTCAAGCTTTCCACCAGCCTACAGGGATTTATTCCCATTCAACCAACAGAGCATTAGGGTGAGGGGTGTCAGGAAGGTTCCTCCACACAAAACCCTCTCTCTCTCTCTCTCTCCCTTCCTCTTCCTTATCCTTTTCTCATTGCATTATCCTTTTCTTTTTGCATTCGGGCTGCCGTACAAACATGGCGGTGCAAGATGGCAACACAACCTTTTTTGGCTTGTGACCCCATTTTGACATCACAAATTTCTGGCCGACCCGTCAATCAAGATGTGCCGGCTCCGATATTTTTATATGCTGCATTTTATTTGAACATGATTTATATTTGAGAAAGTGAAAGTATAGAATATAGTTGTTTAGGATTGTGTGTGCTGTTTTTAATCATAATTGTAAAAAGAATAATAATTAGTTTAAAAATCATTAATTTTTTGTTATCAATTACTAGACATTTCAGGCGACCCCATTTGAATTGCAGGTGACCCCACATGGGATCCCGACCCCAAGGTTGAAAAACACTGCTCTAAAGCATGACCCTTGCTATGTGTATATAAAAGAATGATTATAAGGCTACGAAAACCAACCAAATTTTATTTTATATTCATGGGTAGCATATTCAGCTTTTGGCAATAAACCTTTTAACCAATTATTACACACTGGACCTTTAAGTTAGCATTGTTGTTGTATGCTATGTACCTGGCTCCGATAAAGGAAGTTAAACATCATCTGTGTCCTGATCAGGGCCGTTGTATAGGGGAGAAAGGTGATGATAATTCTAGGGGCCCAGCGCCCAGTAGGCCCCATAAAAAAAACCCAGTATAGTCTAATCTTTGTATGACTGAATTATTCTGCATAAGACCCTGACTAATACTCAGTCATAGTAATGCTGCATTAGCATCAAAACAAAGTAGGCTAAATAAAAAATGATAATACATACGTAGTCTAAGAAAAAAAAAAGTGGAAAAGTCAGGGGCCCAATTTAGTATTCTTTCAGGGGGGCCAGAATTCCTAGCAACGGCCCTGGTCCTGATTGCTGTCTTATTGGAGTAGTGCTCAAGGGTAATGTGGTCCCAGCAAACGATGTCTGTAGTACTGTAGTACCAAGTACTGTATCTCTTTATCTCAATGTGGTTTCATGTATGAAACAGTCGCAGGACAAATGTAACAGACAAAAATAATAGAAATTGACTTCAGATAATGATGATGAGTTCTTTCTCTCTGATTATCTTCATTCACACCATTATCCTCATTAGAAAGGAGAACTCTCGAGGGAAATTCTATAATTCTCAAACCAAACCCAAACCAGTGATGAGCTGATTCTAATACCATGCACTGTATAATAACAGTAATGACACAGATGCATCATAATGCAATAGAACAGCTGAGACATATTAAAATAATAAAACAATGTAATTTGAGAGTTTTTCCTCTGGTGACCTTGAGCCACAGTGGTGCACTGAAACAAGCCAACCACTTCACAGGAGAATAAAAAGAATACAAAACTGATCAGCAGCATGCAGACGGACAGGAACAGACCGTCTTATCTTACCTTCTTAGCTCCGGTCAGAGCGGCTTTCATCAGTTTCCTGTGGCAGTATTTAGCGTAGCTGCTGATGGCCACTCCTGGAGAGACGGAGGAAACAAGACGTGTTTACACATTAATTATCTGCACTTCAACAGAAATGATTTCATTCAGCTCAGGAAGTTCAGGGATTATCTTTCTTTTCTGGAAGCTGGATGACCACTTCATTAAAACAGACATCATGAAATTCATTAACATATTGATAAACACCGATCAGACATAACATTCTGACCGCCTGTCTATTATTGTGTTGGTTCCTTTTTTTTTTTCTTTTCACAGTTGTACCCTATATTGTACATTTAACCAGTTTGTTTCTATGTTTATTCTCTTCTCACCCCCAGAAGTCTGATTTAAAGATGTGCAGTCTATGGCTCTAACTTATCTATCAACTAATCTCTTACATGCTTAGAAATTATGACAAATTTATCATTAGGACAGCACAAAAATATGTTGTTTTTGTTTTTAAACCAAACCTAAAACAGCTCTCTGCTGCTCCTCTATCTGTCACTCAGCAGAGAAAAAACCCTCATGCTCACGGTCCAATACTGGAAACACTCATTAACTCAAAGTTACTAGTTTTCTCACTAGGCACTTCTTTAAGAAAAGGTTAAGGAAAAGCTCTGGTAGCTGATGTCACCATGTGATACATAATTTTCCAGGACAACTCAAGCTTTTCCAGGACATTTGACTTTTTTGCTCATTCTCCATGTGTTTTCCATGACTGGAAAATTGGTCAACAGTTTTCCAGGTTTTCACATGCTCTGACCTAGCCTCGTAAACCAGCCTCTCGGAAATGCATTTCATTTCATTTCTCGGGAGAGTCTGGCCTCATCCCCCCTCTAACCGTCTGGGGTGGGCGGGAGTAGTAGCAAAGACGGTTTAATATCTTTGGTAGTAGCGTTGACAGACAACCCCATTCAGCCAATCAGCAAGTTGGTGTAGTGACGGGGCTTTGCACCAGTCGGTCCCTGATTGGCCAACGTGCTGTGTCAATCACAGCGGGCGATGCTGATTGGCTCGGCCTTCTGAGGGTTTCAGTCCAAACGCTTAGAATGGGGATGAGGCCAGACTCTCCCTCGGAATGAAATGAAATGCACTTCCGCGAGAGGCTGGTTTACGAGGCTAGCTCTGACCCATTGAAGAGTTGAACAAACCAGCTCAGGAACAGGTTTTATCCGTGGGCGATCAGGCTGCTGAATAACTGAAGACTGTTTGATTGTATGTCTATGTTTGTCTGACTGATTCAGACTTTTAGCAAGTATTTGTATTGTATTTTTATCTTGGTGCCTTATATTTATTTTGTTTTTAAAATTATTATTTTTCTATTGCACAGGGTAGAGAACGTCTCTGAGAGAACCCCAAATAAATGTTGATGTATGCACATCACAATGACAATAAAGTATGATTCTGGTTGAGGACAACATGTTCACCTGCTGCCTAATGTATCCCACCCACTAACAGGTGCCATGATGAATGTTATTTATTCACCGTCATTCACTTCACCTGTCAGTTCTCATAATCTTATGCCTGATCAGTGTATTATGTTGAAGAACTCTTTCAGCCAATCGTGTGCCTCCTTCCTGCCTGAACAACAACTATCACATGCGTCCAGTTAGCAGCTTCCTCTGAGCCCATGTTAACATCCTTAGCTGTTATTGACTTCTACTGGCTCACTCTGGTCACAGTCGCTAGTTTAATGGTGCGTGTGATTGGTTGAGGGGCGGTGACACAAGTATATAAATTAAAACTGACTGTAAAATAAATGAGCTCATCAGTCCCTGAACACTGCCGCGCTCTGGCTGGAGTGCAGAGTGACATTATGCATTTGGCCTCAACCAGGCCTGAGCTGCCGGGGTGCTCCTCCTCCTCTCCGCCTGTAGGGGGAGGCAGAGTGTTACTCTCAGGAACACCGACCAACCCCTCTCCACACCTACAGTGGTTCACTCAGACTGTGTCAGTTGTTGATGTCTCTCACTGTGTGTCCTGGACGGTGGTGGCTGATGGATGATATTTCATAGCTGACACATTGAACGTTGACCCTCGGTATACGGAGCGACCGACTCTCTCCACACCGTGTCTGTCTGGCTTTTGTAGATTATTGATTTTCTGTTGGGGACAAGGGAACTAGCTGCTCTGAAGATATGTGGACTGTATGTGTGTATCACTTTCCTCCTTATCAGACATTTCATCCCTGTCGTGAGTGCAGCTCTAATCGATACTCCACACACTGTAAAAAAAACCTTGACCCATCTCTTCCCTTGTAAACGACTTCAAGTGCAGCATCCGTGGAATCGCAATGATTCGTATGTGATGTGAAAATATTAATTCACATGTTCCCATGAAAATGAATTTCTGATCTGAAAAGCAACAGAATCTGCACTGAGATCAAAGAAATCAGGAATAACACGACAGATCGTCTACCAACTGAAAACATGTCCGACCGTGTTTCCTGGTAACTGGGGCGTAAACACACAACAAAGGGAAACAACAGGAGTGTGGTGGAGGCTGGGAGGGTGTGGTGGGGGGGTCAGGAGTGTGTGTGTCAGACAGTCAGATAGAATACCTGGTGCTGAGACATAGACACAACAAACGCACATGGCCTTCGGTGGAGTTCGTTTTCTATTTAATTATTCAACTTGGAAATGAATTTCTTCCCAGGAAGCCTCCTGTCAGTCACCTGGCGGCCTGCAGCCTGCTAACAGCCAGGCTGTGTGTGAGGAGAAATGACGCACCACAATATGAGTCACATTTGAGCGTCACATTTTATTTGCTCATTCATGGGGTGAAAATGTTTTCTATTAAAGGGATAGTTCAACATTTTTGGCCAATTAGCCCATTGCCATAATCCCTATAGTCATAGCAGTAGGTTCATTACCTTTAATTGTTGGTGCAAGCTGTTTTTAGAATGGCGAAGCAGAGCCGCGAGCTGCTCAGAGCTACGCTACGGAGGCTAATGGGATTTCTTGGTTTCCCTCATCAAACTCATCAAATACACAATCCAACATTCACCACGCTATGAGATAATAACGGAACGTTACGAGATGGAGTTGTTTTCGAGGTAAATTCATGCAAAACCACTGATGCACGTTCCTGTCGAGGGCAGTTTTTCAGCAAGTAGTCTCTGCATTTGCCTAGAAAACAACTCTGTCTCGTAAGGTTCTGTTATTATCTCATAGCGTGGTGAATGTGCAGGTCACAACTTGTCCACCAGAGGGTTTTGGAGTTGTTGGATTGTGTATTTGATGAGTTTGATGAGGGAAACCAAGAAATCCCATTAGCCTCCGTAGCGCAGCTCTGAGCAGCTCACGGCTCGGCTCGCCGTTCTAAAAATAGCTTGCACTGACAAATAAAGGTAACTGCTATGACTTTAGGGATTATGGCAATGGGCCAGTTTGCCAAAATGCTGAACTATCCATTTAACAATCAAATTCATCCTCTGATGGAAGCTTTATAGCAGTGAGTGTGAGTGTGTGTGTGTGTGTGTGTGTGTGTGTGTGTGTGCTGGCGATCCCTCAGGAAAACTTGCTCTCGCTGCAAATTGCACTCAAATGTTAGAGCTGAAGCAGCTCACACAGCTGATGGGCTCAGAGACGTGTCCTGACATTTAGTGACGTCTCCAGTCTCATCTGCTTCCGACTGACGCTTGTTTATCTTGGATCAGTTTACAACTACATCCTCAATTCACATTTGACCACAGAGAGAGAAGACAAACTGATGCCATCTGTGGATGAACAACTACTAAATGGTCCGTGTGGGGGGGGGGATGACTTTGTTAAAGAGGAACTATGCAGGTCTGGTCGCTTTTTCTGCTGTATTGCTAACCCTCCTCTTGGCCACGTGCATTCGGTGAGAAAGCAACCAATAGAGCAGTAGATAATGTTATTTATCGTATACAATGTTACGATATGTATGTTTGTGTAGTCTTATCTTTCATAAACAAGAGATTACGGGTTATGGGTTGTTTGTGTGGCAGTGCCGCAGAGACCAGACCTGGGACACGGGCTCGGAGGCTCTGATCTTAAGGTTGGTTTTCAGTCAAGAGACGCTAGATGGAAGGCAAAGAGCCTCCATTCTCCCTGGAACTAGTTACAAGTCATTGATTTAACCAGAACAATTACTCTGAAGCTGTTCAATTAAGGTAAAGAGGTACAAATCCAGCATAATTCCTCTTTAACTGCTGGTTCAAGTTAAAGAACAAAGCTTGAACCTGAGATGTGAGGAGAAGTTAAATTTGATTGTCTGCATTTCCCTGTCAGGTGGTGAACTGTCTGCTGATACAGATCATGTGAAACAATCATACAACAGCTGCTACATAAGCAGTTCAACTGAGTTTGGTGTTTGAAGAGACAAAAGGTCTGATTATTATCAGTGAATGAGTGTTTATTCCACTGAACAACAGAAAAGCATTTGAACAAACTCAACCCAACATCTGGTTATGAATGACTAATGTGACGAGCAAGTCTGTTTATGTTGTGACTGCAAAGTGACTAAATGTTCACTAATGGATTTCATTCACTTAAAGGACAAAATCAGGATTTAAGAAAGAGGCTGGGGTTCAACTAAACCACTTAAGATGATCCTCATGTCTCTGTGACAGAGGAGTAAGAAGCAGACCGATGGTCAGTGGGAAGTTCTGGTTAGGAACCATCATGGTAGTGTTTTAGTCTTGGTCTCAACACTTTTTAAATATTGTACTTGTACTTTTCCTTTTCTTAACCTGCTTGTTTCTATTTTAGCATAGGGGGACTGGCAATGGAAATTAGCTTGGTAGCTAGAATTGGGTTCATTTACATTTTATTTTAAAATGTGTATCAATGTACATGGTCCCTCTCCATCAAATAAAACTGAATTGAATTGAATTGAACACCACATTTTCAAGGTCTTGGTCTTGTCTCAGTCTCGGCCAAGCTGGACTCAGATTTTTTCTCAAGACCTGTCAAGACCATTCTTCATCCTACCTATCTGTTTCTCCTTTTTACTTTCTTAAACAGACTATTAATTTGTTTATGCCATATCTATGACATCTGAAATGTTTGTGAAGATATGTTAAAATAAATAAAACATTTGAATGACAAACAAAGACCTGTCAAGACCACAGCTTAAGTGAATTATTTTTTTTCTCTGTCGCTCACTCACTTTGGGTTATGAAATGTAATTCAATAACTTTAAGAAATTTTACATTGTTCTGTGCTGTGTTCTTCTGTTCAATCCAAACTTTGTTTACATTAAAGCAGAAGTAAGCGATTCGGCCGTTTTGGCTAACTTCCTGTCAGCTGATGGAGTTAGCAGTCCCCGCCCTCGTCCCTACGTCACCACATTCACGCGCATCCCTTGGCTGCACACACAGAGAGGACTGCCCCTTTATGCTGTTCTCTCTCCTCATTGGATAAAGGTTGTAGGATACAAGGAAAGTTTTCTCCAGACCCGTGTTTCAGACCGAACACTCTATGTAAGTGATTGCCTCGGAAGATATAACTATTTAAGACTTATATTAACACAAACATTCCGCTTACTTCTGCTTTAAATATGGTTTTGATTTGATATAAAATCATCTTTTCTTTTTAGCTAAGGAGGAATAATGTAAATATCAAGCCACATGATTATTATCAGAACTGCTACTGAATACAGTGATGGTCTTGAAAATGGTCTAGCATTGGTTTGGTCTCAGTCTTGGACTTGGTCTCGCCCCCCCAGTCTTAGTCCTGACTCGGTCTCCACACCCTCTAAGTCTTGGTCTTGGCATGCTCTGGTCTTGGTCTTGACTACAACATTACATCAAGGGGACCTCAAGTATCTAGAGTACAGTTCCTATCAGTCAGAACAGGGAGGAGTTTGCTCTGGTCCTGTGTCGGTGCGTTGCTCCCTCACCCTTGGTGTCGTTGAGGGGGTCCATGTGTCGGTAGATGTAGCCCTCCAGGTAGGTGTGGAAGCGTGGCGTGGGGGGGAAGAAGGCCAGGCAGATGGCCATCAGCTCCCAGCCTCGCTCCAGGCTGTCGTAGCGGAAGTTCTCCGTGGTTTGACGACACAGTTGGATGTAGAGCTCGTCGCGCAGACCCTGGTTGCTCCACCCACGCACCACCACCTGATGGAGACAAGCACAAAGCCAGTGAGTTCTCTTTATGGCAGAGTTGTCGATTCAAATCTGTGATCGCTTTTGGAGGCAGCAGTCAGTGATAAGATGTCAGTGACGGTGACTGAGATCTCATCAATTTGCTTCCTCCACAGAATCCTGAAGCTTCTCTACAGACGAGGTGTGGATCTATACAGGATCTACACAAGATCTACACTGGATCTATACAAGATCTATAGGCTACAGGATCTACACTGGATCTATACAAGGATCTAGGCTTGTCACAATACCAGAATTTCAGCAGTCTGTACCAATACCAGTGAATTTGTACGATTCTTGATACTCATATTCTATACTGCTATTTACATGAGCACTGTAGCACTTTATCACACTGTATTGTCTCATTTTGTGCAATATCTACACACTTCTTCTTGTGTAACATGCACTCCTGCACTTTAGCACTTGTCACTTTAACCAAGCACTTATGCACTTTATCTCCGAGAACAAAACTCTTATGGTCCCCCTACCTGTGGAATGTGTTTGTCAATATGTTTTCATTGTCATAGTCGCCTTTTTGTCTTGTCTACATTATTATTTGTACTGTTATTGAACTGTTTTTATGTTTATGGGACTCCGGATGGAAATTAGCACCTTGCTACAATCAAGCACATTTACATGTTTTTTCTCTCCATTAATTTGCACTGTCCCATTCAAATAAACAAACAAACAAATAATAATAATTAAAAAAACACATGTAGCCTACTTCTAAATTCTCTACTTTATACAAAAAAAAAACTGTTTCATACAACGTTACAATAAGGTCCACTTGTCTTCAACAACTTCTCAAACTGCATAGAATTTAAAGTGTAAGCCTTGCCTGCATGGTTCGCATTTGCAAACATTTGTTTTCACTCTAATTCAAATGCCTGACCACTGGCAGAGCGTCATGTTTCCACGACAACTGACCGGAGAAAGATGGGAGGCACGTCACGTTTACACAAGCTCAAACTTGTGGCATTACACCAGGCAGTTGGAGCGGATCGAGGTCCGTCCATGTTCACACAACAAACGGACCACAAGTTCCACTGTTGTGTCTCCTGCCCACGGCAGCAAAGTTGTATGTTGTACTCATGGTACCGAAAAAAAAACCGAATGCGCTGCTGTGATGATGCAGCTGTTGAGACATTAGGAACCTGAAGCAGCGATGGTACGGCCTGATGTGGTGATGTAGATTCTCCTGTTGTTCCAGCCCAGTTTTCTACCACTGTACCCTGTGTGTGGTAAAGAGCTGGTGGGTCATTATCATCAGGGTTTATAATCAGTGATATTGTTATATTTGTGAGGGATACTAATTTACAGAGTTTTCCAGTTAATTCATGAACTTGTCAGCTGTTGTTGAGAGTTGACCACAGTGTGTAGTGAGACAGACTCATGGTTCATTGGGCCATTTGGTGAGGAAGGGGAAGTTCACTCCTACGCTAACAAAAACTGTTAACCTGCCATCCTCTCTCTCCATGGTGCTGAATTTCAGATTCATCGATACTAGATTGTCTCGAAAGCAAATATTAAAGGACAATTCCGGGCAAATTCAACTCGGGGCTGTATTTTCCTAACATTTTAGGTCTAAAAGAAGGAATCTGAAGATTTTCAGTTTAATTGCTCCTGTTTTGCGGTAGTTGCGTCTGTCCCCGCATCGCCACGGCAGTTTAGGCTGTTTACAGCCCTCAAAGCCGCAATTCTTTTTCCACAGACAGCGTCAGATGGCTACTCAAACATGCACCGAGAAGTTTATCTACTTCAAGCAAGCCGACATGTTTGTAAGACTAGATCTAAATCAAAGTCTCGCAGACTCTCGCATGAGACCCAAGTTGACGCGCTCGGTGTGTTCAGGTGAAGTCGGAGCTACCGTTTGTGTCATAAACACAGGAATATCAACTCTTTACTTGCTTGAATAAATAAACTTCTCAGTGCATGTTTGAGTAGCCATCTGACGCTGTCTTTGGAAAAAAATTGCGGCTTTGAGGGATGTAAGCAGCCTAAGCAGCGGAACTTCCCTCCCTCCCGACACAACCACCGCAAAACAGGAGCGATTAAACTGAAAATTTTCAGATTCCTTCTTTTAGACCTAAAATGATAGGAAAATACAGCCCCGAGTTGAATTTGCCCGGAATTGTCCTTTAAGTTCTCCCAGGCTTGTAACAATCATTGAGACTTCAGTTTCCTCAAGTAGTGAAGCAGCTGTTGTTGTCTTCTTGTGATCAGATTCTCAGTGCTTCCTTAAACCATTACAGCTGCATGATAACCACTGGAGAAAAACACTTCATATTCTTACAGTGGCCCTAATCAATACCTTCTTACTGTAAATGACTCAGATCATTATGTGTGGTGAGAGAACTAATGTCATTTCCCTCAGCTCAGCTTTTAGTTTTCTGGCTTACAACCTCAACTATGATTCAGACTCACCGACCTTGTTCTAGCTGCAACTGGATTTGTTAAAATGTTTTAATTAAAACTAAACCCAGTAACCTCCCACCTGTAACCTGACAGCAGACAAAGTTAGAGAGCAGCAGGTGGATATAATTAAGAATTGATCTGCTGCAGAGCCTCATGTATCTTTCTGTGGTTATGGTGAAGCTCAGCAGAGACAGACACCTCCACATGCTGTGTGTCTGCTGGATGTGGACAAATTGGCGAACATGTCCAATGTCTAACTGATGATAAATCAGTGTTGTGTTGTGCTGCTGCCAAGACATTTTCAACAGACACAGAGCAACGTTATCATTCATCTGCAGCTGCATGGTTTTCAGTGATCAGATTGCAATCAGGTAGCTCTTTGACCACGTGAAAGTCCAGGTGTGAACGCAGCCAAGACACATGGAGGACGGACTGTGATCCAACCAGCCAATCCACCTCTGAGGGTGGTCAGGGACGCACTGTGACCACATTGAACACAAGTGTTAACAGTAATGCATCCTGCATCCACATACAACTACTATTTATTTTCTTTTTTCATTTAAATACGTATGTGATAGGATCTCAATAAGGACACTGGAGATGCATATTAAAGCTGCGGTAGGCAGGATTTGTTTTGAAAACAAGCCTACAGTTCCTGGTATCTTTGTCCAGTCAAATCTATTCTGGTCTGGGGGTTCCTGATTGGTTACTCTGTCCTAACAAATAGGAAGGACAGAGTAGGGCCTGCTCCTAAACCAACCAGGAACCCCCAGACCAAAGTAGATATAGATCTAGAACAGATTTGATTGTCCAAAGATCCTGAGAGCTGTCGGCTTTTCAGGCTGCTGCATACAGGAGACACAGGCTGTGTCCGAAATCACCCCCTACTCACTATAGTGACCACGCCATTTTGTAGTGGTGTCCGATTGTTCAGTCATTATTAATGTTCACTATATAGTGCACTGAATGTATCCCACAATTCACCAAATGGAGTGAACATCCGATGGTCACTAACCGGAGCAAGATATCCCATCATGCATTGCGGTCACGGATCGCCGTTACCGGCCGTTACGATCACGGTTGGAACGTTTTAATTACGCAAGGAAATACTGTGCGGCGGAGTAGTGTCCGAAAGTGTTTTTCATTTGACCAGTGAGTCCACTATATAGTCCACTATATTGAATTCACTATAGTATAGTGAGTAGGGAGTAACTTAGGGAATGAGTGAGTGATTTCGGACACAGCTATAGAGAAACTGTGATCACCACCAAACACACAGACCTGTCCTTACAGAGAGCTGAATGGGAAAACACTATTTTCTTTAAAAATGAAGAGGCATGAAGGGGTTACCATCTAAACCTGGTGTTACTGTATCTACATCTTGTATCTGGCGTTTTTTTTTTTTTTTTTTCTTTTTTTTTTTGTCTCTGCTCTGAAGCACTTTGGATGATCACATCATCGTTACAGGTCATTTTAATTGTGCTATTATATAAATAAAAGTGAACTTGAACTTGAACTACACCATGATGCTGGGGTGAGTGAATGTACCTCCAGAGCCACCGAGGGGGGGTCGGCCTTGGAGCGGCGGTCTCCCATGTAGGTCTGGATGAGCTTGAAGATCTCCACCGCCTCCTTCTTCACGCCGCGGTCCGACGTCACGATCATGGGCTTCTTGATGGGCTCGCTGCTCCAGGCCAGCATGTTGGCAATGGACACCTTCCGTCTGAACAGACCCTGAGAGGAGGGAGGAGGGAGGGAGGGACACAGAGGAGGAGAGAGCAGCAGAGAGAGGTTGAGAGGAGTGGCAGAGGAACAGAGAGACGTCATGAGCAATGATTCAGTAGTTAGAGGAGTGGATGAAGAGTGTGATGATAAGGAGGAAAACCTGATTTGCAAAATGAAAACGTCCGCAGTCTCACTGCAGATGTCAGCAAACCACATGCTATGAGGATGTGTTTTGTTGCTACCGCTCAGTACATGTGTCATCAGCTGTTACCATGGTAACGTTGGTCTTAGACCTAAGTTAGCCTGGGGCTGAGTGAGTGTCTTGTTTTTTGTTGTGAAATGACTGACAGCAGCAGCAGCAGGTCACAGCCTCCCCTCCACCTCTCTCAGACCTCCGTCCCCCTCTGGGTGTCCGTCATGTCTGACCTCACACACTCATCTGACCCACGTCACTTTTCTCCACTTGTGTGAAGAGCCGAGCCTCTGCTTTCTGCTCCACTGAACTCTCACATGTGGATTCATCTCTGTAATGATGCTGCATCACTGCTGCTCTCCATCACTCTGATCATGTCCTGCACTCACATCCTCTAAATCAATATCAAAAGGAATTAAGATGGATGGAGATAGATAGATAGATAGATAGATAGATAGATAGATAGATAGATAGATAGATAGATAGATAGATAGATAGATAGATAGATAGATAGATAGATAGATAGATAGATAGATAGATAGATAGATAGATAGATAGATATTATTAATTACAATAAAATTGTCAATCCTGATCCCTCTTCATAACTTGTTAAGATTCTTAAAACTAACAAACTCTGAAGCATTGGGCTCTGTCACTGTTTTTACGTAAATCAGATGTTGCACTTCCTTCAATCGATCCCTGATAATTTCATTTTTATTTATTGAACTATTGTTATTTATTCGTATTACTGCTCGTACTTGTAATTTTGCTGCCTCTTGGCCAGGTCGCTTTTGAAAAAGAGATTCTATATCTCAATAAGCTTTACCTGGTTAAATAAAGGTTAGATAGATAGATAGATAGATAGATAGATAGATAGATAGATAGATAGATAGATAGATAGATAGATAGATAGATAGATAGATAGATAGATAGATAGATAGATAGATAGATAGATAGATAGATAGATAGATAGATAGATAGATACAAATCTGTAAATTAAAAGATTTTCATTTTAGAACTTCAATATAACATACAGATGGTTAAAGAGGTTGAAAAAAATTGAGCATTAGGGAAAAAACGTCCCTGAATAAAGTAATAGGATCAGATTGGACTTCACATCCTCATTTCTTCTGGGTTGAAAAAAAACCGTCTGAGCATTTGGGAGGAACAGAACTGTCCCTCTCACTCAACGTTCTTCTGGGTTAAACTACTTGATATACCGTTCATTGGGAATACTGTCACCAAGCCCTGTTTCCCAATCTTCAAGACTGCGGGGTTCCAGTAGCTAAACCGTCTAGTCTCAGTCTGGAGCAAACGAGAACGAGTTCCTACACAATCACATCACGGCAACTCACACACGACACCCTTTCACAACAACAAAATACACAACACACGTTGGAGCCTTGTGTTTGGGGAATCTTCCTGTTCAGTGCTGAGCTGCTTTCACAATAATCAAGGCACAATCTTCAAGCTGGACTGTGTTTTTCCAGTAGCTAAACCTGATTAGTGATCAGCTGGTCACCGAGAGCCCGTGTTCCCACACACACACACACACACACACACACACACACACACACACACACACACACACACACACATCGCACCAACAGTGGCACATTTCTCCCTGGCTCAGGTTAAGTACACTCTTCACATGTGGTAATAAACAGTGCTGATGACTGAGGCAGAAACACTACATGTAACACACACACACACAGAGGAACCACAAGCATACAGAACCAATGGGTGAGTTGGCATGCATGGGAGTTTGTGTATGTGTTGGGTAAGTGGCGGTACACTGTCCTCCAGTACCTGTGTGTGTTTGTTGAAGTGCTTGGACGCCCAGTTCTCGATGTCGGTCTCCGAGGAGGGCTTTCTCAGGGTGAATTCTGGGAAAATGCCACAGCTGGCGCTCGGCATCATGTTCCTGGCATTTCGACTGGCCTCGAACTGGGCGCAGGCTCCGAGGTCCTCCGACTGATGAAGACGAGGAAACGGAGAGAGGAAGAGAAGCGGCGAGGGAGAGGAGAAGAAGAAGAAGAAGAAGAAGAAGTCAGAGTGGCTGCAGAGCTGGAAGTTCCTTCAGCACTCAGGGAGCTGACTGGGATTAATACTGACGCGTTAATACGTCAATATCCACACATTTTATTCATCATGTGCAACAAAGAGTTCCCCTTATTCCTCATTCTCCCAGTTTGAAACAGGGTTAATAAAGCAGCTACTGTGCCAGCACTAAAAAAACATACCATACAGGACTGTCACCCACTGGAACCAGGACCAATACCTGTAGGAAAAGTTCATAAAATGCTGTGGAGGTATTTTCTTTCTAATCTTTTCTTTTCTTCTAAAAGAAGAAGCCCTAACCCACCAAAACAACACTTCAAGTGCATTTTGTCTAAATAGTATTGGTTCCAAGTGTCCAAACGGAGTCAGGCTGGTACTGTCCTCACTTAAACCTTTATTAAATCTATATGTTTTATATGGTAAAAATGCTGGGTTGCTTAATTTGGTATGTAGGACAGGCATTAATATAAGCATTATGCTTCTGCCTGTGCGCTTTTTCAGGTCAGGTTCTATTTGGTCGATAAAGTGATCGTAGTTGATGCAAAGGAATAAAGAATTTTCAATCAATCCAAATTAATCCAATATATGATTTGTTCATATTATGATATTGTACATAGTGCCAGCAGTGCTGTGAAGAAGTATTTAGCCCCTTCTTGATTTCTTCCTGATTTTGGGGATAAAGGTGGATAAAGGTGGTTCTCTGAAGTCCCAAAGCTTTAGAAATGTCTTTGTAACATTTTCCAGACTTATAGTTATGAATAGTTTTATTTTTTCATCTGTTCTTGAATGGATGTGTTTTTTCTGGTTAGGGAGATCTCTCACACCTCAGCCGATTCCTGCACTTTGTCAGACAGACAGTTCTAATTGAAGTGATTTTATTGATTCAACATTCAAGTTGGTTCAAGTGGTTCTTATGATTTAAAAGAGAAGGCAATTACTTTTTCAGAATTTCAGTGCGCAGAACAGGGCTAGGTTTGGATAGGGTGTGGATAGCTTTTTTCCCTTAAAAAGAGTGTTGTTTTGGTTATTGGTTATAGGAAAGAGTCTCATATTAATGTAGGATGAATTCTACATTACCCACTTGTTAATAATGGGTCCATTTCGATAACTATATCGTTAATGTCTTTTGATCATTGATATTTAATTAGTGGTCGACATCGCCCAGCATTTCTACTTTAGGTTCGTAGGAACGCTGGATGGTGGTCATGGGAATATAACACCGCCGATAATCGCCGTTTCTACTGTTGTACGGAACTTGACGACGGTATGTGATCGTCTATCCCAACCATCTGACTGACTTTCATTCTTGACTGAATATACAAACATTCTTGGCAAATGGTTTTCACTTCCGCCGCCAGACTGTCCACCGAGCGCACAGATTCACCGTGCGCACAGAGGCTCATTGGAAATATAGTGTGAAAACACTTTCCGAAACTCCTCGTAGTCCCATTAAGAAAGGAAATAATCATTTAAAAAATGTATTTTACATTTACTTGGGTTATCTTTGTCTAATATTTAAAATGTGTTTAATGATCTTAAACATTTAAGTGACAAATATGCAAAAAAGTAAGACATCAGGAAGGGGGCAAATCCTTTTTCACAGCTAATAATGACCATTAGGAACTCAACTACAGGAAATCCTCATCTACGTGCTACTGCCAGATTGTAGTCCCATAGAGCTGCTGTCGTTCAGAGTGGCGTCTCTATACATAGAATCATTATCACTTTGTTTCGCACTGAATAAATTAGGGATAAATTAATTAATGGATTTATATTCTCTGAGGTCTTGACTGTCATTTGAGACCAAGATTATCCGGGACACATGTGACCTGAGGTTAATTTGGTGGAGGCAACTACTGCTTGATATATATTGGGTAGGAAGCCTGTCTAACCTCTATACTATATGGGCTCTAGCTGAACAGGTTAAAGGCAGCCACAGCACTATGATACTGGAGCCATGAACTCATCAGCAGCATCTTAGATGACTGCAGCTAAGTGGATTTACTGACATTTTATCATAATGAGTGAGTCAAACTGAGGTCGAGGAGTGAGAACAAGGCTAAATGTCACTGTGGTCACTGAAGGCTGCAATTTAGACACAGCTCTCTCACCATTAGAGCTCAACTAAAGGACATCCAGTCACAAAAATAAAACAATCTGCCTGGATTAGTTCATGAGAGAGCTGGTGCTCTGGATTTGTTCTGGATTCAGGACATGGTTCTCACAGCTGGTGGGGCTGTTTCCACCGCCAACACATTTCACTGACCAACACGTTGTGCCTCATTTGTTGGGACTTCCGTCCTCAGACTCAGTTTAGATCAGCAGTTTATCCGGGACACTGTGTAGCGTCTCCTGTGGCGCAGGTTGCCAGATATGGTCGTAAGCACGCACTTTGGTTTGTGATTCCTGTACGTTCATACCGAACCTGGCGACCTGCACAGGAAGCTGCATATGGTCACTGGGCTCATCTCCAACAAACAGCTCCTCCTCCTCCTCTAAGCACAACATGTTGCCGTTAGAGATCTCTCATCGAGTCCAGAACAAATAAACTGAGCTGCAGACATGTGGACATGTAGATGTTTTGGACTCTGGACAGAGTTCAAACTGAGCTACCTCCTGTTTCTGGTCCCTGTGCTTAAACTAGGCTACACACACATTCTGACTCCTGCTCCGCACTTTACACTTGGACAAAGACATGTAGGGAGGACTAACCCCTTTATAACGGTACAATTGCTTTAATTGATGCTGCTAATAGCCTTTGCTTTGGTGGGCATGTGTTTTGGCATGATGCTCCAAGTGTTGTGACGTGCTGCATCCATAAATAAAAATAAATTAGAAACAACGCCCCTCCTCCTGCACACTGCACGGGTCACAGCTGACAGGAGGAGTGATAGTCCTGACAGTGTTGTGGTGGTGTCATGCCTCTGCATGTGTGTGCTGGTATTTGTCTCCCTGTGCTGGCAAATTGATGCATTTGTAGCACGTTTGTTCATTTGCATGTGTTTTCTTAAAGGGATAGTCCAGTTTTTTTAAATGGGGTTGTATGAGGTACATATGGCTATTAAATATAATATCTGCAGTAGAAAGGTCTCTGTTGCCCCCCCGCACCCAACTGAGAAACACCGGAGCATCGCGCTGCACTGAGACACAGGCAGTACACTGTTGTGAATGAGGGATGATTAATCAGCGTATTTTTGCCACCTACGAGAAGTCTCAAAATAATATACCAGTTCAACAGTACCATCTAAAGTACATTTTTTCAATGCATCACTGGTCGGAAAAAAGTTTGTTTGCCTAACTTGAACTAACCAACTCACGACGTGCTGTATCACTCCGCCTCTTCCACACACCACTGATCCAAACAGCTGATAGGAGGAGTGATAGTCACAGAGCCTGCCTGTGTGTGTGTGTGTGTGTGTGTGGGTGTGTGTTTCGGGGGGGGGGGGCAGAGACCTTTCTAATGGCCATTTGTACTTCATACAACCCCACTTCAAAAAAACTGAACTATCCCTTTATACTGCAGCGTGTTGAGCTCTCTGGGCCACCGTAGGCCCCAGATTAAAGGAGAATTCCGGTCATTTTTGACCCCTAAATCGTTGTCCTGATGGTCACCCAGTGTTGGGGGAAGCAAAAAACACGACTAAAAGCGTTGTGATGCATGGCAGACCGAGTTACACCATGGACTAGACCGGCTAGTTATGATGATTTAATTTTACTAAAATATACCGGTCAAGATATATTTTACCCACTGCACTGGTGAACCAGTACAGGACTATACGATTATTTGTTTGTAAAAAGAAAATTATCACAATTAACAACAGGGAAATAGTGTTTTGGTTTCTGTGGCGGGGAGACGCAGGCGCCTCTGCGATCGGATAGATACTGTAATGTCCCCAGTATGTTCAGAGTTAGCTATCTGACGTTTAGGTGATTACATTACATACAAACACAAAGTTTCACAAAGTTATATACTGGTAAAACTATGCCATTTCTATATGAATGTTCAGTGGTGTGTCATAAGGATTCGAGTCATGTACCAGACCATATAGTGATTGTTTTGAGGGTTTTTTGATTTTTGTGTGTGTTGTGAAAAATGAAAAATTGCCCCCTAGCATTTAGCGTTTGCTAGGCTATCGTCTAGCGCCGTCGAGCACCATGGTGAACTCCGTTGCCTGCAATCAATTTTTAGGCGGCGTGTTTGTAGTTTTGCTGCCCTATTATATAAGCACACCAGGGTGACCATCAGGACAACGATTTAGGGGTCCAAAAATGACCAGAAATCTCCTGGATCTAAACAACAGAGCTTGTATGTCCATATTTCCAGTCCCTGATGATGAGTACTGTGTGTCTCCCAGCAGCCAGGTTCAACGTTCATTCTAACTACAGTTCTGTACATTCACCAGAGTTTTTCTCCAGTCTTTCTAGATCCATCTACGTATCTGTATGTGTATGTGTGTGTGTGTGTGTTGAGTGGTTGTGTGATGGTGTGGTGGTGGTGTGTGTGGTTGTAGTGTGTGTGGTGGTGTTTCCCTGAGTCAGCACTGTATGCAGGCCTGAGTGACAAGTGTCTCTGAAGGGGACTGCAGTGTGACTATTATGATGACGAGAATAAGCAATCAATTCGAGGCGCCTCAGCTGCAGCATTACATGAAACATCCATGGTTTTACCACAGCGGTGGGCAACAGGGTCGATCTTCATATCTGTGTGTTGTGTGTGTTGTTTGCAGCACCAATCCTCCCGTTGCGACCAACTGCTCAGTGGCTCCTATCAGGTTAGGTTATTGTCAAACAACATGGTTAAAGCAGTGGCCTTCATCCAGCCGTGTGTGGGAGCGAGCACTGAGCTTGTTGAGGGTGTGTATTAGCTCCCCTCCCAGGCAGAACCTGCATCCAAGGGTATCCTGGTGAGTGGAAGGAAGGCTGCGGCCGCGTTGCCAGGTTGGTCTGGACCGACAGACTCTTCTCCAGCAGCGCCTGAGGGAAGCCCAGCCGGTCGAAGGTGCTGCGTTTCCAGTGATGGCCGTCGCTCTGCGCCAGCGCCTCGTCCTCGCTGAACGCCCTCACCACCGGCCCCGGCAGCGGCGGGGGCAACGCCCCGTCGCATGGCTCGTATCCCTCGTCCTTTGACCACCGCCACCTGAGCCACCCCCCCTCTCCTCTGCTGCCCGCAGTCCCAACTACTGCTCCTCTGTTTCCACACCCTGCTGGACTACCTTTCCCAAGCCAGCCGGGCCTGGGCCAGCATGGCCTCGGACGCCGTGCCCGACAGCTCCCCGTCCGGGCCCAGGCAGCGCGCCAGCTCCTGGGGGAGGGACGGCTTGCGGCTCTTGCGTTTGCGGTTGCCTCCGGGAGAGAAAGCCCCGGGACCCCCCGTAGAGGAAGAGGAGAGGGAGTGCGTCTGGCTGGACGTCCAGGATATGGAGTCCTCGTAGAGCAACCGCTGGCCTCCCTCTCCACCCTCCCCACTGTAATCCAGCAGTAGGCGGGGGTCCCTGATCAGAGACTGGCTGTGCTGCAGAGTGTAGGACCCCCCGTAGGAGCTACCGTACCCCCCCGTGGTGCCGTACCGCAGCAAGCGGTCCGCAGTCTTGAAGCGAGGGCTGGAAGACGACTGCTCCACGTACACCAGCTGTTTGACGTATTCCTTCCCCACAGGACTGTACTCCAGACTCTGCGTCTTCTCGGGACACTTCTGCCTGGTCAGAACCAGCTGGCCGTAGGGGGACTGGCCCTGTTTGGGGGAGTGGTAGAGGGGGGCTGAGGATTTGCGAGCGGGTGACTTGCCGGTGCCGTAGAAGGAGGGGTCAACGAGCTGCATGTCGGTGGGAGGCTCCTCGTAGATGGGAGGGGGTTGGTACTCCGAGGGCGGCTCTTCATACAGAGGAGGTTCGTAGGCGTAGCGGGGCGAGGGGGGCTGGGAGTCGGCCGAGGAGCGGCGGTGGGTGCCGGTGCCGCCGAGCTCGGCGCGCTTCAGGAAGGGGGACTGGCGGCGGTCGGCGTAGAGGACGGGGGAGCCGTCGGGTTCCGTGGGCAGGTTTCCTCCGGAGGACCGGCGGGTTCGAGAGGCCGTGCCCCCTCCAGGGGGAGCACCGGGGGTCGGGGGGTCGCAGGGAGAGTAACCGTTTCCCTGGTGGGCCAAGAAGCTGGGCTCTCTGTCCGTCACCTTGATCAGCATCCGCTCCTTTGTTCCAGTGTTCCACCTGAAGGGAGAGGTCCTACAGAGAGGAGAGGAGAGGAGGAGGAGAGGAGAGGAGAGGAGGACGAAGAGAAGGAGAGAAGAGGAGAGAATGAGAGGGAGAAGGAGAGGAGAGAGAGAAGAGAGAAAGGAGAGAGAGGAGAGAGAGAAAGGAGGAGAGGAGGAGGAGGAGGAGAAGGAAGAAAAGAGTAAGGGAGAAGAGGGATGAAGGAGGAGAGGAGGAGAAGAAGGGGAAGGAGAAGGAGAAAAAGGGTAGGGAGAGGGGAGGAGAGGAGAGGAGAGGAGGAGGAGAAGGGGAAGGAGAAGGAGAAAAAGGGTAGGGAGAGGGGAGGAGAGGGAGAAGGAGGAAGAAGAGAGAGAGGGAGAAGAAGGAGAGGAAGGAGAAAAAGGAGCTGCGAGAGCTTATCAGTAGAGGAGAGGAGAGGAGAAGGAGCGAAGAGAAATGTATTAATCACATGTAAAAGGAGAAGGAGAAAAAGGGTAGGGAGAGGGGAGGAGAGGAGAGGAGGAGAAGGAGAATCAGCTCTCACCACTCCCCTGTCACTGGGAGGGAGACATAGCGCTGTAATCCCTCTCACTGTCTACTGAGGAAACCTTGTGTGAAGAAGCAAACTGCACTTGACTTGACTAGAGTCAAACCTTTGATTTACTCTTGTCACTGCAACAAAGTCGTCCACTGTCGAGTCGACTGCTCTTACAAAGCCGTCATTTCAATCAAGGACCGTGCGAGACGATACAAGAGAATGAGAAATCTTTTTTCCCAAAGGTTAGTTGCCTTGAGGCAGAGGAAGGACACAGTGAGATCTGTGTTTTAGATCTGGAGGAGAGGGAAGGAGAATGAGACGAGTGCTCCTCTGCTTCAGGTCTGACTTTGTCAGGGACAATTAAAGGGTAGCCAGAGGGGGGAGGAGAGGAGAAGGAGTAGGAGAAGTTTTCTAGGAGAGGATTTCAGGAGAAGGAGAGGAAGAAGAGCCAGATGTAGAGTGTAAAGGGGTTATCAAAACATGGAAATGCACATGTAAAAGTTGTACTGCTAATTGCACACAACAAGCATCATCCTCATTTTACGAGACAAACAGTAACTAACATCCAGCTCCACCACTGTCTCCTACAGATTATCTCTGTGGGGTGTGACATGCGCTGGAGGCAATCCCTCTCACTGTCTACTGAGGAAACCTTGTGTGAAGAAGCAAACTGCACCAGTGACTTGAGAAGAAGCAAACTGCACTATTTCAGACCTTGAAAAATCAAACCTTAGTTTACTCATTGTCCCAACTCACAACAGCCTGTCGTCCACTGACAATTCCACTCGCGTATCAAAGCACTGCATGTCATTTCAATCACACGTGACCGTGCTGGACGTAACAGGTAATAAACCAATCTTTTATTCCCAAGGTGAATTAGTGCCTTGGTGCATTGCAGTTACGACACAGTGAGTCTGTGTTGTAATGTTCTGACTGGTCCAGCAGCAGACGTCCTCCTCTGCTTCAGTCGGACTTGTCACTATAAATTAACTCTGCATGTGTTTAAAGCCATTAGCTCCCAGGACATGACTCAGGTCTGTATCGTTTCGTTTTCTAATTAAAGCCCATTCATTGTGTCAGTGTGCATGTGACCCCAACCATGTGAGAGTGTAAAGGGGTTATTCCCTAAACTGAAATGAACATTGAAATGTTTCTTTTAACTTTGAAGCAGAATTGTAAATCTCTTTTGGAGTGTGATTTTATAGAAATACAGTATTTGAATGTCCATCCATTGTCAATACTGATTATTAATGCAGGGTCTCAGGGGGCTGGAGCCAATCCTAGCTGACATAGAGGGAGGGACAGGTCACCAGTCGATCACAGGGCCACACACACACACATTTCAGACCTATGGGAAAATCAACCTAGTGTTCATGTCCCAACCATTCAACATTGCCTACAGGAGACTAGCAATGCTTTCGTCACTCCGTACCCAAAACACCCAATCAGCGAACTAGACTGTAAAGTGAAGCGATGACGTTGAATTCAGGGAAGCAGCGCTCAAGATTCGGAGACCCACCCTACGCGTCAACTCCTGAACAACGTCCTCACTCCTCCCACCGGCCGCAAGCATTCGAGCCGATTACGTAGAAGCTAGCCAGTTCAGAGGCTACGCTCCCGTAAAAACCTCCGGCCCGCACCCTAACCTTCACGTGTTCAGACGCTTTTTGAAATCCGTAATGTAAACAACGCTGATGCCTACAGGGCGTAACGTATCACCCGGAAAGTGGACGCCTACAAAGAGCTGCTATCGCTCCTCCGCCCCCTCCACTTTTTTTGGTTTTGCTAATAACACATAACGGTACAGCAAATAGACATACTTGGGATACGGGACACGTGCCGCTGCCAGGTAGGCTATTTACATATACTAATCCTCAATGCAGGGGAAATAGAAGGACGCATTTGGAGGCTGATTAGGAGATGCCCCTATCGAAACTATTTACGACAGAGTGATATGGGATCCGCCGCTTCCTCAGCATGTGCTGCCAGATGACGTAATCGGCCTTCAATGCACTCACCTGAAAATGAGACAGACAGCTCCAGCCTAGGCAGAGACCGGTTTTGCAAAGGAAGTACGCCGCCTGTGTATCCGCACAACTTCATGTGCCGCTTATACTTGTAGCTCCTTTCCCAACTGATTCAACAGATTTCCATCTTCCTCAAATTGTAGTCAGAGTACACTAGCCATACTGCGTTTCGGTTTGCTCCGTTCCGCCAGAGCACGGACCCAATCAGCGAACAGACGGTTAAATGAAGGCGATGACGTTGAAACTCCAAGTCGCCTCAAAAAAGATTAAGAACCTATGACTGAACCGAAAGTGTATAGCATTTCACAGACCACAGCAAATTACCTTTGACAGGCGATTATATGAAGCAAAAACTGTGAAGGCAACCGCTGGAAGCCAAACGAATCCCTATGCTCTCCAGTGCAGACCTTTTCCCTGAAGCATGTACAAGAAATAAACATCCCGGCTGATGTTCCAAACTCGACCTGACATCAGGCTGAATTCTTTAATTTAGGCTTTCATAAAAAACACAGAGCTGCTCGATCGATAGCTAGCCTATGTAACTTGCTAATAAAACAATGCACCTGCAAAAGCATACATACTTATGGGAGCCGCGAAGGATTGTTTGTAGCGATGCATCCTCCGAATGCATGGTATTGCAACATCACAGGTCAGGACTGCCAGGCAGCTGCATTTGAGGAAATTGTGGCCTTCGAGTCGAATTGGGGACAGCCTTCGCGCAGCGCTGTGACTACATACAGGCTCGACAACTCAAAAAATGCACCCTCCCTGAATTGAGACAAAAACAGCTTCATGTTTTCTAAGCTGACAGTTTTGAAAGGTTCCGGCTTGTATCACCCATCAAGGCTGTTAAAGTGTGGCAAACAAAGCTGTGCCCAGTTCACTATTCAACATGATTAGTGGTGTGAGCGGTGATTCAAGATTATCATTTCTACCTAACATATTCAAAGAATGAAACAGAAGTACCTGCCCTTTTGAGTTTGTGTTTTTCATCAGACAGAAAACGTTAAAATTCAAAAAAATCAAGACTGGAAATTAAAGATGGCGGAACTGAAAACTTCTGTGAAAGTTGATCCCAGCAACTCTATATCACTCTGAGACATTGTTCTAAGTTAACTACAAACTCTCAGTGCTATGAAACACAACAAGTGCATTTCCCGCCAATTTCACAAACAGTCTCAGTTTTACTTTTTCCCCCCCCAGCAGGACTAAAGGAATGAAACATTCCATGTGTTAAATCACCTGACATCTGCTGAATTCTTTATTTATTTCATTTTCATTAAAAACATAACTGTGCTGTAATTCTATAACTACTAAATACTAATACTACTAATACTATGGGCTGTTTGTGAACATAGCAAAATTTTACATGTAGCAATAGCATCACAGGTCAGGTACTCCAGCTGGTCTTGGATAATGTGCAGTATGCAGCAGCACTCTCAGCTCTACATCAGCTCGACAAACACACCCCTCCTCAATTGGCTTAACAAAAAACAACAACCTGCAAGTACATTAGCCAGGCTTAGATCACCCAACATGGCTGTTAAGTGTGGCACAGCTTGTGCCAGTGAACTACAGAGCTGAGTGGTGTGAGCGGTGTTCGACATTTCTTTATGAATGAAACATGAAGCTGCACTTTTGAGTTTGTGTGTAACTTTGTGTATCTTATTCAAGATCAGAGACTGGAAATAAAGATGGGGCGTTGCTTCTGTGAGTGTCTGACCCCACCTCTCATATCACTCTGCGTGACACACTTGTCACTCTAAGTTATACAGAGCTCTATAATTTAGAAGACACACAACAAGTGAGGGTCCATCTCATTGTACTTTTTCCCTTTCATCAAAAAGACTTTGGAGCATTTCCAACAATACTGTGATATAACAAGGTTAAAAAAGAAAAGGTTTTATGAAGTCACACTGACCTTTGACCAAATTCAGTTCAGTAAACCTTTGTTTTACTGAGACATTGTTTTCATGATGTTGCTAGTATGTGTTGATAGCAAATTTTACATATAGCACCTTTAAATCTACTCCAGTGTGTTACAGAAAGTTAGGTATTGGGTTATTTATTTTCATAATTGGCTTAAAAATTGATGATTAACTTAAGCTATAAACCTGTTTTCACAGGCTTCTACGAAGTTGGGTGAATCCTACTAAAGACACTTTTCTTAAAGGGATAGTTCAACATTTTGGCAAATTGGCCCATTGCCATAATTGCTATAGTCATAGCAGTAGTTAGAGTTCCACCATGTCAAGGACCACGGTGGTATGAAGCTATTGACGAACGGTGATCTACCGCGAGCTGCTCTTTTTCAGAGCTACGCTTCCAGGCTAATCTGGGATTATCTGGTTTCCCTCATCAACTGCATCGAAAGTTCACTCAATCCATACAACTACCACAATCAACAACGCCAAATTCTGGTCTGATGTTTGACAAGATTGAGGAGGATGCACATTCACCACGCGGTGGGGAGAATAAATGAACGAGTCGAACAGAGCCAGATTTAGAGGGAAATTCATGCAAATAGATAGCTGATGCGTGTTGCCACCCCTCCATTTTTTTTTTTTTCCCAAAATAAGCATCTCTACACACTCAAACCCCTGGGCCAGGGCTCAATAGTGGCAGTGTAAGCGTTTGTATGCTTAAATAATATCCAATATGAATAATGTGTGGTAATGAGGGAGAGATGACTACAGCCAGAGGCAGAGGGCCAAATAGACCAATACATGAGCTGTAGCTGCTATCCTCCATCCTCTCATGACTCATCAACTATCCATCCTGTTTAAGTTGTTCCACCTTCAGGACCAGCGGCTGGATGAATGTTGGAATCTACTGTCGCTCTCTTGTTTCTCTCTTCCAGCACACCTCTGGCATATTCATGACCATTTGACCTTCAAATCAATTTACACATTCACTCCTCGACCCTCAGTTGTCCACAGCGACTCAGCATTCAACCTTGCACATTCTGCTTGAGGAGTCAGTCAAGTCCTGACTGGGATTTTCATTTCACTACAAGAGGTAACAGATAACAGCGGGCCACAGGAGGGTCACTGTTTGATCTGCATGCCGCAAGTGCCACCCACTCATTTTCAGACGATACAACTTACTCAACAAAAACTCCAATCACTGTCCCCTGGCAGCTCAATAGTGGCAGTGTAAGCGTTTGTATGCTTGTGGATATTAATATGCATAATGTGTGTGTGTGAGGGAGAGAAAAGAAATGCCATCCGTAGGATAGCCAATACAGAGCGTTACCGCTCATGCTCATGGCATCACAAACCATATGGCAGGATGTAACCAATCGGTGTTCTGCATACCACACAAGAAACTCACTCCTCTCCGTCCTAGTCCACTCCTTAAATGTGTTGGAAAGGACAACGAGGAAGGTGACCGTACTCCTCCTCCTTCATACTGTCAGGGGAGAATCACTGACCAGAATTTCAATTAACACATTCCGCACGAAAAAGCCGCTCAACGTCAGAAAACCAGAAAAGAGAAGAAAGAAGCAACAAATGCACATCTACAGACAGCTACCAAGACGACTGAGACAGAAGAAAGAAAAAATAAAAGAAAACAGAAAGAGAAAAACAGACAAAAGACAAGAGCCACAGAAAGTTCACTTAAGGACTGTGCCAGTGCAACAACAGACGATACAAAGACAGAACTAAACAGAGTCAAAGAAAGAAAAATAAGAGTTAAGAAAGACAGACATAAAGAAATCATAGATATATTGGACAACTAAAAGGAGCGAAACCTCAAAGGTCGACTAGCAGGAGATAAAAATGCCACACGTGACAAAAGAAAAAACACGTTTAAAAAAGAAAAAAAATATGGCATCACACCATATGGACGAGTGTAAACATAGAAAAAAAAAAAAAAGCAGTTTGAAACAGAAGAGAAAAAAGTGAACAGAAAAAAAAGGAAAAAAAAAAACAGAAAAATAAGAAAAAAGAAACAAGGATAGTGAACAAGAAAAAAACGAAAAGATAGAAAAGAAAGAAGACTCCTCCAACGTCAGACCTTTTGGACTGATGGAATGGTGAAGTAGACTTTCCTCCCTTTTTGTGAAAAATTACCCTATAAAGTCTATTGTGTTAGGTGGAGCTTATAAAGAGCGAATATCTTGCATACAAATAATAAGGTAACACTTTACAATAAGGGTCCCTTAATTAACGTTAGTTAGTACATTATTAAGCATTAATATATAAAAGAACGTGTTAATTAATGCATACATAATGATAACTAATTACATTATTCAACTTTTAAATTTATTAACTAACTTTGAGTACTAAACATTAATTAACTGCTTACTAATAGGCTACATTAATTAATGTGTTTCCTAATCCTAAGTAATAGCCTACATAATAATGATTGTTAATATATCTGCAAACAGTTAATTAATGCTTAATAATATACTAACTAACATTAATTATGGGACCCTTATCGTAAAGTGTTACTAATAATAATTAAAGGGACAACGAGGAGTTTGTATTTGGTTATAAAAAGTCTCATATTACGATAATGTGAATGTATCTACGTTACCACTTGTTAATGGCTCCATTTTCGATAAATATATAGTTTTGTCTCTATCGTTATTTTGCTATTATTATTAGTGGTGGAAATGCTGGGTAGTGACAAGTTTCCTACTTTCGGTTTCACGGATGCTGCCTGGTGGGTCATTATAATAACACCGCCGAATCGCCGTTTATGGTCAGAACTACGACGGTATCTGACCGCCTGACTTTCATTCTTGATGAATGAAAACATTCTTGGCAAGACGTCCGTCTTGTGCCGGTCCAAGAATTTCACCGTGCGCGCGGAGGCTCATGGGAAATGTAGTGTGAAAACACTTTGCTTTCCAAAACTCCTCGTTGTCTCTTGGCATGTGGATATGTGGAACGGTGAACAAAGCAGGTGTGTGAACTCCTCTTTTTTTTCATTCTCTCTCTCTCTCTGTCTGTCTCTCTCTCTCTCTTTCTTTCTTTGCACACCTCCGTTATCACAGTGATTGTGTGCAAGTGTTCACAGAAGGCCCTGATGAAGACGAGTGTTGGTCATGGCAACGCGTTGGCCGCGGTTTTTAATTAATTGCCATATAAAATAAAGGCATTTTAATCATTTTTTCACCAATCCTGCAGCCTTGGATGTCTTCTTTTTTTTTGCTTGCACTTTTGTGTAAAACTGTAAACACTGTCTATTAGTGTTGCCCTGTCATGAACTTTCCCACTCGGGCTGAGAACAACTGCCCGACAATGTATAAAACTCAAATGTAGGACTGGGCGATAAAACAATAACAATATGACAGACTGATTAATATCAACAGAAATACGTTCAATGGAACGTTTGATAATTTCACTGAACTTTGTCATAGAAAAAACAGGAAGAAAACCCTGATCCTGAACCGCAAGGCATTCTGGGGGATGTGGGCTAAGGAAGGGCTTTAGCCTCTCCCAGCCCAGCTAAGCAAAGTTGGTGGCATGAAAAAAACTCGCTCCCTGGTAACCTATAGCAACAACCTGTTGAGTGACATGCAGTCATGCACACACTACTGTATATGTCTGGTTGCACCATCCTGTTCAATTCAATTCAATTGTTTTTTTCTCCTGGTCTTTTTTTCAAATGATCAATAATTATATAATAATAAATATTTAAAAAAAATCAATAATTATCATTATCAACTGATATGAAACACTTATACCGTGATACATTTTTCAGCCATATCACCCAGCCATTGTTGTGGCGCTCTGGTGGGTTCAACTCCAGCCTGGGCCCTTTGCTGCATGTGATCCTCAACCATCCCATCACTATCACACTGGGTACGTTTACATGGACAGTTTCAATTGGTTTCAGAAAGGTTTGGGAGACCAAACCGATTGAAAATACTTCATGTAAACACCTCAAACCGTTTCAATGACCCCAAACCGGTTGAAATTCCAACCAGATTGAAGGGGGCGGTTTAAACCTTTTCTAAAGAGATCTGTCTGTCATGTATACACTTGAAACGGGTTGATCCCTGGCTGCGTTCGTTCTGCGCATGCTCAGGACCTGACGTACGTACGCACGCACGCACGCTTGAGCACGTACGAGCCGTGCCTGCCTGGCTGTCACTCAAGTGAAAATGTCTGTGTAATATGGGAAAATTCATAACGGACTGGCGGGTCATACGGAAGTTCTGTTTCCACTGAATAAAGGCATACTTTACTTTACTTGGTGTCCGAAAATGTATGCAGAGGGAGGAGGAGGAGGAGGAGGAGGAGGAGGAGGAAGCGGTGCGCCGCCGGTGTTGTGCCGAAAAGAGACTGCCTGCCCGGGCAGTCGTTTTCTGCAGGTAGTCTCTTTTCGGCACAACACCGGCGGCGCACCGCTTCCTCCTCCTCCTCCTCCTCCTCCTCTTTCTGCATACATTTTCGGGCACCAAGTGGAAAGACGCTCTCTCTTCTCTTCCTGCTAAAATGAGGAACATGCCACGCTGCAGTTTATTACAGAGAAATATTATAACAGCAAAGACTGCGCTCAACAAACCATGTATTTCGGCACAGCTGTAGCACTTCCATAATCAATACTGTTGTAACCATAGTAACGCAATCACTCACGGCTGCCGGCACATTCGAAGCGTTTGTTTCGTCGGCGCATGTAAACACCCAACCAGTTTACTTTGTAACCCATGTATACGCTCAAGCTGAAATCTTCAAACAGATTGATTTAAACCAAACCTTTCTGAAACCGTTTGAAACTGTCCATGTAAACGTACCCACACTGACTGTGATGCTTGGTCTCGTTGGGATGATGGAGTCACTGGTACCAAAACAAACCAGCATGTGTCAGAACTACAACAAGCTGCTTCGACTTGAACCATGAAGCCACAGCAGAGCAGCGGGGCGGGGGCCGTGGAGGGTGAAATGAGGGGCCGCCACCAGATTGCCAGCTGCACCAGCTCCAGCTCTGCATCAAACAGCCTTCAAGGTCAGGTGTGCTGTAGCAAGTCACTGTTCACTGGTTTGTGGTTTATGCATCAATATAAGTGTATTACTGCAGCGTAGCGCCACCAACCGTTGTGTATCATCGTCTATTTGCCACTTTGATGAATGTGAGGATCTAAAGGTCACAGAGGACGGTGTGTGTTCAGGCGGAACAAACAGCTACATTACATATATGAACTGTGATCAACACACTGTATATACATATACCTGAGGATCCACAACCACCACAGAACAGATCAGACCTGCATCAACAACCTGCTTCATCTGCAGTGAGGGGCCGACTGATCACAGCTCTACAGTCAAATCAAGTTTGATCCTCTTCAAACAGTCAAATATTTGCAGTCCTTTATAAACAGTGTGTGACGAATCAGACTGTAGCGTTTATGTTCACACTGCTGAGACGGTGAGGACTCCTGATCTCAGATCAGTCCTCTGACCTGCTCAGACCTGGTATATCCTTCGTCTTGTGTTTTGTGTCTTAAATCAGCTGTAAAAGACACTGAAAACATTTTCTTTCATCCAATTAATTTTTCTCCTCTTGGT
The DNA here is from genome assembly GCF_045865225.1 of Trachurus japonicus. Lineage (NCBI taxonomy): Eukaryota > Metazoa > Chordata > Actinopteri > Carangiformes > Carangidae > Trachurus > Trachurus japonicus. The sequence goes on from NC_140910.1 coordinate 4,970,597, forward strand.
CACATTGTCAGGCTTCCTTATCCATGAAAATGTTGGTTTGAATATTTTTGGTGTGGGCCCCTGGGCCTTTTTTGTCAGTATACCCCTTGTCAGCTTTCTGCTACCATCTCTTATGTTAGGGTCAGTTTTGACCCGAGTCTTAAATCAGCTGTAAAACACACTAAAACTATCATTTATCATCCCATTTGTTTCTCATCTCTTGGTTACGTTGTTAGGCTTCCTTATCCATGAAAAGGTTATCATTTCAGTTTTAACTCTCATTATTGTTCTTATCGTTATAATGGGTCAAAACTGACCGTAACACCACAAATGTCATAATTTTAACCAGAGCATTTTAGATTTTTGTTTGTTTGATTGAGGAAGGACACGCATCTCTGTGATGATCAGATCACCAGCTGACAGCTCAGAGCCGGTCTGGACCGCACGTGGACGTATTCTCTCAACAGTGTGCACTTGATTATGTTGAAGGAGCGATCAGCGTGCTGATGACCTCTGTCACAGTCTGATTAGTCCCAACACAGCTTTGAAAGAACGGAAAGAACAGAGGTGTCAGCAAGAGAGAGGAGAGTCAGGAGGTCCAGAACCAGCAGATCCATCAGCCATCTGGACTGAGAGTCTGCAGCTGCAGCTCCGCCAGGCCTCGCTCTCTCTCACACACACACACACACACATTCATAGATAGAGGAGATGACATCACCAGTTTGGAGGACTTTTTGGATGTCGTATTTTGGGCACTGGATTAAAGATCTATGAATGGTTCTATGGTTCAGCCCAGATACTGTACACAATGTAAACGGTTTGACCTTTGAGAGTGTTCTGAAACTCTTCACTCTCAAAGGTCAAACCGTTTTTATCCTTTTCAGACTGTTGAGAAGGTCGTCCATGCTTTTATCACTACACGCCTTGATTACTGTAATGGACTCTATGGGTGTCAGTCAGTCAGTCAGTCAGTCAGTCAGTCAGTCAGTCAGTCAGTCAGTCAGTCAGTCCTCTCTTTCCCACTTACAACTGGTCCAAAATGCCTCAGTCTGACTCCTGACTGGTACATACAAGTATTAACACATCACTCCAGTCCTCCTGGCTCCCAGGGTTGATTTTATTCTGCGTTCACACCAAAAGCTTCCAAAGCTTCAAACTTTACGGTACTTAGCTATGACGCGGTTTGGGGGCAACTTCCGGTCGCACAGAGTATTAGTCGCATCTGTCAAAAAATATGCCATGAAGAGGAAAAAAACATATATAAGTCGCATTTATTTTGGAAACATTTAATTAATAGCTGGGTCTCATATAATGGCCGGGGTTTTGTTTACATGAACAAATAAAGGCTGGCACCAAATAGCCTACTACAGGCTGGTGGCTGATGGTTATCGGTCAAAGTCCGATATATTACTAGAGCCAATTGCAATTAGCATTTATTTCCCTCATTTTCAGTCCAAATTGATTTGAAACAACAATAAATATTGACTGAAGAGTCTTGTGTTTTGTTGTGATTACAGTAGTGATATCGGATATATTCAGTTTTTCCCCATACATTAATTTATTCGTGGTGGTCCGCCACAAACAAATTATGTGCGCCACGGATAGATTTTTCTGCTTTTGGCTCGACCAATGCAATATCATTCCGTTCTTTCATCTCTGCATAGCGCTCTTTCTCTGTTTTTGTCCTTCACACACACACACACACACACACACACAGGGAAGCGCACATGCATGACAGTAGTGTGCGTAGTAGTGTGTAAAAGCGAAAAGCATATGGAAGTTATTGGTTATCCATAATGGTGGGAAAAAAGAGTTATCATATCCCTAGCCTTTTGGTTCATCCTCATCATCATCATTATCATCATCATCAGATCAATGAAAAGACAGCAAAGAAACTTAGTCTATTTTTTTTTTTATAGCAGCTGGCGTTTCACCTTTTTGATTGGTCACGGGTAATATTCCTAAAATTGTTGAAAGTTTACATTAGTAAGAATCACTTGACTTTATTCAAGTAATAACAGACTTGATTCTGAAAATCTCAGATTTCTTTGTACCCCCAGTGGCTTCACTGTCATGAGAGCTGAAGAAAACCTGTCACCAGATAAATTCAGTTCAGCTTCTGTCGTTTTCATTGAGCTTATACATCCCCATCTCATCACATGGTAATGGCAGTAATAGCCAGGCTATTATCTCAGCACAAAGACCATGGAACCATCAGGAGGCTGATGTAAAGCATACAGATGTAAAATACATATATGTATAAAGCCCTCTGAGATAAACTGTTTGTAGAAATGAGCCATACAAATAAAATTGCCTTGTCTTGCCTATAGAACCTCAGCTGAATGACTGATGGTTGTTGTTGATGGAAAGATGTGCAGGTACATTGGCTTTTATGCCATGCAGACTGACTTCTTTCTTCTTTCAGCCAGGTAGGTTTTACTCAGACAGGAGTGTGACCTCAACAGACCAGCATGAGTCACACACATGTGTCCTGGTTTAGATTCACAGAGGCTCAGAGCCCACGGTGAGAGAGGAGGCTGTGTGGTCTCTGTCCTGCTCACTGCAGCAGCAGCATCCTCTCTCTCCACGGACCGGCTTCACCATGACACTGAGCCGCCACTAAACCCACGGCTGTCTGCTGGGAGCCAGAAAGAAAATACAATATCCAGTCATTTGATTCTACTTTTGAATATTTAATATGAAGGGTGCAGTGGTTAGCACTGTCACCTCTCAGCAGGAGGGATCTGGCTTCTTTGTCAGCTGGGATTGGCTCCAGTCCCTCACCATCCCGCACACAAAAGTGATACAGACAGTGAATGGATGGATGGATGGATGGATGGGGATAATATGAAGAGAGCTGGCAGCTGTTGAGGTTCAGGTCGGCTGCTCTGGACAGATGAGCTGACTGACATCACTCTCAATTATAGTTCTTGCAAAAAAAAATCAGCTAAGAAAAGTCCACATACCGAGGTGCTCGGTGGTCGACTGTTTAAAGGAGACATATTCTGCCCCTTCTCCACAAATTAAAATAGTTCCCAGGTGTCTTAATGACATGTCTGTGACATGCTTTGGTCAAAATCCCCCAAGGATCAAACATCACAGCTCTTTTCATCCTCTCTAAACAGCCCTGTTCAGAACGGCTGGTTTCAGTGCCTGTCCCTTTAAATGCAAATGAACCACTGCTTGCCCCGCCCCTTCTACTGGTACCAGGTAGGGGTGGGGTTATGCAAATTCGAAAACTAACTACATCATTAGAGGACATCTGAGGGAACAGCTCGTAAAACCACGTGGATTTCAACCTCTGTAGTCTGAAGACTATTGATTTTTTTGTCAATTCTCACATTTTGGGGGCTGGAAAGCAAGACAAACACCCAGATATTTGTTAAAGAGCCTTCAGAAAGTCATATTTCTATAATATGTCCCCTTTAAAGAGCATGTCCCACGTTGGCAATGCCCAATGCAGGGATCGGCAGATTGGACCCCATAGATGAATTTTTCTATATATTTATTTAGTTAATAACTAAATAAACTTGATAGGAAGGATGTGTTATTCATGATGTGTGTAGGCTAATGTGTAAGCTAACTAGCTGCTTGTCCTAGAATGTGTTGAGCAATGTGCACTTGGTCACCTGATGTGATGATGTGTTGATGTGTTGGATGTGTTGATGCCGTATGTATTGTATGTATACACAGTATGTATGTATATTGTATGTATGTCTTCTGCCTGTGACTTTATGTGGACGTTATTGGTATGACTGTCTGGCTGACTGCTGTCTGCTGCAAATCACCCTTCAAGTGACACTTAATAAAGATGATGATGGTGGTGATAATGATAAAGATGATAATGATTATGGTGATGATGGTGATGATGATATGGAGCCAAAACTGACATTTTCTAACTCCTTCCATCATCAAACTGTCAAACTGAGACCTGGTTTAGGTACTCAGAGAGCTGTAAAGGCAGAGTTAAGGGGTCAGCTCCACAGGATCAATCAATGGACACTAGGTAGACTGGAGAAAACAATATAAGACTCTTTGTATGAAACCTGACTGTTACTTAGACTGTAAAAAGACTTGTACTTGTCACTCAGCTGTGAATTCTGAACTCATAAACTCCCACATGGAGACACGTCTCCTCCTCTGACCCTCTTCAGATTACAGTCATGAATTCCCAGCAGCATGGTGGTGTGTTTACTCTGCACCTTGACTTTTCCTCTGGCACCACTATGAGGCCAATCCATCAAAATCTAGAAGGGAGAGGGGGGCTGCCATGTCAGGCTCTCCAGAGGATGGACCACCTCCAAAACCTGTGAGATTCATCAGCAGGTTGTTGGTGTTTTAAATAAAATGGTCTGATAAGCCTGCGTCATCATACGTGTTGTTGTTCCTGAGCTGCACACACACACACACAGACAGAGACACACACACACACACACACACACACACACAGGCTGTAATAGTCTCTGAGAGCAGCGATTTGCTCTGAGTGTGCACAATGTGAATAACTGGCTAGAACAGCTAGGGTGCTCGCACACTGTGTACTCTGTGTGTACTCAGCATACATGTGTGTGTGTGTGTGTGTGTGTGTGTGTGTGTGCTCCCGCTAAAGCAGGGAAGACATTTACAGGACACTGTGACCCCGGCCAGGCGTATCCACCAATCAGGGCAGACTGCAGCAGATTACAGCAAACCAGCAAACCAAGACTGGTTAGACAGAGGGGAGGAGGGGGAGGAGAGGATGCTGAGGGTGAGAGAGACAATCTGAGTGTACGGAGAGGTGAGAGGCTCTGAAGGTGACAGAGGAGGGAATTAATGGACAGTGACAGAGCCAGAGAGGAGGGTATGGGATGGAGAGACACACACATGGAGAGAGAGAGAGAGAGAGAGGAAAAGGAACTGACAAAAGGATGGAAGACACAGTCTAATTCCTGAACATTGATCATTCATGCTGGTATTGTTTTTAAGATATCATACAGGCTTTAAAGGGACAGCGAGGAGTTTCTCCATCGGCAGAACAAAAAATTCCGCGACAATAAAAAAGTCTCATATTAATGTAGATAAATCTACGTTACCCACACTTGTTGATGGCTCCATTTTTGATAAATATATCACTTTGTCTCTATCTTTATTTTGTTATTGTTATGGTGGAAATGTTGGACGAGCCGATCAGCGTTTCCTTACTTTCTGTTTCGCGGACGCTGCCCGGCGGGTCATGAGAATAACGCCATCGAATCGCCGTTTATGGACGGAACTACGATGGTATCTGATCGTCTTCGAACCTCTGACTTTTATTCTTGATGGATGAAAACATTTTTGGCAAGACGTCCGTCTTGCGCCGGTCAAATAATTTCACTGTGTGCGCAGAGGCTCATGGGAAATGTAGTGTGAGAACACTTCGCTTTCCAAAACTCCTCGTTGTCCCTTTAATGGTCACCGATGTATCGATAAAATGTTGGATCCTTTCAGGCTTCTGATAAAGCTGCTGAGGTGTGTAAGCTGTTGCTCTTTGAAATAAATATGATATATAAAACAGACAGAAAGAAAGAAAGAAGGAAAGAAAGAAAGAAAGAAAGAAAGAAAGAAAGAAAGAAAAATGCTGCATGGTGACATGTTTCAGACCTAGGAATCTACTAGGATGATGAGCTGAGGACTGGTAATAAGTGTCTAGTTAATAACTACACACCTACTTTGATAGGAAGGATGTTTGATTTATAATTTAATACATATAATTATCAATAGTTAATTAATAATTAATTCTTTTTTTTTTCTTCTTTTGTTTTGATACATACATTATCTAATTTGTAAATGCATTTCTTGGAAAAAAAGGGATAGACTACATAAGTTTGCCCCATTTCATTGCATTATTTTTTATATATGATAAACTGTTTTTATTTTATTTTATTTCAATTAATGAAATAAATAAATAAATAAATAACTAAACTAAACTAAAAGTATTGTACAGTCCTAAACACATGGGTTAGATTCAAATGCCTTTTCATTTCTACACACTTATATGGACATTTTAGGATCATATAGGATAAGGATTGAAGTCTTGAGCTGCTCTATAGACAAAGTTCAAACACAATCAGTCCCATGTGTGTGAGTGTTGTGTGGTGTGACCCAGACACCATCCTTACCTGTCTGCCTCCTCTCTGTTGCCCTGTTTCTCAGACAGCTCCTGGTCCAGGGAGGACGAGGTGCTTCCCTCCCGGCTGACCCCGCTGTTCCGTCCCGGGCTGTTGTCAGCTGACGCCCTTCCTCCTCCTCCTCCTCCTCCTCCTCCTCCTGCAGGACGGGGTGTGGTGCCATCAGTGTGCTGCTTCAGAGTCTGCAGCTTGGCCAGGGGGATGATGTCGCAGGCCTGGGGTCGGTGCCACACCGTGCGCTGGGTGGAGGCGTTGTAGTAGTAAAAGCGCGAGGTGTTGGGGTCAAACAGCTCCCACCACTGGTTCTCCCCGGTCCGCTTGATCCGAACCCCCTGCGGAGGGTCCCACACACACTCGCCCGTCAGCAGGTTGGCGTACATACGCTCCCGCGTGCGCGGCTCGATGATCTCCACCCACTCCAACCTGCAGCAGAGTCCAGAGAAAGAGACTGTGAGGAAAGTGACTGTGACATAAAGTACCATGTAAAACACAACAATCAGCAGCCACAGGTGGACAGACAGAAGATAAGATGGGGAAAAAATGTTGAAATTGCATCAAAATTTCAAGTTGGCCACTTTTTCTTATGTGTGGAACTCATGCTCTTCCACAGAATTTTACCCAGGAGACAACTTTACAGTGATTCTGCATTTGAATCCTATGTTTTAGACTTTGAGGATGTCAAAATCACAACTTCAGTGTTTATATCATTTCCAATATGTCATATGAAAAACTCTGCTTTAAAGAGATAAGACTTATTTTATCCCACGTATGGCAAATTTAGTGTTACAGGAGAAAAGCAAAGAATATTAAATTTTTTTTTTTTTAACTGACATTCTGTGCAACTTGTACTAGAATATGTAGGGGATACAGCTTTGTACAAACTATTTAAGAATATAAAATAAAGACTATACTATATATAAACATACACAGTATTACTTGTACTAAAAGGTTGAAAAAATAGAAAAAATATTGTGTTGTATTATATTATGTTATGCAGAAAGATACCGTGTAAAGAACAGCATACTTGTTTTAACAACAGCTTGTTAGGCTAAATTGCTAGCACTACAGGTGGCAAGCTTTTCGGTGGGTAACATTTTTTGAGTCATATTTTTGCTGGACCTGCTACTTTGAATTAATTTTTTTTTTTACAGTGTACTAATTGCCACCTCCCAAAGTAGTAACATAAATTTTTTGGCACCTACAACATTCATATGAGAAAATAGTGGATGCATAGTAATAATCATCTCAGGCATGAGCGCTGACATGTTTTATCAAAGGAGTGATACCATGCAGGGTGTAGTGTAGTGTGTTGTGTAGTGTAGTTTAGTGTAGTGTGTATGTGTGTGCATCCACACCTGCTGCACAGGGACTAATTAATAAACACACTGCTAATGAAGTTAGTGTGTCTGAGAACATCTGTAGCGAGCAGCTCCTGCAGGCCCGAGTCCTGCATGCGTCTGCTACACAACTCCAAGAAACACCGAGCTGCTTCCATCCATCACAACTGTAATATAATTAAGGCAACAATGCCATTAAGGCAGAGCTCCTGTAAAGACCATAATGTGATTATCTTTTTAATCCAGCTACATGGATCTATGGGGTGTACTGTACTCTGATTTCAATTAGGCTCCTGATATGCTTTAATTTTAGCAGACAGGCAGCTGCATATGAACCACTTCCTGTATACTGTGTGTACCAGATTTTTTTTTTTTTAAACCTTTGTTTCTCTTTTTCCTTTTTTTTGTTTTCTTTCTCTTTTTCCTAAAGTCCCTGTCTGCTGCTCTTCTTCCACACACATTTATCGGTCACTGCAGGGATCAGTGACGTCCTCTGGGTTCAGAACTCAGCACCTGTACATACTTCATCTCCAGTCCTTACTGCAAAACGCTCTGCACCGCATTTTATATCTGCTCAGACAACTTGTGCAATCTATGAATTATTAAACAGAGCCAGATTTATTATATTTGTGTAACTCTTGGACCATTTGTGTTGGAACTGTGTCATAACTGCTGCGTGAAGTCCTATAGTCTGATGTGTTTGGTGATGTCACATTGACCTTTTACCCTTTTACCACCAAAATCTAATCAACCCGCGTTGTGTCCAACTGAACATTTGGGCAGGATTTGACAAAAATTGCCTCAAGGTTTAAACGGCAAGAGTGAGACAGGCAGGCAACCAGAAACTCATTTGCCTCCAGCGCTGACAGTCACCAGTTTGGAGGAGCAGAAATAAAATATTCCAAATATGTGGAAGAGTTTTGCTGAACATGAACAGGTCAACAGACTGAACAGGTTTGTTCAGTAAGAGAAGAGAAACAAGATAAAAGTGCACAGCAGCTTAATGGAGGACGACGTTATGAAATTGCAAAGGGATTACACAGAGCTCAAACATATTATGAATAATAAAATGGGAGCCCACTCACGCAGCTCAGTAGCACAGCCTGCTCCTACATATGCCAGCTACATGCTCTCATCTGTCTTTAGCTCTAATGCAGCAGTTTGTATTCTGTAAGGAGGAGGAGGAGGAGGAGGAGGAAGAGGCATTACTGTGACTCACGACTCGCAGAATATAGACACACGCACATGTGCCACACACAAACACACACACAGTTAATAAATGTAGGTTTTAAAAGCATTCTCAGAGCTCACATGCAGCTGCAGGCTTCAGACCAGCTGTGGATGGAGAGGAGCAGGTCAATCAATATGTTGAGCAGGCAGAGAGTGGGCTGATGGCTGAGGCAGGCCAGATAGTCACAGGGGGGGGGGGGGGGGGGGGTGAAGGTGAGGATGAGGATGAGGATGGGGGAGGGTGAGGATGAGGTTGAAGGTGAGGTTGAAGGTGAGGGTGAGGGTGAGGATGAGGGAGAGGGTGGGAATGAGGATGAGGATGCTGACTAAGACTTCACCACCAGCCATTTGACAGGTGTTTGGAAAACAGCCACACTGTTGCACTGTGTTCCACATTCCTTCATTATCATCAACACACAGACACACAGACACACACACACACACACACACAGACACACAGACACACACACACACGCAGACACACACACACACACACACACACACACACACACACACACACACACACACACACACACACACAGATTTATTCTGACACATTCCCACCCACATCCTCCTGCTCCCCCGAGAACTATACCGCATCAACAAATGCACTCCATCCTTTCGTTTAAAGAACAATGCATCCAGATGTATGGGTGTTGCATTAAAGCTCCATATTCCCAACCTTTGGGCCAGCTAACAAACCAATTCTGGTGGAGAGGAGTAATTATATAAAACCATATTTCTAACTAAATCATTTTTTTTTAAACATTCAAAAAATATTAGGATGTTTCAATAGTTCCACTTCTTCCTTTCATTGAAGATACAAACACTGACGCCTACTGTAATCTAATGAGTCTCACAAACCCATCACAGGTTTTGGATTCACCGCCAAAAGCCTCACGAGCACCCAAAGCAAATTGGAACCAGTTTAGGAGACAAAATGTTTAGTTAGGCGTGGTGTGAATGTGAAGTCAGGAGGACTGGTGGTGTGGGCAGGAGCATTTCTCATGCAAAGTTCTATTTATGTTTTGTGCAGAAAACAAAAAAAGTTGGACAAATGTGTAGAGTTTTATTCAGAAATGAAAATTGAATGTGATCCCACTATGGGTCTTAAAATTAGTGTAATAATGCATCTATCAGAGGATGGAGTCCAAACTTTGTGCAAAATTCTATTTTCGAGTAAATCCAGGATGAAAGTGAGGTCGTTTTTTTTTTTTTTGCATTAGCCTCGCTAGCTAAGTTAGCAAGCCATAACGTAGCAAGTCTACTAGCTAACAGTTAGCTACGTTAGCTAAACACACTCACACACACTGTGAACACTGTGAACACTGTGTCCCGCTCGGTCCCATTCCCAAACATTGAATATCCCGCCCGCTCGATAACGCCCAATCAAATTCGTTTCGCTTACTCGTGTAAACTCGTGGAAGGAGGCGGGACAAACAGGACAAGCGGCCATTTCTGAACACCTATAAGACAGTCAGATTAACAGTGTGAGGGGGTGTGACCTTTACAAAACTGCATTAGCCTACAGCGCCATCATGTGACTGTCATCTCTTGGGAAAGATGCACATCATTTCCACTTACATGATCTAGTGTCATGTCTGATGCTCATTACATCTCAGAGTCATCTGATACAAATAAACTAAAGATTAATAGGTTTCTAATTATAAAAAAAACCCCAAAACATAAGCTGTATGCTGGACAACCCTCAGAGTGAACTTGTGACCACCATCTTGGTTCTGGCTTTGTTGTCAGTTTCCTTGTGATTCCAGACTTGAACATCACCCTGCAGAGTTCTCTGCCAGTGTGGATCAGCTCTGCTCTTTATGGCTGCACGGCCTCGGTGAGCACTGGGCATCCGCAAGCTCCTACTGGCTCCTGTGCGTGTGTGTGTGTGTGTGTGATTGTGTGTGTGTGTGTGATTGTGTGTGAGAGAGAAAGAGGAGAGAAAGAAGTGGTACATCAGCTGTCAGAGTGGATGCTTGTCAAATGGAGCAGAACAAGCCAGTTAAATAGAAAGATCCACAGCGGAGATAGTAGGATTAATTGGCCATAATTGGTGGATGTGTTGGTGCTCCAAATGACCCAGTTTAGACGAGCGTCCCAGTGCACTGCAGAGACTGTGGCTCGGTGGCACCGGGCCTGTACGCCCACAGCCTCCACACTCATGCATTTATATGAGCTCATAAAATGTAAACTGCAGGTTGTTGACGCTCCACGACAGAACAACGACATGTTTCAGTTTGTTGACGAGGTCTGCTGCTTATCGGCCAGATACTGTCACTTCCTGGAGTCTTGTCTGCACTGTGGGGTTGCCAGGCAACCGGTGGAGATCATCCCTATTAATTTATACATCTGTACAGATGGCTCTACCAGTGTTCCTGTTATGATCCAATAAAACTGTCATTTTCCATCTCAATTGAAATCCATGTGCTGTGATTAAAATAACTGATGTGCATTAGGAGAATGAATCTGTAATGGTTGCACATTATGTCTGAGACGTTGACTCATTGTCCTTAAAGGGATAGTTCAACATTTTGGCAAATTGGCCCATTGCCATAATCCCTATAGTCATAGCAGTAGGTTCATTACCTTTAATTGCCGGTGCAAGCTGTTTTTAGAACGGCGGAGCAGAGCCGTGAGCTGCTCAGAGCTACGCTACGGAGGCTAATGGGATTTCTTGGTTTCCCTCATCAAACTCATCAAATACACAATCCAACAACTCCAAAACGCTCTGGTGGACAAGTTGTGACCTGCACATTCACCACGCTATGAGATAATAACAGAACGTTATTAGACAGAGTTGTTTTTGGGGGCAAATGCAGAGACTGTTTGCCGAAAAACTGCCCAAGACACAACATGCATTAGCTGTTTTGCATGAATTTACCTAGAAAACAACTCCTCCCTCCTCTTTACACCTGGTGATCATGGTCTTTTAACTTTAAGCTCTTGGAGAAGAAGAAGGGTTCTAGGCCTACTGGTCGGACGGATCAGCCACAGGTTCCTCTGACAAACCAAACCACTCCCAGAGCAAACCTCATCCCAAGGTCAAGAGTCTGTTGTGTTATCTGAAGGAAGCCCTGTGCGTTGTGGTTAATACATTCAATCAATGGAGGGTTAATTATAAACTCCATAAAAGTTGTTATTTCAGTCAATCATTTCCCCCCTTTAATAATACAAGTTGGTGTTGTATTATATCGTTGGAAAGCCTGATTAGTCACCTTTACAACAAGATATAACTTGTAATGTGCATCTGTGGAATGAGCAACATAGCCAAACCAAAAAGCCAAAAAAATGTGCCAAAATCCCCTGCAATATCCGTTTCTAGCTCCTAGTGCTGCCAGGTGTTTGCCAGGCACCTGACTTGTAGGATCAGCTGTTTGACCTTCAACCAGGAGGAATAGTTTCTGGGTTAATAAGTGTAACAGGAACTAAATTCATTCTCAATATCCAATGTTGTTGAAAGGATAACCTGGATAACAAGTTGGGCACAGACGCACTCTACAAAAAGGGGCAGCTCTGAGCTTACTCAGAGCTCTAAACATCTGTAATAAGATGCTGCAGATGTTTTATCAGTCTGTGGTGACAAGTGTTTTATTCTGTGCTGCAGTCTGCTGGGGAGGAAGTTTGCAAGAAGCTGGATAAGCTTGTCAAGTAGGCTGGCTCTGTGGTCGGAGTAAGGATGGACTCTCTGGGGGAAGTGGTGGAGGGATACACAATGAGGATGGTGGAGGCCATCCTGAACAACACGGACCATCCACTTCATAACACCTTGAGGGACCAAAGCAGCAACGGTGGTGGACGGCTCCTCTCTCTTTGTTGCAGGACAGAGAGATACAGAAGATCTTTTATACCCACTGCCATCAGACTTTTTAATTCTTCTGCAAATAGTAGATGAGCTGACAGACAAATGAATTTCCCTTTGGAGATTAATAAAGTAATGCATATTCAAATTCGAATGAGTTAAATAAAGAAACATGTAGTTGAAGTGTAAAGGTCAACTCATTCAACACGTCAGAATGAAATCCTCCTTTCAGGACCATGGAGAGAGCCACTCAGCCAAAGCACTTACTTACAAACTTCAATAAAATAAAATAACAATAAATAACCATTCATGTTAAAATGCAGCATCGACACAATAATAAATAGGCCGTCATCAGAGGAGCGTGAGCACAGTGCAGGTCTGTCTCTGACTTTATTACTGTCTGCACTACAGACTATACAGTTCCACAGTCAGGAGCCGCCACATCAGAACCAGCTCGGAATAAATCCATAATCTCTGACCCGACTTTCTGTTTGTCATTCATTCATGGAGAGTGAGTGTGCTGAAGGTGACACAGGTAACGTAGTTACCTACGTCCCTGAGCTCTGGAACCCACCACCTTTAGATATCAGGGAAGACAACTCAATAAAAGCAGACTAAAAATGTATCTGTTCACCCTAGCCTCTAATTAGCTGGGGACAAAAGTCCTATCGGGACTCTCAGAGAGCACACTAGACTAGACAATAGGTAAGTTTGTAGTTGCTTCAATTCTTATGTTCTTTTAATGTTCCTTCTTGTTTTTTTCTTTTTTCAAATTTTTCTCATGTTCTTTTAATCCTTCTTTTTCTTTTTTTAATGTTTTCAGGTTCTTTTAATGTTCTTTCTTTTATTGTGAAGCACTTTGAGCTGCAATAATTGTTGCAAATAAATAAAAATTATTATTATTATCTCTGAATGAGACAGAATAAATAAACATGAGACAGAGAGAGGGAGGGAGAGACCGTCTGATGAAGAAAGGACAAGTGAACAACTGAAAACCCTGGAAATGAGACAACATGCTTCCTGCAGCACAGCAGTAAAGAGAGCGATTGTACATCAATCAGAGGAAGGACCATCACCTCCTGCAGTACACACACACACAACCTGAACACCCCCTGATGATGTAACAGAAGCATTTCACACCAGGTCATTTAGAGAGAGCAACGGCCAATAGGAAAAGGCCAACGCTGCCGACGGCCAGTCGCTCCAGCTGCTCTTCTCCAGCCACAAAAGTCGTTTTGCACATTTTCTGTCCAGAGCTGTAGTTCCTCTGCCAGAGACGTCCTCTCACTAAAAATCACTGCAGCACTGTTGCCGGGCGACGGCTGAGTAGCCTCGGAACACGTTTTTTAAGGTCTGAATAGGAAGAGGGTCCTGAACAAGGAGAGAGGGACAGAAGAGGAGCGGAGGAGGTGGAGGACAGAGAGAGCAGGCCTATTCACTGAATCACACTCCACCACACAGTTTGGTCTGTAAAGGCAGAAATTATTCAAAAACATACTTAACCTACATTCATCCTCTTCCACAGAGAGACATCTTCATGAGACAGACTTTTATTTTTTACTTTTGAATTTCCCTTGATGTTCCTATTGTTCTGTAACCAGAAGCCTCACTGTTTGATTCTCAGCTTCTGCTTTAATGTGCTGTTAACACACACAGCCAGCACTTCCTCTGCTTCACCTGCTGTCTCCTTTATATGGCATGGTTTATGAGACTGTATGTGTTCCTCTGTTTAGGGTTCGGCAAAAGGTCAAAGGTCAAGGACACAGTGACTTCACAAAACACCACCACAGATTAAGACGAGCAAAAAGCAATCATGATTTAACGTTCATATAAACACTATAAAAGTAACCTGACACTAAGGCTCTATTCAAAATCGCTTACTAACATACTGTATACTGCATTAGTATGTATACTGCATACCGAATGTGGGATTAAGTATGCCGTTCACACTGCGGTATACAAGTATCCCAGAATGCATTTTGCTATAACAGACAGCGTTAGCGGCAAATCAGGCTAATTCCTGCTGTAGTGCTCTTAATACGTCATTTAGATCCCCCCAATCTGTGTTCAGTTTATGCAACAAAAGTTTAAGCTGATTAACCTGCCCACAGGTGTTAGGAGGCTGGTTTCGTTCTTTTTGGAAGATAAATGTTGGTCTCATTGATGAAATCTAATAACTGTGGCAGCCACAATAGTTTGTCTGAATGTAAAGTGAAGCTATTGGACAGAAGAGCAGCGCTGCTTCAGGGCTCTGTACAGAAATCACCACATTAGCATAAATAAATGTTGCAATGAACCGATCGGTCTGCATTAAATGTAATTTTATTTTATTACACTACATAACAAGGTTAGGGAATAGGGCAAAGATAGAATACTTCACTACTCTCAACCTGTTTTAGGGTTACAGGTGAGGGACGCATTGCATTGTGGGATACATTATGCCATGTAGACTGTTCAGATACATCATCAATCAGTACGACAGTTTAAAAGGCTCTAACACTGAGATAAATAACTAAATATCCCAAAATGAATCTTAAAGGAGAAACCACAATCAATATTAAATAAGAATTGAGCACAAACATGATATTTGTGTTCATGAATTATAAAATTGCTCTTTCAGAACTTAATAATGACGATCATGAGCGAAACAATGTGAAGCTGCTTATTTCATTTTACAGTATGTTAAAAAAGGAGGTCTAAGCGTATTCTCTTATTTTCACTTCAGTGTGACGTAGTGTGTGTGTTCACATGGTCGGAGCGACAAGTGTGTGACCAAGCCTCTGTCAGTACAGACTCATGGATGTGTGGGAAATAGTGTTGATGGTTTCTGTGTAATGTCTTCCCAGGATGTTTCAGAGTTCGGCTGTCTGAGGTGAGTGATTACATGCAAAAACACAACATTTACCGTATACTGTTTATACTGTACACTATATGAGTTCAGTGGTGTCTCGTAAGGATTCGAGTCAGGTACCATAGATATTTGATTGTTTTTTGAGTGTTTGTTGTGGTTGAAAGAATTGCCTACATACTTTAGCGTTGTCGCTATCCCTAGCGCTGGGTAACCATGGTGTAACTCTGGTTTGCCTGCATCAATTTTAGTCTGAGTGTTTTGCTCCTCCCAACACTGGGTGACCATCAGGACAACGATTTAGGGGTCAAAAATGGAAAAAGGAATTCTCCTTTTAAAGGGACAACGAGGAGTTTTGGAAAAGCGAAGCGTTTTCACACTACATTTATGAGCCTCCGCGCGCACCGTGAAATTCTTTGACCGGCGCAAGACGGACTCATGTTTTCATTCATCAATAATTAAAGTCAGAGGTTCAAAGACGATCACATACCGTCGTAGTTCCGACCATAAATGGCGATTCAGCTGCGTTATTCTCATGACTCGCCGATACCGAAAGTAAGGAAACTCTGGTCGGCTCGACCAGCGTTTCCACCACCACTAATAATAACAAAATAACGATAGAGACAGAACGATATATTTATCGAAAATGGGCCCATTAACAAGTGTGGGTAGCGGAGATTCATCCACATTAACGTGAGACTTTTTTTATAACCGAATAGAAACTCCTCGTTGTCCCTTTAACATCGGACCTCCTGGCTCTGAGCAGCCATTATAAATGTGTTATGTTTTGATGTTTTGAATTTACCACGACCTCCTGCTTCATACATGTATGACCTCCAGATTGGATCTGAACACCTGCTTCACTCAGGGTGACTCCTTGTTTTTCAAGGTTCAGTCAAACTCACAGAGGAGTCTTTGGATCCTGAACTGAAGTGAAACGTTGACATATCACTGTGATCACTTCCCACCAGCTACATGTGTCCTGGCTGCTGGAACAACAACTCACACCTTCCCTGCTGCTTCCTCTCCTTTATTCTGAAATCGTCTTCCCTATCATCACATGGTAGAGGTCACACACAAACACACACACACACACACACACATCATTTACATGCTTCGACTCACGCTGATATTCACAGTTGAACTGTCCTGTCATGTGCCTATTGAATCTATTTTGAGTCAAAACAGGGGATATCTAATTTTAGCAGATTGTCATCCTGCTTTAGCAAACACGCTCTTCATATCAGAGCCGTCAGCCTGCAGGTACACTCACTCTAATCTTCCACTGATACTCGCAAATAAATAATCCATGGGAATGATGTACATGAGACAAGAGCTGTACTTAGAGATGAGAGCTGAAATCAACTGTTTTCCAAAATCACCAGACAACCTGGTATAAAGGCAACCTGGGCTTCCATAACACCTCAGCAGGCCGTTTGCCTCCATGCCACGCCGAAATGATGCAGTAATTCAAGCAAAATGAGCCCCAGCCAAGTATTGAAATTGTACTGGAGATGGACATACTTTCCAGAAGACCAACAATTCTGTATTAACAATCATTTTTTTAATTGGTCTAATATAATTTCTTTTTTTGAGATACTGAATTTGGGGTTTTCATTAAATGTAAGCCATAATCATTACAATTAAACAAAAATAAAGACATGGAATATTTCAGTCTGTGTGTCATGGGTCTATATCAGGTATTAGTTTCACTTTTTGAATTGAACTACTGAAATAAATGAACTTTTCCATGATATTCTAATTCATTGAGATGCACCTGTATTTATCCTGAAGCATATGATAGGTCACTGCAGGAACTTCGTCCAGGGAAATTTTGTGGAGCTGGGGTTGTTGGTGTGTGTCTCCATAGCAGGAACCACCCCCAAAGGACAGTCTCCTGGGGGGCTAAACAAGGCGACTGGGCAATTACTCCCCAGCTTTGGAACTCTCTGCCAGAGGATCTCAGACAGGAACCTCAGTGTCCTCTTTTAAATCTCTTCTGAAAACTCACTTTTATGGTTTGGCCTTCCTCTCCCTATTGTGAATTGATTTCATTGTCTTGTTATTTTTTCTGTGTTATTTTTATTGGTTGCCTCTTTTTATAAGCCTGTGTTTTTATGTGAAGCACTTCAAGTCATTTTAATTCCGATAAGTGCTATAGAAATAAAGTTATAATTATTTTTATTATTATTATTACTCTGTGCTGATTGGGTACACTCAGAGCGGGATGTGACGTCAAGAGAAAGAAGCATCATTTTTAAACCTCAACAAAAGAGAAGCATTAGTATAGCGTCTATACGGCTGCAAACAACAACAACAAGCACAGTACACAACCATCCACTTTTAAAGGGATACGCCAAAAACCTTTTTCGTGTCTTGCCTCACTCCCGAGTCCATAACAAGCAGATAGACACCATCCTTCTGACTGTGCGTGCAGTAACAAGGGAGATAGAGCCTGTATCGCCTGTAATTAGCTTAGCTCAAACGCTGGAAGTGTATAGGAAGGGATAGCCTGCCTCCTACCCGAGCCGAAATCAGCAGTCAGAAGCTGATTTCATTTTAGCTCTAAACTCTGTAAATATATCACTTTATCGACATTTCAAACATTATTAGGCGAGAAAGTAGCCGTTTAGATCAACAGTGTGTCGTTAATTTGTCTAAATACCAGCTGTTTACAATTTTGTTCGGACGAATTCGGCAACCAATACACTTCCGGTTACTTTCACAAAATAAAACACTCGTTGCCCTTTACATAAAGAAAACCATGACGATTAGGGCTGGGTAAAAATATCGATTCAGCAATGCATTGCAATTCTTTTCTCTGCAATTCAATATCGATTCAGCAATCTTCTGAATCGATTCAAGCCCCTGGCCAGTGGGGGCGCTGCGAGCAACACCCTCGTGTGATTCGCGCTGTACGGACGGGGGCCGCACTAGACCAAACCATAACAATATGGGAGTGAGTAGCAGCAGCAGCGGGGATCGATCGTCGGGGGAGGGACGCACCGCGCCGTGCCGTTTCGCTTTCAACACGCGCTGCTGTTATGCATGCGTGCTTCTCTGTGGTGTGTATGTGTGTGAGAGGATGCGGCCATCGTCCGACGGGGGGGGGGGGGGGGTGGGGGGGGCGGCGAATATCGCTACTTTTTTTTTTTTTTAAGACGTTAGTTTAGGCGGCAGCTCTTTGTTGTTAAGGCGGCCGCCTTAACAGGAAAGCGCTGCGGGAAACCCTGAACTTATCTGACAGCTGCTCTCACTTCTTCCTCTGTTCCTCCTCACTCACTCACCTACACACAGACAGGACTCTGTCTTCCTCACACTCACCCCAGCCCCTCAGTTTCTCATCCCACCTGCCCGTACCATACACATTGACAGTCAGTCAGAAATCACAGAACTTAAACATCATAACAAGAACATTACTGCGGGGTCGCTACAATATTTTCAGTTGTGCAGTCAACTATTATTAGTGTGAATGCTGGAAGCATTCACACTATTGTTATTCGGTTCGGCCATTTTCTGCCTTTCTTTGTCATGTAACTAGTCCTTCATACTTTGTGCTATTTCAACAATTCAAATATCAAAATGTTCAGCCTTTTCGGGACAGGTGTGCTATGTCTTTTCTCTTTTCAACTATTCATACTTTTTGCAATATTCAACTATTTCTGATTTTTTTTTCCCCATAGAGAATGCATTGGAACAGTCTTGAAACTCTTCAAATCTTCTTACTTCTTTCAGCCTTTAAAGCGTCCACATACTTTCAGCTAGAGACTTCATTCAAATTCTGAGCTGTAGACAAACTTCTAATGTATTCATCCTGTATTTACAACTTTTTCATAGCTTGCACCGTTTTTGAGATAAATCCTTTAAAAGCACATGAGGATTTCTGACAAATTTCACACTTTTCAATGAGTGTGTATGGGGTTGGGTCAGAGTGAGTGACATCATCGTTAGAGTGAGAGGGATCGAAAAAACATTCAGGATTTTTTCTGGATAAATTGCCAGCACGGCCACAAATTAAACTCTAGACACATGATTTCCTCACCGGTTTGTAGCCACACTTGTTGTGTCTCATTTAATGTGTTCAAAACAGCAGACAGACTTACAGAATTGTCTCAGTGAGCCTAATTGTGCAGCTAGACCCACTCCAGTGGCTCATCCACTTCAATATAAAAGTAGGAGCTGATTTTTTTAGAAAAGCAGAAATGCCCCCCTTTTCTACCTTGCGACCCTGAGAAAAGTTTTTGCCCTACAAACATTTAATGCACATTGGCTCGCTCAGGAAGGTCTCCTTGCCCCAGTAGTCAGACCACATTCTGATAAGAGTTACGGTTCTCTTTTACTGGGCTGTTTTCGGAAGCTGCTCAGAGCACAAATCTCTCTGCTCTGCTCTGCTCTGTGTGCAGTTGGTCCAGCTGTAGTGGCCAGCTCGTTATCAAAGTCTATAAATAGAACAGTGCAGGTGCAGCCTGGCCGCTCGTTAAGATGTTTTTAAACACAGGCCCACACACACACATGATAAACCAGACTGACAGAGGATGTCCACGCACAAACACAGGCATCACACTCACACAGACAGACACACACAGACGCTCACACACAGTCACACACACACACACATACACAAACAGACAAACACACAAACACAACACTGTTCCACACAGTAAAATGTAAGCATGGTAGTCGTCATGGCAACTTCTGAGGGCAGGCTGCCAATCAATCAGATCATTAGGGAGAGAGGAGTTTTGTGGCGCTTAACAGTTTTACTTTCTGCACATGTACACGCAGACAGAGAGACCGTCAGACTCACACACCCAGACACACACACACACACACACACACACACACACACACAGGTTTTCAGCTCAAATTCATCAGGCTCTCAATTATTTTATACTTTTGATGTAAACATCTCCAACAATTTATATTTTTCTCATGAATTTAAGTTCAGACGTTTAGTCTTTCCAACTCTATTAATAGTAGTACAATTACAGGTGGAGCCTAGGACATAGGATGCAGCTTTTAACATGTGTCCTATCTATCTATCTATCTATCTATCTATCTATCTATCTATCTATCTATCTATCTATCTATCTATCTATCTATCTATCTATCTATCTATACCCCTCCCTATTTTTTAACCCCTCTGTCTCCTTTTTTTCTTTCTTTCTTTCTTTCTTTCTTTCTTTCTTTCTTTCTTTCTTTCTTCTACTCCTTCATTTGTATTTTACGTAACTTTTTATATCCTTCCCTCTCTATCCATCCATCCATCCATCCATCCATCCATCTACCTCTTTCTATCTATCATCCCCCTCTCTCTTTTTCTTCTTTCTTTCTTTCTTTCTTTCTTTCTTTCTTTCTTTCTTTCTTTCTTTCTTTCTTTCTTTCTTTCTTTCTTTCTTTCACTCCATTTCTGTCTTTTTACTTCTTTGTTTGTTTGATTGTTTCTTTCTTTCTTTCTATTCCTTTTCTCTTCCTTTGTTTTTACTCCATTTCTTTCTTTCTTTCTTTCTTTCACTCCATTTCTGTCTTTTTACTTCTTTGTTTGTTTGATTCTTTCTTTCTTTCTACTCCTTTTCTCTTCCTTTGTTTTTACTCCATTTCTTTCTTTCTTTCTTTCTTTCTTTCTTTCTTTCTTTCTTTCTTTCTTTCTTTCTTTCTTTCTTTCTTTCTTTCACTCCATTTCTGTCTTTTTACTTCTTTGTTTGTTTGATTGTTTCTTTCTTTCTATTCCTTTTCTCTTCCTTTGTTTTTACTCCATTTCTTTCTTTCTTTCTTTCTTTCTTTCTTTCACTCCATTTCTGTCTTTTTACTTCTTTGTTTGATTCTTTCTTTCTTTCTTCTCCTTTTCTCTTCCTTTGTTTTTACTCCATTTCTTTCTTTCTTTCTTTCACTCCATTTCTGTCTTTTTACTTCTTTCTTTCTTTCTTTCTTTCTTTCTTTCTTTCTGTCCTTTTCTTTTTTCTCTCTTGTTTCAATCTTTCTTTCTTTCTTTCTTTCAACAATTTCTTCAGCTCATTCAGCATTGCTTCCAGCATTCACACCATTTCCATTCTTGGAAATGTTTTTTCTAGTTAATAATATTGTTTTGTATTGTTTTATTACTCAAAATGTTATGAGTTATTTTCCAAGAGGAAAGTATCACATAGCCTAATTTAAATTTAGCTGCACTGTAGTTCAGTGTTAAAGCAGTGTCATATTTTGTTATGCTATGAGTTATACTATGGCTGTTCATAAGGCATGAAACTAAACAAATAATTATTAAAAAAAAAAAAATCTGGTACTCTTATTTGTGTATTTCTGCTTGATACTGAATCAATATCGAAGCATTTCAATCAATATCGAATCGAATCGATATCGAATCGAATCGTGACCTAATGAATCGAAATCGAATCGAATCGTGAGATTCTCAACAATACCCAGCCCTAATGACGATAGAATTTGTGTACCCTCGATGTAGCTAGCTTGAACCAAAATAAACCGTCTTTGCTTGAACCCTCTGTTTTGACCGATCTCGTCCCGTTATACCGGCATTTGACCGCTCAAGATGCCTTACCGGAGAGTTTTGTCAGCTCTGAGACGAAGATCGGCCCGCCGGTTTCCGTTTAGAGTTGCTGAAGAGTTTCTCTGATGACTTTAGGTGGAGGCAGGCTAACACTACTGATACACTTCCAGCGTTTGAGCTAAGCTAATTACGGGCGATAGGGCTCTATCTCCCTTGTTACTGCACGCACAGTCGAAAGGATGGTGTCTATCTGCTTGTCATAGACTCGGGAGTGAGGAAAGACACGGAAAAAAAAATGTTGGCGTATCCCTTTAAAACACTGCATTATTAAAAAGTGTCTACACTGCCAGAACCTGACACCTAACACTGACGGTCCACTCACTGATCACAGCTGATCACTGAAAACTGCCTTTTCTGATCAACAGGAGTCAATCCCAGCATAATGTAACATGTGAAAATGAAGGATAGTATCTAATCCCTCATACTGCCCCACTGTGACTCTGCAAACAGCTGTTGTTGTCTGTGCTGCACCTCTTGTTTGACGGTGTCATCCCGGCGGTGCCCCTGTATACAGACAACCCTCACCTCTCATTGAGATTCCAGATTAACAACAGCACTGCTGCAAAGGAGGAAATGAAGAACCATTTATTATGCAAATGAAAAGCAATAATCAGCCGGGGAACACTTCTACCTTGTTCAGGGGGAAGATAAGCAACACTGGGCCTTCTGGGAAAGTAACACACACACACACACACACACACACACATACGCACTGACGCAGAGTTCATCTAAACATGCATGTGCAGCACATTAATATTCTTTCCTGTGGCCATTGTGTGAGGGGAAAGAGAAGAGAACAAAGGATGGAGCGTTGCATCCCACTCAGCTTACAGAAGCTCTTTCTCTCTCAGACACACAGAGCACACGTGTAATTTATTCTTCAGCTGGTTCCATCAGAGAGGAGCTACAGTACCAGTCTCCACCAGCACCACAACCACAGACCTGCTTCTAGTGCTGCTCCGTTCAGAAGACTGTCTCCACATCAGTGCGTCTTCTTTGACCACTTGTGATCAGGGACCGTATTTATCAAGCGTCTTAAATTTGTGGAATTTAGTCCTACTCTCAAACTTAAGAATAAAAGCTCTTTATCAACCTTCTCAAGTCTAAGAATCACTCCTACTCCCCCAGATATTTGGGAGACCTCCAGAGGTGTCCTTAGTAGTTATAGGGGCGGCACTGAGAGACAGACGTGCGCAAACATTCTGGGAGCAGAAGGACGTTCTGGCTTTGTTTGATGATGAGCAGTTGATCAAACGATATCAATTGGACAGAGCTGGTATCATCCCTGTCCTATTTAATACGGGACGTTATCTCACCAATAATGTAACGCAGCAGAGTTTCACTGCAGAGTTAAAGAGACCCCGGGGAGTTTGGGTTATAAAAGAGTCTCATATTAATGTGGATGAATCTACGTTACCCACACTTGTTAATGGGTCAATTTTCGATAAATATATCGTTTTGTCTTTTTAGTTATTTTGATATTATTATTTAGTGGTCGACTCGCCCAGCATTTCCTAGTTTCTTGGTTTCCCGGACGCTGTATTATTATGTAGATTCTTTTTAAAATACGGTTAAAAATACACTCCCACTGGCCATTTAACTATTCACTGAGATATTTCTATATTCTTTGAGAAGGGATTCCATTCAGTGATTGGTCATTCCTATGGAATTGGAAGTGACGTCACTTAAAATTCCATTTATGGCACATAGTACTGTTGTTACTCAGCTCTGAGACTGACACTTAAGATTCAGTCCTACACTTTGCTAAAAGTGTGAGTAAGACACTTGATAACTAACTTTTAATTGCAGCTTTCAGCAAAGTTTTTTTTTCTCTCATAAGTCAACTCTCAGCAGTGTTCTTAGGAGTAAGTCAAAGATGCTTGATAAACACGGCCCCTGATCTCACCTCCCTTCACTCTATGCAAACAAACAGCTCTGGGTTTTCAGCCAATACACAGTCTGTCATCTTTTATCCATCCATCCCTTCATGCTCACACTCAGTGTGACTGCCAGATGAATGTAGTCTGAGTGACTTGATCTCTACTGGGTCCTGAGTGTTGGGTGTGTTCAAACCTGACTTCAGAGCTACTGGCTTGTGATCAGACCACCTGAGACACTGGTAAACACTCGGAGTGAGCAGGGTTTTAGTGATGAGGCCGGCAGACAGCGGACGGATGGGAGAGAGGACCTACTATAGTCCTGTCATCCATCACAGTCACATCTCCAGGGTCAGGTGGGTTAACCTGAGAGCCTCCGGAGGTGGATTACATCCATCCTCACTCCATCTTAGTCACATTTGTCTGTTTTGGGACACAGACATGTGTAATTGGCTGAGTGCTAGACACGCCCATTGACATGTTTGAGTGAACAGTCTCCCCGGCTACATGCCTCCAGAGGCTCAGTTCAGTTGATTAACAAAGATCAGAGAAAAATCATGGCGGTACACCGTCTAAAGGTTGGGCTGATTGCAGGCGGAAAAAAACTCAGTACAGTGTGTCCATCCTTCCTATATATACTTTTTATTTTTTATTTGATTCTGTGAGTTGTATTTGTTTTGTTTAATTGATTCTTGACACTTTAGAAACATAGTTCCCGTAACATTCATGCCAATAAAGCAAATTTGAATTGAATTGAATTGAGAATGAAAGAGAGAGAGAGAACAGAGAGACATAGGAAGGGATGGAAAAGCGGTTCCAGATTCAAACTGCAGCCTCTCCGCTGGAGGAGGAGACCCTGCTGCCAACAGTCTGAGCTACTGTTAACACCACACTAAGGCCTTTTGTCTTGACCTGCAGAGTAGAAACACGGAGCCAGTTCATCCACACACATTAAGCCTCTTGTTCTCAGACTTCGTCCTCATGAGTCCTTGGCTACTTGACACAGATTTGTGCCGTGGTCAGATGTTGATAACGTTGTCCACTGTCTTTATCAGCTGTGATAACACACTGAACAACATGGTGACTTCATTGTTAAAAAAAACAACCCTTGAACCAGCTATACAAACAATGACGCACATATCACGTCCACACAACGATGGGACTTATACGTTTACAAGTTACAAGTCATTGATTCACAGCACAAAGTCACACACGCATCATCGCTCCTAATCAAAAATAGAAAAACTCGTCCATCTCCTCCAGGCTTGATTACTGTAACAGCCTGCTCATCGGTATACCCAACAAACACCTTCAGAAACTTCAATTCATTCAGAACTGTGCTGCCCGAACTCTGATGAAAACCCGCAAATACGACCACATCACCCCCATTCTTCAGAACCTACACTGGCTTCCCATAACCTCAAGAATCCAATACAAAATCGCCCTCATCACCCACCTTTGCATCTACAGCAACGCCCCGCAATACCTCAAAGACCTCCTTACCCCTCACTCATCCACCCGTAACCTCCGGTCCCAAAGTACCAACCTCCTCCATCAGCCCCGCACACGACTCCGCACCATGGGAGACCGAGCCTTCTGCTCCACTGCCCCCCACATCTGGAACTCCCTCCCTGAACACCTACGACAACCCCAGTCTGTCGATGTCTTTAAAAAAGGGCTTAAAACTTTTCTGTTCAGACAGGCTTTCCTAGGTCGTTCCTAGATGTTTTTATTCTCTTTCTGCACTTTCATCTCCTCCTTTAGCTGTTCTATCTACTGCTGATTTTAATCGTGTCTGATTTTTCTCTTAGTCTTTTGTTTATTTTGTTTTTGGTTTCTGTAGCACTTTGAGATTACTTTATGAAAAGTGCTTTACAAATAAAATGTATTATTATTATTATTATTCCTACTATCTGGACTGTCTAGCCTCTACCTGGTGTTTTAACTAAACTTAACCAACTCCTTTCATCATTGCCTAAGCCCAACCAGTGAAAAATCTTTTGAAGAAAAAATACAATATTAAAAGAATTGTCAGAAAGGCAGGATGTTTTAAAAAAGAAAAACATACTCCCTTTTCTCTTGACAGAGGATCGAGGTTCAGGATCAAACTAAATAGGTACCGGTCCCGACAGGCGAGGTGCCGGATTTTGTACAAATGAAGCAAAAACCTTAACAAACTTCCCCTTGACACCAACAGCCTCTCCAGAGATTTCATACAAAAACATAGTGAGTAACGAGTCACTAGACTGTCCCACAGGGCTGTTGCGTAGGGGAGAAAGGTGATGACAATTCTAGGGGCCCACAGCCCAACAGGGCCCACAAAACCCCCCAGGAGACTGATTTCTTTTGGACTAAATTCCTCTAATACACACTCAATCAAAAAAGTGGCGATGAAAAGTCAGGGGGTGGGGGCCCACTTCAGTATTTTTTCAGAGGGCCCAGAATTCCTAGCAACGGCCCTGGTCCCACATGAGAACCAGCTTCAACTACAAAATAAAAGAGCGGGTCACAGTGAAGACCTCTGGAAGCTACGGGAAACACCACTGGGTCAAGTACTAACAGTAAGTACAGCAGCACACGGTGGCTCTGTAACCTGTGATGGTTTGTCTTTGTTTCCTCCTCCAGCGTCTCACAGCCTCCTGCCTCTAATAGTCTCTGATCTAAATCACATTCTCCAACACTACGGCTGGATCTTATTCTATCACCGTGTCAGTAATAGCATCAAACAGTGTGTGAGACTTACAGTAAATCTGTTTCCCTGATAAGATTTCCTAAACTCTATCTGATTATCTGTGGAGTTTGCTGGAAGCTTCAGTTCCTCAACTCATCTGCTGCCAAGAGCAGAAAACACCGGAGTCTGACACACTGACACACCAAGCAGGCAGGCAAAGACACACTGTCCAGCTGCTGATAACACACACACAAACACATCTCAATTCCATCCTGCCAAGATATTTCACATTTTCTTTTCCACTTTGCATGTAATATGAAGAGACAGACGTGACAGTCTGCAGAGAGACATGTGATCCTGATCTGACTCTGGAGGAACCAGAGGCGGTTTCTACTGTCAGCTACGGTCCAGCCAGACCAGAGGCCATGCAGACCTGACAGGCCCCACGTGCCCCTCTACCAGGGTGTGGTCGCTGACCCAGGTCTCATCTGCATACTCACAATGAACTCCAGCATCACACAGAGGAAGTGAGAGCGGCGCTCCGTCCCCTGGGACCCGTCTGGTGCTGAGGACGGGCCCCTCTGTGTCTCTTGGCCACGGGCCCGGATCGTCACAGCCACAGTGTGAACTGGAGGAGGAGGTGGGGGGGGGCATCCCCGTCTGTTTGAGGATGTCATCGTTTAGGTAAATAAAGACGTAGCTGGTCGTCATGGTTTTTTCTTGTTCAGATCCGCTTCCTGTTAGCCCACTGAGCTGTGTGTGTGTGTGTGTGTGTGCCTGTGGACACACGCTGGCAGAGCAGTGTGTTCAAGAATGAGAGGCCTGAACCAGACTGTTGAGACTTCACTTCTCTGGTTTCCAGTCAGATTCAGTGGAACTGTGCGTGAACCAGGGTTATTATAGGTTTAACTTAAACTAGCAGTGAAAAAATAATTTAGTAAACTGAAATAATAAAAAAAAAAGACAATTTTTTCCAAAAACAAGAAATAAAAACTACAATGAGCCAAGGAGAAAACTTTCCTTGTATCCTACAACCTTTATCCAATGAGGGGAAATAACGGCATAAAGGGGCGGTCCTCTCTGTGTGTGCAGCCAAAGGATGCGCGTGAATGTGGTGACGTAGGGACGAGGGCGGGGACTGCTAACTCCATCGGCTGACAGAAAGTTAGCCAAAATGACCGGATCACTTACTTCTGCTTTAACTATCACGATTACTCCGGAGCTTTTTAATTACCGCAAAAATGTAGCATAGCAAAAATAGCAGAAATCCTGCTTAGTTCCTCTTTAAGACTAACAGCACGTCAACACTTCAAATCTGAGGAAGCCTCTGGTTAAGCACTGAAGACTACACAACTTTTGACATCTTCAAAGCAAAGGCTTCGACTCCTGCAGCACCCAGCATCTTGGGAGAAGAAGCGGAGCGAACACTTGATGAAGACAACGATCATCAACTTCATCGGCTCCAAGTTTTATGTGTTTCAAACAATATTTGATAGTGTTTTAAAGCAGAAGTAAGCGATATTTTTGTGTTAATATAAGTCTTAAATAGTTATATCTTCCGACAGCAATCACTTACATAGAGTGTTTGGACCGAAACACGGGTCTGTCAGTCCCTCTGCTCTGCTCTGAGCCGAGGAGAAAACTTTTCTTGTATCCTACAAGTTTTATCCAATGAGGAGAGAGAACGGCATGAAGGGCTGTGTGTGCAGCCAAGGGATGCGCGTGAATGTGGTGACGTAGGGACGAGGGCGGGGGCTGCTAACTCCGTCGGCTGACAGGAAGTTATGGTGCGTTCAAGGCAGCCCATAACTCGTGTTTTTCTGACCTGTGAAGTCGTACCAGTTCGATCTGGTGCGAGTTCACGGGTCGGAAAAACACGAGTGGCCGTTATAGTGACTTTCACAGGCATCAGGTCGGAGAAACATGAGTTGTGGGTTGCCTGGAACGCTACAAAGTCATAAGTCGTGACTTGAAGCTGTAACTTACGGTTTCAAAAGCCTGCCTGGAACGCAGCATTAGCCAAAACGACCGGATCGCTTACTTCTGCTTTAATTCTGAGAAATAAATCTATAACTATGATTGCTGTACACACACAAAAAAGTAGAGAGAACAGGTACCGTTGCATACCGAGGTAACATACCGGTCTAAATGTGAAAGTACCCATCCCTAGGGGAGAGGAAGTCTGTCCTATAGCCAATCATGGACGACATGGGAAGATGTCACCTTCAGCCCAGTGAAGTTTTTTTGTCAAAGCAGACGATTAATCAATCAATCAATCACAGACATAACCTGCTGTTTAATTGATAATCAAAACAATGGCTGCAGCCCTCCAGTCTTCCTGTCCCCCCTTTGTTCTCTCCCTTCCTGCAGTCTTTCCACTGTGCCACATAGCTCCGTCTTTTTCGCCCTTGTCCTCCTTCTCTTCATCTTTTCTGCTCTGCTAAGCAGCGTCGAGCAGCGCCGGCCTCTGTGATTCTAATCAAGATTAAACTGTGTAATCTGTGTGAGAGTGTGTGTGTGTGTGTGTGCTCTGAGAGGTGGCACATTCAGACAGAGAAGAAAAAGGGCTGATAGATGTGCACAGGGAGGTGGGATTAACCCCCAAACTCATCCCCTGCCGCTCCTCCTACACATATCCAATCACACCACACAGAAGACAATGAAACACATCTACAGAGTTTAGGTCACTCTCCCTGTGAAATCTGTCACACAGTCTGCACTGCAGCATGTGTGGTTCAGGATGTCACCCACACAGGAGATACCACACTGATCCAATCACTTAAAGATCCAATCATCAGTAAAGCTTAGCGTATGGAGGTTAAGGGACGATCAGAGGTGTCTATCGGCATTTAAGGTGTATTGACTGATCTGCAGCAAAACATCCTCAGCTCAGTTTAACCTCTGTGTGCCGCAGCTTCTGCTCAGGATGGATGTTTCCACCGAGGCTCATTATGTAGAACAAATACAAGGACAACATCATTCTGTGATAAACATCCACTCTCTTCTGGTCTTCTGTGTGTGCAGGTGTTCCAGAGTATCCTTTCAAATGCGGCAATTATTTCTTTTCTTCGTCTACGATTATTGACGTCCATAGGTCAATGAGGTATTGTATATTCAGCAGTGATTGCGTCTAAGTGATTAAAAACAGCAGTGGTGGTGTTCCCTTTGGTCACCAACCAAACTGCATTATCTGTCAGTCAAGACTGAAGAGAGCCAATCAGGTGGGGGGGAGATGGTGGGCTGCCTCGTCTTTTCAAAAGCTCCAGTTCAAACACCTGACAACCTGTTCATTCATTGTACTGTGGGTAAACCTTTGAAATAGCTGTGATGTTGACAGAATTTTTAGAAATTCCGTCAGAGATAATGTGAATTTACGTGCATTTTCCATCCAGTGAAAACTTTTTTTGCGATATTTTGGGACTGTGAAATGAATTTTCTGTGTTTCAATACAGGTATTTCTAAGAAATTGATAATGCACATAAAAATAGGCTGATGGAAACCCATCGCTGTTCCTTTCACACTGGATTCATGTCAATAACATCATAAACATGTTTGATATTAAAGCCCAGAACAAAAGAGACTGGCGTGCTCGACTCAGTCTGAAAACACACCGGGTGGCGACCCGGTTACAAATCACTATTAATTCAGTTTTTTTATTGACGCACAGCATAGTGTCAAAATATATGATATTAAAGCCCCTACAAAGAACCTTTAATATTATGCAGAAGTCTCTCATATACAGTATCTGCTGATGTCTCTGTGTGACCTACAACAGCAAATGAGGCCATCGTTTGGAAGAAAGCTGTTTCTAAATAGTGTAAGTCTTTACCTTCAGGAGGCAGTGGTCAGGTCGGTCCACCGGACAAAACGATTTATGGCACTCAGACCGAAACAGTATGCACGAGCCAGATAATACGCGCTAGAGCTCATGGGAAATGTAGTCTTCATTCTGGCATAAACTTCTTGTCCACAGGGGACGCCAAAAACAACACAAAATGAAACTATTTACAATCAAGACAGGGGGGGTCAAACGTGACCTGTGCAACCTCTGGTGCCCTGGAAGCCTGATCCAGCCGGACACATAGCTAACAGTGTATCCAGGCAACGGCTCTGTTAAAGTGCTGGCTGCGATGTAGCTGCAGCAACGTGGCACTAACATGTCTGACATCACTCACAACACAACCAGCCACAATCAATGCTTTTACAAGGCAGACGGCTGATTGAGCATCTGCCGTCCTATCAGATGTCCCCCCGTCCCCCTCTGTCTCCGCCTTTGTTCTTCCTCAGATCTCCTCTTTCTCTCACCTTCTCTCCACTCAGGAGCATCAGTCAGATCACTGCTCAGAGCTCCTTTGTCATTATCCACTACACAAACACACACACAAGTTGCTACTAAATCATTCGCACATGAGCAAACACGCACACTGAGCATTCACAAGCTGGTGTAAACAGGAAGCAGACTGTCTTCTCTGCAGTTGATTAGATGCAAAAAATTACAATGAGCAGAGAGCAGCACAGATGATAGTGTTAAAATACACAACTTTACGGCACACAACAGCTGCAGCAAGGACAAGGTCAGTAACTAGGGATGCATATTTTAAACCCTTTGTAAAAGATGAACGAATACAGCAAATAAAAGCCATTTAACTTTTATTATTGTCAAGTTTGACAGTCAGAAACAACTGAAAAAGAACATAAATAGAGGACAATTCTGCTTAAGTGCAGCCACAGTGGGTGTTATCACACAAACGGGTGGTGTACAGTCATGCATTTTTTCATTTTTCACTCGGGTCAAAATGCTGAACCACTGGCAGAGAATCATGTTTCCATGGCGACTGACCGGAAAAAGGCGAGCGGTGATTCATGTTTACATCACGCACAATTGTAAAAGTGAAACTCTGAGAAGTAACGCCAAACTTTCACAATGGAGACACATGGTCATTTTTGTTTTATTAAAGGGGACATATTATGGAAATATCACTTTTTGAAGGCTCTTTAACATATATCTGGGTGTTTGTTTTGCCTTCCAGTCCCAAAAATGTCAGAATTGACACAAAAAAAATCTGCAATTCTCAGGCTCCCTAGGTTGAAATCCATGTGGTTTTATGAGTTTTTCCCTCAGTTGTCTTCCAATGATGTAACTAGGTTTCAAATTTGCATAAACCCCACCCCTACCTGGTACTAGTAGAAGGGGCAGGGCAAGCAGTGGTTCATTTGCATTTAAAGGGCCAGGCTCTGAAACCAGCCGTTCAGAACAGGGCTGTTTTGAGAGGATGAGAAGAGCTGTGATGTTTGATCCTTGGGGGATTTTGACCAAAGCATGTCACAGACATGCCTTTAAGACACCTGGGAACTATTTTATTTTGTATAAAAAAGGCAGAATATGTCCCCTTTAACAGACCACTCCAGAGTCCAACTGTAGCTGCGCTAACATAACTAACTGGTAAACATATTGGAGACATTTCAGATACTGGTATTAGAATCATAATAACTCTAACGTGGACAGGAGGAGGGAATGGGAACAGAGCAAAAGAGCCGCCATCTACAATGAAAATGCGGTATTGTGAACGTAGCCTGAATCTGCAGCAGTGGCAACCACTGGCCTCTGACCCTGCCCGCGGCCCTGTGAGGAGGGGAGGAGGGGGCGGTGGGTCCACATTCACCCTGCGGAGGGGAAGCGGACGGCCTCGGTGTCCTCTGACCCGCCGAGGCTCCTGCGTCACCGCCTCCTCTGTCACACTTTAATGTGAGTGAATGGAGCGGCTCACAGCGGTCTGCATGGGAGGACAAAGGGCCATTCAGAGCAGCACCTCCTCCTCTCAGCCGGCTCTCCTCTCTATTAGTAGAGATATGTTCACACACATGGACTCAACAGGCCTCCTGGAGGTGCACCGTGCTTCACGCAGCATCATCACCATAAACAGCCATCGCTGTGTCGAGGAGGTGAACGCGCTCCTTCAAAGATGTGTATCAAAGCGGAGCGGATTTAAACATCTCTGTCATTACCGTCCCCTCCTTTACCAGATGTAATTAAAAGGGAGCAGTCCAACAGTTTGAGAACACTGATGAGAGAGAGTGTGATCTGCACACTCAGCAGGATTTTTAGTCAGTGGAGGGAGGCTCATGACAAAGTTGTGTGTGAACTGTGTGAGCATTTGAGAAAAAATGAGTTGGTAGCTTTGTTCCAGTGTTCTCCACGGCACAACTAATCTGTTCTTTGTCCACTGTCTGTCTGGACACACAGGGGATGTGATCATACATAAATTAACATTCAACCTTTTATTTAGTTAACAGAGCAGAATTAAGTGCTGCGGAGCTCCTTTCAGTAAACTGTGGTCAGCCAGCCAGTTAATAATAAATGTAATTGTTACAAGACACTGTTTGCTCTATTTCAGCTCTGTGCAAACCCTGCAGCCCTGATTCTCCCTTACACCAGTGGTTCTCAAACTTCCTTTTACATCAACGACCCCTAAACTGACACAAATTAGACCAGGGACCCCCCCCATTGGACAACGTTTTAGAGCTGCAACAATTAATCAATTAAAATAAATCGTCAACTATTTTGATAATTGAAAAATCGATTTGGGTAGTTTTTTTAAAAGTCCAAATTATCTGATTTCAGCTTCTTAAATGTAAATATTTCTGGTTTCTTTGTTCCTTTATGACAATGAACTGAATCTCTCTTTGGTTTGTGGACAAAACAAGACATTTGGTTTGGGAAACACTGATTGACATTTTTCAATATTTTTAAAAAAATTTATTGACCAAACTACTAATCGTTTAATCGTTTAAATAAACGACAGATTAATAGATAATGAAAATAATTGTTGACAAATATTTGTTCTGAGACTGAATAACGTAACTTTTTTTAGTATGTGCGTTCAAAGTACTGCCAATGGGAGGAATTTTTGGAGAAATTTCAAGAAATTTCTGGAAAAAATGTAATATTTCTGGGGGGAAAAAAAATTGGTACAACTTTGCAAAAAAGTTGACGACCCCCTTGAACCCTCTCAAGGAACCCTGGGGGTCCCCGGACCCCACTTTGAGAACCACTGCCTTACACTGTAAAAGTTCAATTCACAGATTTTCAAAACTCATTCTCAGCAGGGATGGAAGTTGTGTTTTTATTATTTCATTTTGATAACTGGTATAAAAACAATATAGATCAGTTACAAATTATTAATTAGGTGTTGCTCTGAAAAACAGCTGTCACTCACTCCAGCACCAACCGCCCGCAGAGAGGGGGAGGGGCCTACTGTCTTTAAATGAAGTTTTACAGTGTAATACACTGCTTTGTTTGTTTGTTTTGTAATTTGTATGTAGATCTTCATGTTAACTATACAACTATACAACTATATGTCTGATTTTTTGACCTCTCAATTAGATGTCCAAATGGTCAAACCTCACAATAATTTATTGACCTATTATCTAAAGACAAATTAACAAAATCAGAGCAGCATTCGCTGAGTTGGTCAAAGTTAAATCCTGAGAACAGCAGCAAATCAGCATGAATGCACTTATTCCACCAACCACCATCTATCTGATTTAGTGTGTCCACACTCACAGCATCTAAGGGGCAGTGTGAGTGATGAAGATGAGAACGGAGGAGAGGGAGAGATGGTTCCATGATTGAGCAGAGAGAGGTTTGTGGAGACACGGGGTGGGAGGGGATAAGAGTGGGGAGTGGGGGTGGGAAGGCAACTGGTGTTTGTAGATGAATGAAGCGGGGGGAGCAGGATAATGGACGGACAGACAGGAGGGACAGGTGGAGACAGGTATTCAGTTGGCTGTGTGGAGTTTGCATTTCGATATGTATGAGGTGTCTGGGCTCTGTCCCACACCCAGCTCAGAACTGCACCAGACAAAACCATGTGTTTAAATCTCTTCTTCAAACCCATGTCAGCACCCATGGGTGTGTTAGTGTCCAAACGAGGTGTGGTCAGGCACATTGCTGAGGTGCTTCTATCTTCAAAGTGACTGATCCGGAGACACCTGTGGTGTGTCCCAATTAATCGCACGCTTCTGCACTTACACTTCATATTTTGAGTACATAAGTGTGTTCACACTGAGCAGTGTGCGAAAATATAGTGCCCTATAATCAACTACCGCCATTTGAAAAGTAGTGACGTAGCGGAAGCAGCGACGGAGCGGACACCGGCAAAAATGTCTTTAAAAAAACACTCAAAACAACACAACAACAATAATAACACAATAAAACACAACTCAATAGCTCATTTTCATCGGCAATAATTGCTGTAAAGTATCGGCGATAGGGCTCTAACGGCCGGTTGAAGCTGTTGAGTCATTTCCAGTAAGTGAAATTTGCGCACTGTGTAAGTAAGTGCACTTCCTTAGTGTACACTAAGAGAAGTATGCAATTTGCGACACACTACTGGTCTGAAGTAGGGCTGTGATTATAAGTCAAAGTAATCGATCATGTGGACAATAAAAATTTGTCATCACAAAATTTTAACGTTGACACTTCTAAAACCCTGCTGTATGACCACATAACCTTCTGTTAAACACTTTTTAAAAGATTTGAGCCACTTTACCGCTACTAGCATGTACACCACAGTGTGATGTAGAAGAACACGGTACAGAAGAAGAATATAATATAATATATCTGTAATTATATTTTTGTTCAATCCCACCTTGCACTTTAATATTGTTATTTCATTAATTTGTCACATTACAATAACAGTTTTAAAATACAGTTATGTTAGTTACACATGTACAGTTATGTTTTTAATTTGTTCTGAGAATATGAGGTAAAACTGTAGTCGAAACAGATGCTGCCAAAATAATAGTGACTCATCGACTAATCGAAAAAATAATGGATAGATTAGTCGACAACCAAAATAATTTCACTGCTATTCTGTGGGCAGATCCTGACATAACTGCATAGGTGTCACAACTGTCCAGCTGCTCCAGAGCACAACCACAGCACCATTACACATGACTCAGTAAATAAATGTCAAGTCAATCACGGTGAACATGGAGGAGCTGAGCTTCAGTGATAATATGCATGAATATTGCATGCATGGTGTTGCATCGCCATGGACACACAACAACAGCACAGCTGAAAGGCATTCTGACTATAAGAAACCAAGCCGGGCAAGCGTCCACGCTGCACAACAGCTTAATGTTGTGCATCACAAGGATCAATGCAAAGGCAATTTGATCATAAATTAAACTGCTAAATGTATATTCATTCTAAAGTACCATGATGATGGAAGAGATGTGCATCCATGTTGACTGAGCTCAGCGTGAAAGTGAAAACAGACCACATGAACATGAAGAGTCTCTTGGTGGATGTCAGCAGATGGAGCTTTACTCCACATGGATTAAGAGTATGAGGTCTAGACCTCATCCAGACTCCACTAGTGTTATTATTCCCTCTTGGCCGAGCACCAATCGGAATAAGGCCTCCTCTTTCACTCGGCCCTTTGTTTCTCTTTATCTGCCCTCAATTGGCTTAATCTGTGTCCCTGTGAGGGTTAGCAGGCCTGATGCTGGGGAGTTAGGAGAGGAGAGGGGAGGGGAGGGGAGGAGAGGGGAGGAGAGGAGAGGAGAGGAGAGGAGAGGAGAGGAGAGGAGAGGAGAGGAGAGGAGAGGAGAGGAGAGGAGAGGAGAGGAGAGGAGGGAGGGGAGGAAAGGAAAGGAAAGGAGAGAGGGGAGGAGAGGAGAGGAAAGGAGAGGAGAGGAGAGGAGAGGAGAGGAGAGGAGAGGAGAGGAGAGGAGAGGAGAGGATAGGAGAGAGGATGAAAGGAGAGAGGGGAGGGGAGGAGAGGAGAGGAGAGAAGGGAGAGAAGGGAGGAGAGGAGAAGGGAGGAGAGGAGAGGAGACGAGAGAGGGGAGGGGAGGAAAGGAGAGAGGGGAGGAAAGGAGAGAGGGGAGGAGGGGAGAGGAGAGGAGAAGGGAGGAGAGGAGAGGAGAGAGGGGAGGAGAGGAGAGGAGAGGAGAGGAGAGGAGAGGAGAGGAGAGGAGAGGAGAGGAGAGGAGAGGAGAGGAGAGGAGAGGAGAGGAGAGGAGAGGAGAGGAGAGGAGAGGAGAGGAGGCTCATCCTGTTCCCATCATGCTTAGAAGTAGCTGGTGGACCATCTGGGAAAAGAATTTCATTCCTCTTTTTGAGGAGTTGTCCTGGGAACTACAAGGTTTTCAATCAAACAGCAGAGACCCCTCCCCCTCCATCTGCTCCAACACACATTCCTGTCACATTGTTGTCACCGGTCGACAAACTCCACAGTGAATTCCTCGAATTCATCCTTGGATTCCATCTGCGATCCGGAGCCAGCTGCAGGCGCTGCACGCTGCACCAGCGGCCTGACTACATGTGCTGCTGACGTCCTCATTTCTGTTCCTGTCAAAACATCTCTATACTGCTCCCTCTCACTGATGTCTTAACATTTAACAAAGGGACCAGATCAGAGGCCATAGCAGACTGTTTATGATGTAACACGGGTGGATCCAGTAGGGATGTATCTAGTCCAGCAGTAGCCCTTAAGCCAGATGTGCAGTTGCTTTGACCTGCTGAACTTCATGTCACTGAAAACAAGGCAGAGGGCCTGATCAGGCTCTAGGGCTAAAAACCCTGGTCGAGTGCAGAGAGGACGAGTCATGACTCTGGAATATTCAAATTGTAATTAAATTTGGAAAAAAATCAAATAGTTTATGTGACAATTACATTGATTTACAAAATGTAATTCCCCACATTTTTTTTCCTGGCGCCGGGTAATAGAACAGGCTGTAAATCAAAGCAGAAACACAGAACTACTGAACTAAATCAGTGTAGAGCTTAATCACAGAATTTGAAATTTATTGATTAGGTAAAATTGAAAATGTTTAAAGAAAGAAAGAAAAAAAAAAGACTTTCTGGCAACATTCAAAAACTATTCATGGATAGGAGAGGGAAAGGATGAACTCAGTGGAACATTTCATTTCAAACAGCCATCTGTCTGCACTACATTTAAAGGGACAGTTCAGTTTTTTTTGAAGTGGTGTTGTATGAGGTACAAATGCCCCATAAGTATAATATCTACAGTAGACAGCTCTCTGCTCTCCCTCAGTAAGCCACACCAGCTCATAGTGCTGGACAGACAGACAGAACAGACCCAAACTAACAGAATATTTTCTCTGCCCATCCCAAAATATTACACCCGTTAAAGTGCATCAACTGGTCGGAAAAAAGCAGTTTATCTGGAACTAACCAACCAAGTATTCCTCCACATAGCACGCCGTGCACTGCAGTGTATCACTCCGCCTATCAGCTGTTTGGAGTGAAAGCTGATTGAGACAGATCCTGAAGTGGCTCTGTAACCAAATTCCACTCGTGGCAGCAGTGGCTCTCAGGATCCACTTCATACACTCACACCACCGTGTATTTCCGAGTCTTTCTTGGCCTCCAGTTCCCACAGATGTTTCCCCTCTCTCTCTTTCGACCTGTCTTCTTCAGTGTACTCCGATTCATAAAGATATCCAAAGTGAATAGAACAACATTGTCACTGTCATAATCACTATTTTTTTTTATCAATTATATTATCTCTTCTACAGATAGCTAAGAGTCTGACCCAAACAGCTGATAGGCCGAGTGATACAGCACGTCATCATCATGGGATGTCACAGTTACAATACCAGTAGCCTAAGTGCATACATGTGTGTTCCCACAACATCTGTGGCATCAGACAGAGAGAGAGAGAGTTTCTCACACTCCCATCTTCTTTTTAAATAAGCCTATATTATAGGCTCATAGGTCCATCATATTAACTTGCATGAAGACGGACGTGTTCAAAATAAATATTCATGTCAGCGTTGCCATGATCAGGTAGACTTCCACGAATAACTGAATAACTTGAAATGTATTTCAAATATATTCAATCTTTTTGCCTGAATCCCCATCGCTAGTCAGCGCTTTGCTGTGAGGCCTCATGTGTGCTTATCTTAAGGACAGTGATGATGTTGGACATAGTGGTGTACAGCCAGTGCGCTATTGGTATTCGAGTTCGGATTCGGGCTTTTAAAAAAAAACTTGGGATTCGTTACTCAGGAAGAAACCTGGATCAAAGCATTATTTGTCTACTTCCGAATACTGTATTCGGGTTCAGGTACATCACTAGTTGGATAACGTCACAATCAGGATCTGACCGGAGGCAGCCCAGACATGGACCAGGTTTAGACCTGGTCTTATTAGGCCTTTACTGATGCCGCAGTGACAGAGAGACAGGAGGGCTGGACAGAGACGGAGGACAACACGCAGCACTAATGTTCCACCAGGTGAGCCACCGGGACACGCAGCCTGCTGCAGCTTCTTAATGCGGTCGGCTGCAGCAATTAGTGAGCCCATCTGTTAGAGAGAGCCCAGAGTTACCATGGTCTGACACTGACAGGTGGAGCTGGCTCGTAGAGAAGGAGACTTTTTCTGAACTTTGAGGCCATGTTGGTGAACAGTGTCTTATACTGTAAATCCATATAAGCTGGGCACCGTTAAGTGCAGGACACTTAAACATGCATTCAATCAACCGATCAATCAGCTAATCTTAGTAGAAGGCAGTTTCCTGCCTGAGCACCCAATAAAAAGGTGATCAGCTAATGCTTCTTAGGCTACATGACACTTGTCCTCCACTCTCATAGTAATACTGTACCTCAGGAGGACTATGTTTCCACTAACAGTGGGTGGGTTTACATGGACACTCTTTCCTCTTTCTGATTGAATTCATTCTGAATGAGTCTTTCAGGTTAACTGTTTACATGTGATAGGATCACAGAGATGACTGGTCATTTTTCTGGGTTCCAAGAATTATTGCTAATGAGCCTTGTCTTCAAAACCCGTGGGTTTGGTCCGATTTTAATTTTCAGGTCCATTAGAACTCTAGAAATCCAAATATCCTGCGACTGATCAAAGATAGAGATCTATGATCTGATCAGCTCAGTGGTTGTCAAGTATTTGCAAATGAAGAAATGTGACTGCGCGTTTACGTTGACATGGAGCAGAAAGAAAGTAAACAGAAAACATTCAGTTTCCCGTTTACAAATTTTCATTTATATCAGTTTAAGAAAAGGTTTATTCCACCTCTCTGAGAGTGAAATTCCATTCGGTTTGGGCTTTTTATTTTGATTGAGCTGATTATGTGGATCATTTTCATTCAGTTTGGACATCTAAACCCATTCTAATCAGAATACTTGGCTCCATCCATGTAAACCCAGCTAGTGTGTCTGGTATCATAGCATCTGTAACGGGAGAGGTCAAGGCCTCTCTTTAGCAGGCGTGCGCACACACACACACACACACACACACACACACACACACACACACACACACACACAGACAGTATGATGCAACGTCACAATACATTATCTTATTGGTGAAGCTCTTGCTGCCACCACACCCCACTGCTCCCTCACACGCACTGTAACACACACACACACACATTAATAACTGTGTGGATGTAATGAAACATTCATGGCTGCTCCGTCCAGTTTCAAGCTGCCTCATGTTAAATGCATGACCTGCTCCTTCACTCTCTACCCACACACACGCACCCTCTGCCACTTATCTTAATATTGCTAATATGGCTGATGTCTTATGTAACACAGTGCTGACCTAACACTGACCTACATATGATCTTTGACCACCATCATCATCGTCATCACCACCATCACCACCTGATCTCCACATTCTCCACATTCTCTGTCCTGTCATTTAAACCGCTCCACTTTCCACAGGCTTGGTGTTGGTTTGGAGGATGACAAGGATGATGAAGCAGACGTCCCAGCTCCCGGTGCGACACCGAGGCCGGCAGCTGTCCCCGGCGCTGCAGCCGGCCTCACACTGGCTGCTGGGAGACATCTTGGATCTGTCTATGTGTTGCGTGCTAGCACATGCTCCCCCGTCTGTCTGCTCAGAAGACGAGCGAGCTCCCCCCTCCTCCTCCTCCTCCTCCTCCTCATCCTCATCATATTATACTATTAAGTATTCCCCGTGGCTGCCAGCTGTGAAATCCAATGAATTAAAACAAGCACAGTGGGTTTGGTCCCTGGAGGACGGACACAGTGAGGAGGGTGGTGGACGGTCTCTCTCTGGTGCTTCCTGTCACCGTGACGCTGTAATTACTCCGGGTCACACATGACAACATCATTATGTGGCCCGCGGCTAACGGCCTCCTCAGAGGACAGACAGAAAGATACAGGACGACACACACTGGTCCCCACACATACACACACACACAACACAGGCCAGTCAGGAGCAACATGAGCAGTTATCACCTGTTTATCACCAACTGTTTATTACTGTCTGTTTATTATAGGGCTGTCAATCGATCAAAATGTTTTATCCCGATTAATCACATGATTTGCATAGTTGATTTGCAATTAATCTCAAATTATTCGCACATTTTCTATCTGTAAGGGTACATAATATGGAAATATCACTTTCTGAAGGCTCTTTGGGTTGTCTTGCCTTCTGGCCCCCAAAATGTGAGAATTGACAAATACATCTGTAATTTTCAGGCTCCCTGGGTTCATATCCATGTGGTTTTAGGAGCTGTTCCCTCAGTTGTCTTCCAGCGATTTAACTAGTTTTCGAATTTGCATAATCCCACCCTTACATCACTGGAAGACAACTGAGGGAACAGCTCATAAAACCACATGGATTTCAATCTAGGTGTAACGGAGGTCCATGGGTATAGTCACAGTTATGAGGTACCAGTAAGGAGAAGTGACAGCGTGTGGCGGTTAGCGGTGCTGAAGTTAAACTCACTCACCCATAACAGACGTGCTAACCCACTTGCCAAGTGGTCATTGACCTCTTGGTGAAACGGTTAGCATCGTCGCACACGGTGCGGGAGACCCAGGTTCAAAACCCACTCAGGGCAGGTCACAGAACAACATCAGTCACATGTGGAGCCTGAAAATTACAGTTTTTTTTTGTCAATTCTCATATTTTGGAGGCCAGAAGGCAAGACAAACACCCAGATATATGTTAAAGAGACTTCAGAAAGTGATAAAATATGTCCCCTTTAACGACACAACTACATATTGGACTACTAGAATGCTGAGTCATAACATGATCCAAACATTACAAAAGATTTAAAAGTTGGGCTGCCCCCGACCAAAGATTTTCTTGGTCGACCAGTTGTCATCATTTATGGCGATTAGTCGACTAATCGACCCATGACACTGCGAGACTGACCGGCGACAGCACCCGCTAATTATTGAAAACAGGCTGATCCGTACTTTTACGTCGGAGTCTCCAAACCAGAAACGTCTGTAACAACCATGGATCTATTATAATACATCCATGGTAACAACATGATTAGTAAAAGTCGCTTTTGAAAAAAACATTTAAAAAAGAGAGACCTGCCGTGCCTTGTAAAAACAACAACAACAACAAAAAACTGGCAGCGAGTGAGTGTCATGACTTCCTGTATCTGGCCCTTCAAATTAAAAGCCCTATAGCCTTTCATATACAGTTCAGTCATATTGATTTTGACTTAATTTTGACAAGACATGGCTCCAAATGTTTTTTTGTTTTTTTTCCAACGACCAATCGACCAATGAAATTTTGGTCGGCTAATGATTTTTTGGTCGAGCAGTGCTTGGTCGACTATTTGGGGGCAGCCCTAATTTAAAGTGCTTTAAATGTAAAACATCAATCAATATTGAATAATGATTTATCAATAATCATAAATCAGATAATTATTGCACTTAACTAAAGACATGTGTAAGATGTGGTGTAGGAACACAGCTGCAGGTGTTGGAGGTCTTCACAGAGAGCTGTGTTGTTATTCATTATTCAGATCAGATCTGAGGAGGTGTTGTGTGACACCTCTGGTTGTAAAGTAACAGCCTCTAATCTGTCCAACAGACACTGTAACAACGTCACAGCTCCTTCACAGCTCGGACCGACCTGACACACACTGCTGTGACACTACAGGTGCTGCTGTGCTTGGCTCATTTCTCCCACTTTCTCCTGTGTGAACCTGAGCTCCTGGAGGCCGTGGACACACATCTACGAGCGTCCAGAACCTGCAGTGCTGCTATTTTGTCTCCATGTTTCATCATCACCGCCCCCACCCACGCTGCTATATGTGCTCTGTATGTGTGTGTGTGTGTGTTCCTGCACCAGTGGTGGTGGTGGTGGTGGTGGTGGTGGTGGAGTCTCTGCAGAGCTTCCATGATCTGGTAGGGTGATCTGGACCTCTCAACACCCACACGCTAAAAATAGCATCAGCAGCAGCAGCAACAGAAGGAACAGCAATGTGTTCAAATAGAGACGACCAGGCTCCAGCAGCAGCATGCAGCTCACACACCTTCATTTTCCACCCAAACTCTGTGAGGTGTTTGTAGTGGACAACTCACTTGTGCTCTTTCACTTTCATATTTTCACTCTTTTGATAATTAGGAACTGGGTACATGTCGATATGAGGCTTCTTATTACTGGATCGCTGAATTATACATTTTTAACCAATCTATAATCTATAGTACGGCGGCAAAACGTGGGGGAGGCCGGCAAAGAATGCCCAAAGGGGAATGCCGTCCCGAGTTAAAATATTTTAACTTTTGCCGTCCACCACGACGGAATTACGCTCTCACCATAGCAACATATAGTCACGTGTGTATCGTTTTGCCGTCTTGCCGTACTGTCGGACCGCTTGCCGTCTCCCATCTGCTGGATTCCATGTGAATGCAGCATTATTGTCAAACCCTTATTTAATTATAGACTTGTTAATGAAATAATATTAATATGGATCCATATGAAGACCAATCTAACCAGTTAGAGCTCCAGAGAAACCTCTGCAAGAAGAAAACATCTCCATCACAGGCGTTCTTCAGCCCTTTGTCTCTAGAGTCTTTTCAGTGTGTGTGTGTGTGTGTGTGTGTGCGCCTGTAGGTGTGATGCAGTGGTTTATATCGGAGGCTTAGGAGTACAAGCGTGGGGAGATGGTCTCCTAGCAACCGTGGCCTTCACAATTCTGTGGCCCTTGAGTGCTGCACATGTGTGGTGGTGTGTCTGGAAACTCAATACCTGCCACAGACGGCATTAACTCAAACTGACAGCCTCTCTCTCCATCTCTCTCTCACACACACACACACACACACACACACACACACACACACACACACACACACACACATCGTCATGCATGGACGGACATGTAAAATCAGTCTAATAGCTGCAGCATTAATGTTCCAAACCAGTTAAACCAGTAGTGATCCGAGCTCTGCTTTACTGTAGCTCACTGACCAGGAAACAATGATGCAAAGACTGGATGGCACAGAGTAACACAGGCCAGGAGGAGGGGGGACATGACCATGAACCATGACCTCTATCTGGTCATCCAACTATCTATCCATCTATCTACAGCATGAATCAATAGCCCTATAAAACTGCTTTGTGTCAACAGTCCTGTTCCTGTTTACGATCATACAAAAAGCAGTAGGTAGTTAGTTTCCATTATTAACTGGTCACACTGCTCTACTCAATGATTTTTAGTGACTGTCAATATTCAATCAAATTGTTTAACCAAAAAAAGAAAAAAAATGTCATTTAGAAAACTAATTGAACAACGGAACAGGAAAATACTGGTGAGAACACACTCCCTCCTCTGATTTACATGGGAAAATAGCTTATTTGAAATATCGATACTGTCAAGAAAAAGCAAGTCTTTCGTTTGAAGAACTAAAAACACTTTGAATTCCCTCTCTCACAGAGAGAGAGAGAGAGAATGACCATGAATCAACACCTACAGACATAAATAAATGCTCCTACTAGTTTAGTTTCTGCTTGTTTACATCATGACCTCACCAGAACCTTCAATAATCTTTGACAATCTTGATCAATTTCAAGCCAAATACAGGAAAGTAGAAAGCAGATACCTCAAGTCTAAACTCAATATGACAGCAATCCAAGCGGGAGTGAAGACTTGATAAACCAACTGACAGTAGTGGACATCCTCAGCCCTCAGTCAGGTCTCACTTATATCTGAGGTTGTTTTGTGCACATCAATTCATATATTCATAAAGTAAAACTAGTCAATAAATGATTAATGACAATAATAATGTTTTCAGGAAGTCAGTGCAGATAATGAGGATGTCAGAGACTGTTACTGTTTAGTTTAGTGATGGCTTTAGGGGAAAAAATGATTTTCAGTCTGGAAAAAAACAACTATCATAGACTCATGGCAGGTCTGGTGGCTGAAATATCCTGGATGATCCTGTGAATTTGCGGATCGTATTTTTAATTTGAGAACATTTTTGGATGTTGCTGCATAGAAAGAGAAGGAGGGGGCCGATGGAGGTGGAGGTGGAGGAACAATCGGAGGAAGGACAAAGCGAGAGAGTGAAGAAGAAAAGGCAAAAGTAAAGGTGAAAGACAGGAGACATGGAGAGGACAGTGAGGGAGAGATGATCAGAGCAGCAGTAGAGAACATTAAGGGCAAAAAGTGCTGGTCTTAATGTAGAGGGAC
Source organism: Trachurus japonicus (assembly GCF_045865225.1). Taxonomy (NCBI): domain Eukaryota; kingdom Metazoa; phylum Chordata; class Actinopteri; order Carangiformes; family Carangidae; genus Trachurus; species Trachurus japonicus. Next base: position 5,015,513 of record NC_140910.1, read on the forward strand.
ACATTAGTGACTTGTCCCAGTTTCCCCAGCTAAAAAAAAAAGATGAGATCTTTTACTTCCAACTGGTTTGGAACCTCTCATCGCAGCTTTTTGTCTCTCATATAGGATGTTTGGTAAAAACATGAAAAGTGGCACCTGTGTTTCCACTGGCCTAACGTATTGGAAAACACTCTGGATCTCATTTGCATATGTATGACTGCCATCCTGTAAACATGCTGAGAATGTTCTTCTACAATACTGTGGAGTTATGTAAATAATTATTTTCATAAAGATAGATATCTGTAGGCTACACGTTGACTTCCCCCAGTCTTTGCTGCACTTTAGGAACACTGCACACTAAAACCTGGGTTATTTCTTTAACCCAATTTCTGGGTTACTCGTGTTGGGTTAAAATTATGGATTATTTTTCAGAGAGTAACATGTTTTCTTGGTTATAGCGCTAATATTTTAACCCAATTCTTGGGTTGTTTCGGTACCATTTCTGGATTATTTTCTGAGTCACACATTAAAAGGTCTAGGGTTATTTCTTCAACCCAATTTCTGGGTTGCTTGTGTTGGGTTAAAATTGTTTTTCAAGAGTAACCCAGTTTCTGGATTATGTACACATTTATAATATGATCACTGCAGACCATGGAGACACAGAGCAGCACCAGTAACAGCTTTATGATAAATATAATGTAAGACAAAGTTTGGAGTGGCAGTGGCTTGAAGTGTAGATTGCATTTATCAGTAACCAGAAGATTGACGGTTCGAATCGAATCCTGCTGTGGGTTGGCTACAATACATTTTAACCCAACATTTGGGTTAATCCAAGTGTTGGGTTAAAGTAACTCAACATTGTAGTCAATATCACCCAACCCAGAAATTGGGTCAAAAAGAATGACCCAATTTTCTGAGCTGAAATTACCTAGAAAGAAGTCGGCCCCTTTTTAACCCATGCAGGAGTTGGGTCAAAAATAACCTATTATGGGTTATTTTTGACCCAGGAGTTTTTGCTGTGTAGGCTCGGTCAGGGACTGGAGGTTTGTACAGTGCAGTTTGTTGCACACTTCTTGCACGCAACAGACTTTCAAGAAGAAGTTTAAAAAAAAGAGGGGTATGAATAATGGGGGAGGCTGTGTCACGGTAGAGCTCCTGGTGCACTACCAAACCAAACCAACAAATACAGGGATCCACAGAAAAAGAGGAAAATATGTTGATAGTCGGTGAATGTTAGTACAATTGTAGAATCTTCGTAGTCAACTGCAATCAAAGACTGGATGGCCAGTAACCTCCTCCAGCTGAATGCAGATAAATCTGATCTGGGAGCTGTTGGTGCTGACAGTTCTACCTCTGAGGTGACTAACAGTCCTGGGTCTCTGGGTTCGACTGTGCGCTCGAACATGAAAAATCTCTGTCTCCTTTGATCAGGCTCTGAATTCTGACAAGCACATCAATCACCTTTCTACTGTACATGTTTCTTCCACCTCAGAAATGTCGCTAAACTCAAAAATGTTGTATCCAGATCCCAACTAGAAATGATTCATCATTCTTCAGGTCTCGAATACTGCAACTCTATGTTCACCTGTCTGAGGAAATCATCCACTGAACGGCTATAAAAGTGATCCAGAATGTCTATAACCCTAACCCTTTTTTATTTATAATACATAAACTCTACAACATACAGTCCACCACACAGAGTCAATGACAGAACAGACAAAATAACCAAATCTAAACCCTTTCTATTCTCTCTGTTGTTTTGCCAAATAGTCGTGTCAAGGTGTAACTGAGATTTATGTCCATGAGAATGTGTCTGACAGATAATCTATAAATAATACGGCTCGGCCTCAGTTTGATTGCGGGGAAAAAAGCTTCATGTGTTAGTGTGTTTGTATGTGTGTTTGTGTGTGTGCACTGCTATGAACACATGTCACTTTGACATACTGTAGAAAATAAAATGTAGGTGAAGGTGAAACAGTGACAGAATGTGAATGATGGAGCAGTACAGGTCATCCATGAGGAGTTTCCTCTGAACAGCTCAACGTCATGACAACAACAACCAGAGTTCACATGTTGGTCATTATGCAAATCCAACATTACACACACACAAGCCTGCATGCGCCCTTATTGACTGCTGCCGTGTTCTGCAATGAAGCCACACGCTCAAGTTGTTCCTCAGGCGACCCCCCTCCCCCCTCCCATCTCCCTCCCACACACACACACACAGCCCACACTAAGACAGCAGGGGAATGACGATAAGACGCACAGAGGACGAGGACTAAATAAAAACTGCTGGTGTGTGTTGTGTACAAATCAAAGTGTCCCGCTCCGCTCCAGCTTTCTGTCTTGCTCTGCTGCCCCCCCCCCCCCCACACACACACACACACACACACACACACACACACACACACAATCCATCCGCCCACACTTCCCATAGCCCTGCCCACCCCCCACCCCCCACCCCCCCAAAAAAAAACAACAATGCCTGACGGGGATGTTTTATTTCCACAAGCTGTCAGCATCCTAAGTGAGTGAGTCTGTGTGCGTGCATGCATGTGTGTGTGTGTGTGTGTGTGTGTGTGTGTGTGTGTGTGTGTGTGTGTGTGTGTGTGTGTGTGTGTGTGTGTGATCCCCGCATAAAGCTGATTAGTTCTTCAACAGCAGCATGGCTAATTAAAATTGCCTCCTGCTTGTAAACCCCACACTCCCACCCACCCTCTACAAAGTAAAGCTCTGAGGCTGCTGCCAGGCCGCAGACTCTGATTCATCATTAATTCATCCTGCAGAAAACACACACAACACACAGCACACGCAAACGCCTATATCTGTTAGAGGGAGTTCAGTGCAGGGGGGGGGGAATCTTCTGGTCGACTAATCAGATTTTTTCATTTAAATTCTAATGTATTCAATTTCCAATAAAATGTACAGTACATGCCTGATCTATGTTGTGTTGGTAGCATCAGACCTCCTGGTTCTTTTGATAAGTGGACAGATACAGAGGAGATAGTGGACATTTCTTTTCCTCCCTCCCCGTCTGTCTGTCCTGTGCCGTGGACAAACTGCTGACAGTGTTGTGTTGTATATTGAGGACAGAGGTCCGTAGGCAGGGACATCCTGACAACAGGTCTGATGTCACATGGATTTGCAGTGAAATCAGCAGCTGCTCCCTGAGAAACATCAGGGGAGTCGGCACAATCGTACACTTCATCAAGGACATCCCCGGAATGCCGAAAAGTAGCAATGAAATTTTTTTAAAATCGAAAACAAGACATTTCAGCCTTTCAAACGAGCTCTCCAGTATGCCCATAGCTCACCCAGGAACTGAGTAATCCAGCATTAAAATCCAGGGACCAATAGGAAACCCCTGCGCCATCACATCATGTGCCGATATCCAATAGGAAACGTGTTAGCCGTCAAATGATGTGCCAAAGAGTGTTCATTTACATCAAGATGGTTGCTCCGATGCCTTGAATGATCGTGATTATCTGGAAAATCAGCCGTAAATGTAATAACTAATGCGTAGATTATCATTTATGCATTTCACGCAAACTAAGACCAAGAAATATACATATGGAAGGAGAGCGTATTTTTTCCACTGCAGGAAACAAGACAAAGAGCCTGTGCACACTGTTTTCATGTCAGGCTAGTGGGGCATTTTTGTAAATAATGTAAATACTATATTTTGTATCATAGTTAGAGCCCTCATTCTTTTCCCCTAATCCACAAGACCTAAAATAACAGTTATATATAGTGGCTAAAAAAAGGTTATAATAATTTTCCGTGTGTTTCCAATAAATATATAGGTATGTATTTTCTGTTTTTTATTTTCCTTTCTTTTTCTGATCATATATATAGCTTTTTCTACATTCATATGACACTACTACAGAGTGAATATTCTGAAAGCCCAGGTTGTCCTGAAAAAAGTATGTCACACTTGATTGTGCATTAACAGGACTGAGGTTTTATGAGCATTAATACACAAAGAGACCACGGGAGAGATATTGAAATAAAATGTCATAGAATCTGAAGGGTTAAAGTCTGTCACATTGATGAGACACCACTGGTTCATCACTTATACCACAGCCTGCCTGAGAGGACACTTAGAGCAGCAGGACGTCAGCTCAATCATCAGGTGAGTGTGGAGGGAGAATACACTAATGTTACTGTAGCTCCACAATGACAGTGTCTGCATCCAGCACAGAAACACCTGAAGTGGCCAGTGAGGGACCTTCAGGGACACCAGGCACAACCAGCCAGGTGCTGAAGACCACAGCCCACCTATCTACACCTGCTGGGAGAAGCTGCAGCTAAACACACACACACACTGAAGTAGGAAACCTTACACTAACAACTGAGTTAAATGACATTAGTGGCAAGTTGCTTAATGAATCATTGATTCAGTTGGGAATGAAATATAAGCGTCACTTGCCATCAATGAGAGGTGATATTTGGGCTCACTGTGACTGTTGTTAACATTGTGTTGCCTCCTCTCATCTGTGTCAGGTTATAGTAGCTACACACCCCAGGTGTAAGGACCAAATTAACACTATAGCTTCCAACATGTTAATGCGGAAAACACACAAAACTGAAAACACAACACACTCTGTGACAGATTCCAGCAGCCTTTGACTCCATTGAATAAAATAAAAAATACTGACCTGGATGTTTACAGATCTTGCACTGTATTATTTGTATGCAGCTATAAGTAACAGTCACATCTCTGCAGTTTGCTCGTGTGATTTAATACAACAAGTCTTGTCAAATATTGTCAAGTCTTGTCATCATAATCTGGAAAATGTCAAAGCGTGATCATTCCTCAGACTGTCATCGCACCATGAAAATCTAGAAATGGATGCATCCCTGAGTGTCAGCACATCAAGTGTGAGTGTCGTTTCATGGGTCTTTGAACAGTTGTTCAGATCATCATCAGGAGTTAATCACATGCTCACAGACATGACCACTGACTTCCACTTACAGACAAACTCTTCCAGCATCGATGACTGGCAAAACAGACAACATGCTCCGACTACTTTATTATGCTCATAATTTAAAGCAACACTGTGTAGTTTCTCAGCCTTAAAATAATGTTTCTTAATTAATTTAAGTGGTAGAGAAACAGTTGACAGGATGAATCGTGCCACTGATTATTTTAAAGGAGACATATCATCCCCCTTTTCCACAAATTTAAATAGTTCCCAGGTGTCTTAAAGACATGTCTGTGACATGCTTCGGTCAAAATCCCCCAAGGATCAAACATCACAGCTCTTTTTATTCTCTCAAAACAGCCCTGTTCAGAACAGCTGGTTTCAGTGCCTGTCCCTTTAAATGCAAATGAACCACTGCTTGCCCCACAATGCAAATTATGCAAATTTGAAAACTAATGACATCATTGGAAAACAACAGCTCATAAAACCACATGGATTTAAACCTAAAGAGCCTGAAAATTACAGATTTTTTTCCCAGTTCTCACATTTTGGGGGCCAAACATGAGACAAACACCCAAATATATAAAGAGCCTTCAAAAAGTGATATTTCCATAATGTCCCCTTTAAAATTGAAAAACTACAGTGTTGCTTTAAAGTATCATAAACATCCTGTGTCAGATATGTGTAATCCTGTGTGAAGACTTATGATGGAGTTTCCTGTAATATGGCAAACTGACCAATCAGGGGAGAGGACAGGTGGCCTATAACCTGATGGGAGTGTGTGTGGTGCATGTGCCATAATATGGCAAACTGAATGGATTTGTCAACTGCAGCTGAGGTCACATCCCCCCACCCCATGCCCCCCACCCAAACTCCAACTGAACTTGTCAATATCCATCCAGTGACAACACGAGAGCCCTGTGGTGTTAAAAAAGAGTGGGCCGGGCCTGATCAATGCATGGAGGATCACTATGAGCCATTGTGTTTGTGAATACCAGCAGCTCAGAGATGCCCAGCTAGAAAGATTTACATGGTCTTTATCAACATATGACCAAAAAGCAGTCTGTATACAGGAAGGACATACACCCACAGTCAGTAAATCAGCACCAACAACCCTGCAATCAGAGGACGACATGTTCTGCTCCCTGAGCCACAGCCAAACAACACCCATTCTCCAAAAAAGATTCACTGTGCCAACAGAAAACATGGGATACTTATTTTTGTGTCTGTTTTTAAAAACAATGTCCACCCACCTCGGTGATTCACTGTTTAAATGTCTCCAGTCAGACGTGCTTTTCTTTCCAATCGAAATGATAAATGGCTGGAATGTGTGGGAATAAAAACGTGAAGGCTGTTTCCTGTTTATATTGTTGTGTTTAATCACATCCTACAGTGCAGTACAAGAGGGGACAAGTCCATGAGGGGACAAGTCCCTGCTTTAAAGTGCACCAGACATTAGGGCTGGACAATTATGGCAAAAATCATAATCACGATTATTTTGGTCAATATTGAAATCATGATTATTTTCACGATTATGTATTATGTGTCAATGCGAGTTATATGAACCAGCAACAACTAGGATTTATAGCTTAACTATGCCACATTTTTACCATAATTAACCAGCTTTAGAGTAATAGTGATGGTTAAATAACTGACTTGTAACTTGTTCCAGGGAGAATGGAGGCTCTCTGCCTTCCACCTATAGCATCTCTTGGCTGAAAACCAACCTTGTAAGATCAGAGCCTCCGACCTGGTGTCACCACACAAACGTAACGCGCCCCGTAACCCGTAAGTTCTTGTTTACTACAGATAAGGCTACACAAATATACACATAACATGTATGCTACATAACGTTATCTACCGCTCTATTGATTGATTTCTGGCCATCTTCGTTGTAAACAAATGCACATGGCCGAGAGGAGGGTTAGAGACACAGAAGAGAAGCTTTGTTGTTGTTGTGTTGCAGCTTCGAGGAGACAAGCAAAGTTTCTTTCTTTCTTTTTTTATTTTTATTGCATGTCCATTCGGCCTGAGCGCTGCTCTCCCTTTGCCTCGTTCACAGCATTGACTGAGTGAGTGCAGGGGGTCGGAATCACGCATGTGTGTCTTCAGAATAAAACACCAATAGTCTAGGAAAATCGCCCAGCCCTACCAGACATATAACATCAACAACACCCTGAGCCAGCTGGGCTGAAGAAGCTGTAATGGGCCTTTCACACCGAACGTGGCAGGCGGCGGAAGGCGGCAGCAAACCCATTCATTGTGTACGTGCTACCGCGGCGCACCGGCGAACGGCTCTGCGCCGAGCTGAGCGGCACGCGAGGTGGGCGCATGCCGCGGCGGCGCGCTGCGCCCGAATTAAAAAATGTTTAATCCGGGCGCAGCGCGCTGTGACGACATCTCGGCGCGTCCAATAGGAGAGGATGTAGTGGAGTCTGAAAAAAAATCAGCCGCTTGCAGAGAGAAAACAAACGACCAGACGTTCAGTTAAAGTGACGGGATGCATGAAGTGTCTGTTGTCATTTTTCCTCACTGAAAAACGATCAGACCAACTCTCTCTAACAGGCTGTTAAAACTGCTCCCTGCTCAGCCTGAACGCTTAAAGTTCACCTGGAAGCGGTCGTTTTGTAGCTCCTGGCGAACATATCTTTGCATATACCCCCCCCAAATCCTGTCTTGTTTGTTCGGTTGCTCAGCAACTCGCGCCATATGTGTACGCGCTGCCGACCTGCTCTGCGCCTGTCTGCGCTGTACCTCGCGGTGGGCGCAGCGCATACCGCGTTCGGTGTGAAAGGCCCTTAAGGTAGAAGTAGAGCTCAGGCTAAGCTAACGGCTAAAGGATGGAGATACAGTGGAAACCGCTTATAGTGATCACGGATAAAGTAATCAACCACTTATATGGATCAAAAGGCTTGGGACAGAATCATTTCTATACAAATGCTGTTTCAATAATTTGTTTAGGAATCAAGAAATCTGTGTGTGCATTTATTTTATTTCTTACTCCCATGATTCCTTGCCGGTCGTCTGCTTCTGCTGCTATAGCTAACGTGTGCGCAGTTTATGTTCAGTAAAAAATAAGACATAAGGCAGTGCCAAGCTGCAGCTGGATTACCGATCTGCACTACAGACATACAGTAGGCCGACTGTTTTTACTAAACTGCACAATGACGTAAAAGGCAATTGCCTATTTATAATTCTAACCACAGCAGGCTATACATTACTGTGCTGTATTGTGTACAGTATTTGAGTTATGTCTGTGCAGTAATTAAACACACAGACATGCATGGTGCCTCTCGAAAAGCATTTGAAACGACTTCACCATGTTTGAAACATTAAATAAAATTCAGTAAATGCTGAAGCTGTCTGTTTCCTTACATTTTTCTCACTGAAAAACGACACAAATGGCATTTAAATGATGTTCTGCATTAAAAATGAAGTAAAATAATAAACAATCGGTTATAATAGTCAACCGCTTATAGTGCTCACATTGACTCTGGACCCGCGTGATCACAAGCTTTTTGCTCATGGGAAATGTTAAATCCCCCGCTATGAACTGGAGGTATTTAGAGTAAAACTATGCAAAAAACACTTGCATACGTCCTCTTTAAGAAGAACCAGCAGCATTTCATGATCAGTGTGGTTGTGACTGTGCAGCCCTGGTCCTATCATGGTGCAGGAGAAGATCTGCTGTCAGGTCTTCAACCTTATCGAGCGCTGAGGGAATTCTCTCACATTAATATTCTATCTATAACCCATCTCAGCATCACGGCAACATCACAGCGTGTGATGATGAATGCAGCTCCACAGCGAGTTGGACCTGGACGGAGGTGCTGCAGTGAGACAAACTGACTGCACTGTGAAAACACTGAGGATGCAGATGATGAGTGTCAGGAAGTGGACATGAGACGTTACACTAACACACACATATCCAGCTGCCTGGCTCATTTAAAGTCCCCCTAAAGAGGCATTTTAAAATTTGTAAAAATGCTCTGCTATGACTATTTTTTGATTAAAATTGTTTTCCCACAAAAAAGTTGTTTAAAAAACCTCCCAAATAGGCTAAAAACATGTCTACTATTTCTCCCTCATTGAAAAATCCAGATTATATGAATATTCATGAGTATGCAAATGCTAAGTAACTGCGGTGCATGTTAACGGGGCAGGGGAAACAGAGGAGCGAAGTCAAAACATGATTTAAGGCAGCGACTAAACCTCTGACAACATGCTTGAACATCTACAGTAGCTGTGCAAGTAGATCACATCACAGTGAACAACAAATGAGATGCAAAACAAATTCAACAGGATTGGTTGCTAGGGATTGTGACGTATTAATCCCGACTGTTTGCTGAAAAACTGAATCCAACTTTTTCAGACTCTGGCTTTGAAACTGCATTTTCAAATCTAAAATGCTCAGTTGTGGCTGCATTAGCGACTTTGCTGCTGAAATGTCTTGTAGCAGAACCCAAACACTACATTGGCATGTTTCAAAAAGTAAATTTTTGGTTTAGGGGGACTTTAACCCACACACACACATAGAGAGTAGTCATGTATGCATATGCAGTCTGGAGCCTGGTAATGCTTTCCTTCCTTGTCTTCTTTATCTGTCGTCCTCCCTCAGCCACGACCCCCCCTTCCATCCACCCCCCACCCCCCCACCCCAGGGGCAGTCCTTAAATCAAACACATTTACACAATAATCCTATTAGCGGGAGAAAGTGCTGTGTCTCTGTCAATCTCTTCATCCGTCAATACCCCCCACTAATACCCCCACCCCCCTCCATCCACTGTCAGTGCCAGTCAATATGCTGCTGCTATCTCTGTTCACTTTCAGACTCTGGTTCAAACAGGCTTCCTCTGCAGCCAGGAGCGATCTGTGTCGGCAAAGAGCTCCATGGCGCGACACTGTGTCACATCGTTTTTTTGGGGGCAGGGAGTGATGGAGGCGACACGACGCGCTGCTCTCACTGCGCCGCAGCTCTCGCGCCACAACTGACACTTCTCCACTGTACGGCCTGTCAATACTCCCTCATGGCTTTGTCTCCGTGTCCCCTCCCTCCCTCTGTCCTCCACCCTCACTTCCCACAAACATGTCCTGCCCTTTAGTCAAGGTCTGCCTCTGTGTGAATTCCTCTCTGACTTATTTCCTATTTTATTTTTGAAATGACTTTTTTTTTTGTGTGTGAGTTGATTTATTTCCTGGCCTTGTGTGTTTCCCATCTTTGTGCCGGCCTTCCCTGCTGCATTTAGTTTCTCCTCTTCATTCTCAGTCTCTCTGTCTCTCCTCAGTCTTAGGCCTTGTTCGCACTGCCACTACAGATTCTATATGCAGACACAGTGCATAATCCAGATTCAATGGTTTCAATGGCTTATTTTGCACAAACAGAATAAAATAAGGTATGCCCAAATCACAAAGACAGATTAGGAAGAGGCTTATGTAAAGCCTCCACCCACGGCAAATTTTAGAATATCACTAAATTAAAAGAAATGCCCCAATGACAAAGAAAAATATACTGTATCTATACAAACACTTAAAGGGATAGTTCAACATTTTTGTCAAATTGGCCCATTGCCATAATCGCTATAGTCAAAGGTATAGTCAGTAGGTTCATCACCTTTATTTGTCAGTGCAAGCTATTTTTAGAAAGGCGGAGCAGAGCGGCGAGCTGCTCAGAGCTACGCTACAGAGTCTAATGGGATTTCTTGGTTTCCCTCATCAAACTCATCAAATACACAATCCAACAACTCCAAAATGCTCTGGTGGACAAGTTGTGATCTGCACATTCACCACGCTATGAGATAATAACAGAACGTTATGAGACGGAGTCGTTTTTGAGTTGTTGGATTGTGTATTTGATGAGTTTGATGAGGGAAACCAAGAAGTCCCATTAGCATGTAGCGTAGCTCTGAGCAGCTCGCGGCTGTGCTTGGCGGTTCTAAAAACAGCTCACGCACATGTACACCGACAAATAAAGGTAACAAATCTACTGCTATGACTACAGCGATTATGGCAATGGGCCATAATGTTGTCTTCCAACTAGGGATGGGAATCGAAAACCGGTTCCTCTTCGGAACCGGTTCCAACTTGGATCAATTCTTGGAATCGTGTGCGTGTCTGCTTTAACGATTCCCTTATCGAATCCGTTTGGTTCAGAAACTCGCGCATTAATTGATTAATGACGTTACGTAACGTTCCGTTAAAATCAATCTTCATTATAAATGAGGGTGCTTAGTGTTTATATCCACACGTCACCGTATGTGTGTGGACTGTCAGTCAAAGATAAAGTTAGTGGCGTGTCTGCGTGGAGCCCCGGAGCTGCTGACAGATGCAGCTGCGTCCTGACGTTTCTTCATCACTAACCTTGTGAGCCAGAGCCACCCTCCGGTCCTCCCTCCCTCACGTCGTGAGGACGGACAACGTCTCCTGAACAGGCTACATATTCTTTCTGTTTTTCTCATCTTTATATAATAAAACCACTTCCTTTCAGGTTTTGCTCGTATCCACGTGAAACATGAGCTGCGCTCCTGTGTCTATTTTCTCTGGCGCGCTCTCTCTCTTTCGCTCGCTCACTCGCTCACTCCGCATAAAAACGAACGTTGATGAAAACAATAACCTACAGATGCATAAAAACCAGTGGAAACATTGTTAAATTCCTCCGTGAGCAACTTTTTTGCTGCAGAGCCACAGTGGTCTAGTGTTAACCTGTCCAGGCAGGTCGGTCCTGTCAACTTTTTTAATAGTCAGAGCATTTATGCAGTGTTTTCAACCTTGGGGTTGGGACCCCATGTGGGGTCCGCCTTGAATTCAAATGGGATCGCCTTTAAATGTCTAGTAATTGATTAAAGATAAATAAAATAAATAAACTAATTATTTTTCACAATCTTAAACAACTATATTACTTGAGACATATTCACTTTCTTGAATAAATCAAGATAAAATAAAATGCAGCATATACAAATATCTGAGCTTGCTCATCTTGAATGAGGGTCACCAGAAATTTGTGATGTCAAAAGGGGTCATGAGCCAAAAAAGGTTGGGAACCACTGCATTAATGCAAACAAACCCATTTCTCTTTTATTCCCTCACCCAATGAGAATCGATAAGAGAATCGATAAGGAATCGAATCGATAAGCAATATCGATAATGGAATCGGAATTGCTAAATTCTTATCAATACCCATCCCTACTTCCAACGTCCCCACCACACGACTCCACCAGGCATCACTGGGTCCGCCTGCACCAAACGGCCCATTCCACTGTTCCACCGCTCCACCAGGGGTGATGGCAGCATGAAAGACAGCACGACTCAGCTAGTCGCCTCCATTTCTGTTGCTTCCTTGCAATTAGCAGACTATTTGCGCTCCACATAATGATTTGGGACAGAAACCAGCATGGTTCCCTGTCGTTTATTTTGTTGGTTTGTTTATGGGCGTAGCCTGTTACCATAGAAATCAATGTGGATAAGAAAATATGGACACATGCAGATCAGATCTGATCACTTGCAGTATGTAGTGTGGACTGTCAGTCAAAGATCAGATCTGGCCTGCAGTCTGAACGAGACCCTGACCTCCGTCTGCTCCTGCTCCTGGTTCTTTCCTCTGCTGCGTATCCTCCCGCCTGCCTGTGTGTTCATCCACCCATCTGCTTGCAAGCCTTCTCATCAGGGCAGGACCATTCATCTAAATATAATCAAAACCACAATATGGCCACAGGCGATATCCAAATCACATGAGCTGCAACTCCTCCTTTGATAAAAGGTAAAGTGTTGTGCTGCAACATCTCGTTCTCACAAGACTCTACCTCTGGCCTCAGTGGTCTGAGGCTCAGTCTGGATTGTGTGATGACCTAATAACATTCATCTCCATCAGGCAATATTTGTGTGGAAATAATGAGACCCCCGTGACTGCAACATTTTTGCATGCAGACAAAAGGGGAAGACTACGTAGTGTTAAACTTATGGGCTACAATAACATCTTCAACGTTGTCGGACTGAGACACCTTAGGGGGTTTAATCCTTATGGCCCTTTTTCACTAGCACAACGCGGCTCAACTTTTGTTTTTTTGCTTTTCCACTTGCACTCGTCCGAAATGAGAATCAAACGCGCTAATTTAAAAAACACAACAGCAAGCACTGATCTGTACTGAGACATGTTATTCTTTTACACAAGTTAATTGACTGCTCTGTGGAAAAGCACGCTGTGGTCCGTGATCGAGGTGCAGACGAGTGAGTTTGGAGCTGACGAGAGGAGAGAAATTTAGTGAGCAAGACGACGTGGCCGTAGCCGCCGTGATATGACGACCCCGCCCCCGCTGAGGAGGAACTATGAAGAACTCAGCTGTGATGAAAAAGCACCTAAAGGTAAAAGGTAAAGGTACTTTATTTGTCACATATACAGCTAGTACAGTGAAATTCCTTCTCTGCATTTAACCCATCCCTGAGGAGCAGTGGGCAGCCACGGTGCAGCGCCCGGGAACCAACTCCAGATCACGAGCCAGTGCCTTTCATACCATAGCACAAAGGCAGCACTGGTCCAAATGAATACTACTTTTTTTTTGCCAAATTTGAAGAAATTCCCTCAAGGTATTAAAGGTGTACAGAAAAGAAAAACGAATTTGATTCCACTAAGGGTCATAAAATTAGTGTAATAATTCATCTATCAGACGATGTAGCCCAAACTTTGTGCAAAATTCTATTTTCGAGTAAATCCGGGATGAAAATGAGGTAGTTTTTTTTCGCATTGGATAATGCAGGCACACAAATTATGCGTCACGTTGCTCACAATTCATCAGCCACTGATATTGGATCCATCATCTGTCAATCAAACGTCTGAGACACACACACACACACACCGAGCTCGGTCTCGCCCAAAACATTGAATATCCCGCCCGCTCGATAATGACCAATCAAATTTGTTTTCCTTACTCAGGTAAACTCGTGCGCGGCAACTCGTGGAAACTCGTAGAAGGAGGCGTGACAAACGGCCATTTCTGAACGCCTTTAAGACATGTGGTGTGAGGTCATCGTGCCCTTGACCTTTGACCTTACAGCAACAAATACCAACAATATCAGTTCATCCTTATATTGAGTCCTAATAAATGTCTGTGTCCATGGTGGTGTTACTGATGCTGCCGATATGAGAATACCACACACACACAGATACATGGACAAACAGAGACGTAACCATGAACAGCTCACACTGCAGCCTCGTCAGACGGCTGTCCTTTCATGTCACACCATCAATAGGAAGCCGACAGGCAGCCACAGTGCTGCTCCTGTCATATGGTTCATAAGGGAGGGAGGAGTGGGACCAACATGGAGTCCAGCAGAGCAAAACACAACCACAAGGCGCGTATGAGCAGGTCACGAAGCCAGCACACACACACACACACAGATGTGTAGGATCTAGGGGTGTACAGCCAGTATTGTATTCGGATTCGGGCTTTTAAAAAAACCTTCGGATTCGGGAAGAGACCGGAAGTGGGCGCACTGACTTTAGCCGAGCTAGTGCTACGCCGAGCTAGCCGGCTAACTTCCGCTTTAGCTCTCAGCTAACTAGAACTGGAATAAAATAATTTAATCGTGCGGCTCTTCTTGACTTTCCAAACGTAATCGGACTGAATGGATCAAATTCTGGTAGTGAAACGAGTCGTTTCGCGGGGGTTGTGGCACTCAAAAAAAATTATCCACCGTTTTATAGCCGCTTCTCTTCCCATTATTGGCTAAGTTGTTGAACGGTGACCCTGGAAGTATCGGTGAGCACTTCCTGTCTACTGTAATGCAATGCATGCAGGGAGTTGCTGTTTCTTAGCAATCCTAACGTTATTTGTGTACTTCCAAATATGTATTCGGGTTCGGGTACACCCCTAGTAGGATCTAAACCGGAGAACCTGTAACACTCGTCCTACTCATTATCAGAGTTAGGCCTATTTCTTCACTTATTTGTTGAAAATTGTTTGTATGGAAAATGTCACAGTGCTCCACTAGTGACCTGCATTAGCTGTAATTGTCAAGGTTCCCTCAAAGCCACATTTTAATAACACTCATCCATCCACTTATTCATGTATGGCCACCTCTATCATGCAGATCTGGGAGTTGGAGGAACCAGCTCCTGTAGAGACAAAAGAAATGAACAGACTGACTGGGCCCTTTATCTCTGATAGCTTTTATAGAAACAGAATGTGTTCTTTTTCCTACACTGTAAATCACCAGCACCTCATCTATTATTTTCACTGAGTGCGTATACCATGCACACTAATAATTACCATTATTAGGAATACTCTACTACTCTACTCTTTATTCTAATATGCACATTTACGTGATTCTGTCAATTAACAGAATTCTTTCCAAACACCACAAAGAATATCCCAGTCGCTCGGAGCGGCGCTATCAGCTCTAGAGATATAGTTTCTACGCTTCAGGTACATCATTAGTACCGCACTTGTCATTCGCATGCATGAGAAGGAAAAGGTGAGAAGTGTTCATACGTCGAGTGGCTTCTTTGAGTTTGTTGCCTTCTACTTTTTCTACTTCTTCTACTTTTTCCCGCTCCTGCTCGTGTAATGTGTGATAGAACATAATTAACTGGATAAAGCTGTACGTGCACTGGAAAAACTGATTATTGTGCGTTTTCACTCAAACAATAACTGCCTTAATCCGTTAACAGTTATTGGTTCATGCCGCATACATGACCACTAAAATATAATGTAAAAGAGTAATAATTGTTTTATCAGTGTGCGTGTAAACACACTCTGTTAGAGCAGTGTTTTTCAACCTTGGGGTCGGGACCCCAAGTGGGGTCGCCTGAAATTCAAATGGGGTCGTCTGAAATGTCTAGTAATTGATCATATTTTTAAAACTAATTATTATTCTTTTTAAAATTATGATTAAAAACACCACACACACTCTTAAACAACTGTATTCTATACTTTCACTTTCTCAAATATAAATCGAGTTCAAATAAAATACAGCTTATAAAAATATCTGACAGAAAAACCACCTCATGAGAGCGCAAAAACTTTTTAGCGATATTAGAGAGGTTTTTTGAAATGTAGGCGTTTCCATTACCAGTTTTTTATTGCAATATTTAGGTTTTGTGCATTTGTAGGGGTAATGGAAACGCACCTACTGTCTCAGTATGAAAGGATTTTGCAGCAGAGCAGTGTATTAAAATGATAATAATCATGTCAAACCTCAGCAAGCCGTGCATGTGATGTGAATCTGCGAGCGGTGTTAATAACAGTTGTTGAGTCACAGCAGGTTGTGGTGAGTCAGAGAGATCAGGTGGAGCGTCTGAGTGGAGGAGGAGCCACCGTGTCTGGAGCTGGATCCA
This sequence comes from Trachurus japonicus, assembly GCF_045865225.1. Lineage (NCBI taxonomy): Eukaryota > Metazoa > Chordata > Actinopteri > Carangiformes > Carangidae > Trachurus > Trachurus japonicus. The sequence goes on from NC_140910.1 coordinate 5,031,743, forward strand.
CACGCAGTCCTGCAGACTCCCTCACCTCCTGGTGATGCTAGAGACACCACGTACATGTGTGTGTGTAGTATGTGTGTGTGTGTGTGACCGGCCTCGTGCCTCGACCCACCATCACAGGAATATTTCAACCATGTGCTGCTGGCACAACACATACGCTGGGCGCCCCACCCTACAGCTGGGATCAAATGTCAGGCCGACTGCCAGACACGAAGGCGCGAGTGCAGTGTGTGCAGCCGTCATGTGTGGCTGGACCGATCCCAGCTCAGCGCTGATCATTAAAGCCATCAGGAGCACGGTGGAAAATCATCAGCTGCTGCCTTCAGCTCCTTCCTTCTTCACTGACCTCAGAGTTTCTTTTATGAATGATATTCAGAAGGAGATTCCTCCTGGCAGCGTCGTTTCAACAGCCTCTAATTAGTGGCACCGTTTAAAAACCCTGCTGGAAGAAAGCGTGTGCATCCTTTCTTCACTCATTCAGCGCAACCCTAACACATGCTGGGCCTTTGAGTTTGGACAGCAGCTGCAATCACACTCCCATTAACCTCCACTATTTATATGCATATAACTTCAGCACATACATTCAATTCATGCATGGCATTGAAAGGTATTCTGCTAACTAGGAAGAAGTTAACGCAAAAGCCAAGTTAAAGCTTTAACTGGACCAAAGCGCATTTAGTTATCATCATCATTGATCAATATCCTGTCAAAGAATACCTTCACTATTATAGAACAAAGTGTAATTATAAAAATGTTGTGGTCCTGTCAGAAAATCCTGTCTATATGGTGTTTTTCTTTCTTTAAACTTTTACAAAAACCCTCATGGTCAATGTGAGTTTGAGCAACTACACTCAACCAATGAAACAATCAGTTTTGTCCTCATTGACCAACACCTGATCGTAGGTAAAAAAAAAAAAGAAATTTCATTTTTTAACAAAGCCCTTTCTTCATAGAAAAAAGCACAGATTTCTTCAAGGTTAAATTTCAGCAGAAACCAATGTCGCCTCCTAGACATTCAATTTTCCAACTCACTTGCAACACCTTGCACATCTTGAGAAAGAGCTTGTTGCCAAATAAATTACATTTCCTTTTAGCAGCATAATGAGATGTTGTTAATTAATGCATCCGCCAAGCGAGGGAGTCACATCTGCAACCACAATGTAATTGGAAAAACAAACGAGTGCAACATAAATGTAATTAGTTGTGGCCGATCAGACTTTGGCATATGAACTCCTTTTCAGATGGAACCAGGCGCAGATGCTAACGGTTTTAGAGCTAGCTAGGCTGCTAGCTGCAGCTGAGACAGCAGAGTGGTGGAACTCCACGTGACAGAGCAGGTGTGTCCAGGCAACCGTATGCAGCTAATCATGTGACTGCGTTAGTCCTGGGGTGGGCAAAGTTTTTGGCTCAGAGCAGGACACAATGAGTTTTATATTTGACGGTATTAGATGGATGGAGAGTGTGTGTGTGAACTAATATAAATGAAATGTAAAAGCCATGACCTAACAGTAAAGGAAAACTTACACTGAATTTACTTTCAGTTTCAGCGGGAGCAGTGTTGTTGGTCACGTTTTTTTTTACTGGTGTATCAAAGTTTGTGGTCTTTGCTATAATTTGGAGAATTCTGTACCAATATTTGACGGTCCGGATTAAAGAGCCCAACGGGCTGCATGTGGCCCCTGGGCCTCTGGCTCTTTCACACCAAGGACATGACAAATTAATGACACAAAATTGTGAAATATTCGCCACCAAATATTTTGCATCAAAACCATTCACACTGACGGCAGCGCGAATATGCGACAGATGCGACAATTAAAAACCAAAGACCAAAGTTTGGCTTTGCGTCGGGTGGTTCTTCACCTCTACGTCGTGTCTTAAATCCGTTTAACACAACTACTCATTGATTATTCCTCACGTACACCTACCTGCCAATGGAACAAGAGATGCAAATTAGCCGTACAGCTACAATCTCTTTTAATATTTAAATTTTTTTTTATGTTCATTAATATGCATTGTCCCATTTCTTAAATAAACAAACTTGAAACTCGAAACGTATTGAACACCTGCTGTGCCACTGTCCAACACAGCAGCTCACTGTCTGATCAATATCTGATCACTGTCCTTCATTTCGTTGTCTTTGTAAAGTTTGTGTCCCCTGTCAAACAAGACAAGGTGTGAAAAGGACTCGTGATGAGAGCCGGGGTTCGAAAAAAATATTGACGAACAAATTATTCGCACAAACAATATATGTGAAAGGGCCTTTAGTTTACCCATGCCTGCCTGTTAGTCTGAATCAAAGTTTAGACTGGAATCACAGTCTGTCGTAAAGAGTGTAATTACCAACCTAACCACATATTCTGTGACAGCTTTCGCTTTTTAATCCTCTCCCACAGATCGACTGTTGAGGTTCAGTGAACTGCAAATAACAATTATTGCTCATTATTTTGACACTTCATCAACCAGAGCCACAGAAAACTCCTTTGTCCTTCAAGTCTCATAAGACATTGAGAGATGCTGAGCTGCGGTTCTGACCCAAACACACTCCGTTTACATCATGTTAACACACACACTGGGGGTGCAGAAACCAGGGGCTGTGACATTATTGACTGATGAATTACTTTCACTAACAATCAAAATGCTTCCTCCCTCCACTGACCACTGACTAATTGATTCATCCTCTCAGCACGTCTTGTGAGGTTAAGTTCTTGACCTTTAAGCAAAGCCACCTATAGCCATCATCGGTCGATACAACAATGTAAATATGCACACACACACATACACACACAACCAAACCTCAAGCATCATCCGCATCCCAGTCAAAACTCTTATTCCTGTGGACTTCCGCTTCTCAAATGAGCCGATCCTATAGCTGACGGAGCGGGAGGACGGGCTGCACCTGGACAGGACAGTCCATCACAGGGCTCAACGTGCACACACACACTCTCACCTTCACACCTGTTAAATTTAAAGTCACCAGTCAACCTACGTAGTGTGCATGTCTTCAGACTGTGGGAGGAAGCTGGAGAACCAGGAGAAAACCCACGCAGAAAGGCCGAGCGCACGCCGCCTTCTTGCTGCGAGGCAACAGTGTTTACCACCGGTGCAACGGGCTTTCCTTCTTGATTGTGCAAAAATTGTAACATTTTTCCAGGGCTCCAGACTGCCCCCCAAATGGAGGCATTTTGCCCATAAAATGTTTCATCTACCAGTAAATTTGCTGTTTGTGTTCTTTGCAAGTCAATTTACGGGCAGTGCCCCTAAATTTTCTGCTTACGCCCTTAAAATTTTCAATTACGGGGCCACTGTGCTCCTTGTAAAAAAAAAAAGTTAGTCTGGGGGGCCCAGTATACTGTAGCTCAGTGGGTTGAGCAGGGGCCCCACATGCAGAGGCTACAGTCTTTGCTGCAGCCGGCCCCAGGTCGAATCCCCAATTTGGTGGCCCTTTGCTGCATGTCATTCCCCCTCTCTTTGCCCTCCCATTTCCTGTCTCTCTCAACTGTCAATTAAAGGGAGAGTTCAACATCCCATTGCCATAATGCCAATAGTCATAGCAGTAGGTTTGTTACCTTTAATTGTTGGTGCAAGCTATTTTTAGAATGGCGGAGCAGAGCCGCGAGCTGCTCAGAGCTACGCTGCTGGAGGCTAATGGGATTTCTTGGTTTCCCTCTTCAAATACACAATTCAACAACTCCAAAACGCTCTGGTGGACAAGTTGTGACCTGCACATTCACCACGCTATGAGATAATAACAGAACGTTACGAGACAGAGTTGTTTTTGAGGTAAATACAGAGACTGCTTGCTGAAAAACTGCCGCCGACGGGAACGCGCATCAGCTGTTTTGCATGAATTTACCTCTAAAACAACTCTGCCTCGTAATGTTCCGTTATTATCTCATAGCGTGGTGAATGTGCAGCTCACAACTTGTCCACCAGAGCGTTTTGGAGTTGTTGGACTGTGTATTTGATTTGAGTTTGATGAGGGAAACCAAGGAATTCCATTAGACTCCGTAGCGTAGCTCTGAGCAGCTCGCGGCTCTGCTCCGCTGTTCTAAAAATAGCTTGCACCAGCAATGAAAGGTAATGAACCTACTCCTAAAATAGAGATTATGGCAATGGGCCAATTTGCCAAAATGTTGAACTATCCCTTTAAAAAGGCAAAAAGTCTGGAGCCCTGTATTCTGATCAAAATCACAAAAAGGGCACTCCAGGATCTCCACAATGGACCTTGCAACACCACAAATATTTTGACCCACATCTTCAATATGCGACCGGATGCCATCTCACCAGCAGATGACTAATGTGTGAACTATTCCTGATGTGTGTGGTTAGGACCCTGACAAACACGCCTGTGTGTGGATGTGTGTGTGTACGATGCTCCGGAGCCCACGGGGCAGACCCAGTGGTGATTTACATGAGGCCCAACAACCCCTGCAACAAAAATTTAACAGCCATCAATTATTAACTCAGGCTTATGAGCAGCTCGGTGCCAGAGCGACAAACTGCCATTGTCGGTGGAGCAGATGCAGCCCCCACCCTCAACTTCAAAAGGCAGAGAACATCTTTTTAAAATGACACCGTCCTCGTGGTGCCATCAGTGCTGCTGAGACACATTACAGCCGTTTTAACTGGTCCCTGGGCCAACAGCATGGTCCACATGCCCTGCACAGGCTACAAGATGGGAGCAGCGTTCAGCACCACTAGCATCTAGAACCTGGATGATCCAGAACAGACTGGACCGCCCTCATCAGTGGAGATGAGGGCAAATGAGACAGTGAAGGGCAGATCTGTGAATGGACATGCTGCTTATATGTCACCCACTGATGGATAATGGCAATGCCAAACTTCCTACAGGGAGGTGCTGCTTTAAAAATGGCTGGTGTGGGTTCAGTGTTAGAATATAAAGAGGTAATGTTCAGCTCATGTGGTGAGAGAGGGTCTGTGAGGGAATTCGGTGCTGCTCGGCTCGGCTCAGCAGGCTCATCCCCAGAGGCCGGGGGCAGCTACACGGCTACAGAAAGGTGGGATGGAGACACACACTTCTCCATTTCGAGTGTCTCCTCTCATGGGAGGCGCCTCCATCCATCATGAGGATGAGAGATGATGCTGCGAGAGGAGGATGAGGAGAGCCGAGCGGCAGCACGCCCTCCCGTCGGCCGGCGGGGGTCTGCTGCTAGCATCCGGCTACAGGGGAGCGGGTTAGCTGCATTCCAGCGAAGAGACGGAGATTTAGACCGACAGGTGCAACAGCAGCAGCATCATCATCATCACCACCACCACCATCACCATCATCCAGCCTGTACCGCTCCCTCCACCTTGATGCATACCCCCGAAGGGAAAGCGGCCGAAGCGGCAGCCGGCAGCTCGGCCGGGCGAGCACTACCGAACCGGCACCGGAGCCGCAGACAGGTCCGTCTGTATGAAAACTGAAATTGAGACAGAAGCGCGGTGAGCGGGGAAGTGAGCAGCTAGCTAACACCCGGAGACCGAGAGACCGACCGAGCGAGCCAGGGAGCGAGCCGCCGTTCAGCTCGGCGCCGGGCTGCGCTGCCTCTTCTCCGGGGAAAGAGGCGTCGAGGGCGAAAGAGAAAGCGGCAGAGAGCGACAGAGACGCCGCTCCCAGCAGGACACACTCACCTTTCTGCCATTTTCCCGACGGTTCTTAAAATCCGTTTAGAATAAATCCCACAGCGTCTCCCATGTTGCCCGAATTGCGGTCGCCGCAGTCAACGAGTCACTCTCCTTCCAGAGCAGCGTCAAGCTACCGACCACCGCCGCCGCCGGCGCTGAGCGGCGCCTTCACAATAAAAGCCTCTCACTCAGCGCGAGGACGCCTCCTACACAACAACCACACTAACCTTAATTATTAATTGGATCATTTTAATTGTAACATATTTCTGTTTCTGTCATATTGTTTTACATCAAGTGGTGCAATGTTGTTGTGTTATAAATATGACTTCATTGGATTAATTATAGGCTGTTATTATTGCATTAGCAGATGCAGTAGGCTATTATTTCATGTGTAGGTCTATGTGTAGCTACTGAAATATGGGTAATCTTGAATGAATGAATGAATGAATGAATGAATTTATTTATTTCGGTATATATCAAGCTTATATAACCGAAAGGGTGTAGGTTGAAGCCAAAGCTTATATACCCCTACCCCTTTTACCTTAAAAAATTAAAATAAAATAAAAAAATATATAGTAATAATATATATCTTTAATGTCTTCTTTTAAGTCCCTAATTAAAAACATTTCTTTCGTTTAGCATTTCTGGATTTTACTTAAGTTGCTGATTTTCTGTTTCGTTTCCACTGTCATTCACCTGTTTGTTTCTAGCCTGCTGGTTTTATTGTCATTTTAATGTTTCATTTTATCCCATGTGATTTTATTTTCTTCGTTTTACTGTTATCCTCATTTTCTCTGTCAAGCACGTTGTACTAAGTGCTGTATAAATAAAGTTTAGAATCACCAGCCCTGCCTTTGGGGACAGGTGAGAATGTGATGATTGGATGTAGCCTATCCTGAGTGAAGAGAGCAGAATTACAGTGTTAAACTGTTCTGCCACGTTGATGGTGACAGCTAAGGCCAGATAGACAGAAAAATACACAAATCAAATAATCGCATATATAAGACAAGAAAGAAAACAGAAAAGACTGAAAAAAACAGATGTCTAGTAGCTTGAAGGCTGTTTATTTTTCTGCATTTGTAGGCTATTATGAAAAAAATATTCAATGTTATTAATGCCAATGTTAGTCATTGTTCCTTCATCTCAATATGGGCATGTGCACTAAGCACATTACCAAATACTGACATGGTGAGACAATACATGGTGAATCAGAAAAATAACTTAATTTACTCACACAATGCAGGCTTTATAATGTGGAACACAAATACACAAACACTGAGGACAGTTGTAGGACTTAAGAGGACAATAAAAACCCACAGCATCCCTCATCACACCTGTTCAACCAGATTTACAGGTAGAAAAGCTACAACTTCATGTCTTGATTTGTCAAAAGTGGTTAGCCTACTTGTGTAGTCTACCTATTCATGAACAATTCAGGCACAACAACTTGTGCAAAAAGATGAAATGTATTTTGTCATAAAAGAACCACAGGTGTTTTCAGTTGCACAGAGATCATCGATAGGCCTACATTATTCAATTATTCACAATAGACAGGCTGTTGCCACAGATTCACCAGTTAGGAAAAATGCATCAAGAAAAACACAACTGTTTACACCTACCTTTTTTTCTTTATTTTTTTTCCAATAATTTTGGGGGACTTTTGGGGAGAGACAGGAAATGGGGAGACAGAGAAGGGGAATGAACTGGGGCCGCTGCATGGAGGACTATCCTCTGTATGCTAATTGCTCAGTGAGCTATAAAACGCTCCCTCCCACGCCTACTATTTTATTCTGAAGTTCACAGTTGAACACTTCCGGTGGTTGTGTCTCTAATCTCGGCTAACTTGATGCAACAGGGCAAGGAGTGTTGCTCGTTTCTAGTGGTGATGCACTGATGTTGGGTCTAACCCACAGCATATATGGGACTGTCGCTGGTAAATACAACTAGGCTACCAACAGGGATTTCAGTGCAATTGTATATTTCTATCTGGGTGGAGGTGAAGCGGCCGTGAATCCCAGCATGCTCTGGGGCAAACTGGACAGGTCGCGTGCATCTCAGAAATACAGACACTCCCATTCAAAGCTTGTCTAATGAGTGTTTGAAGATATCCTCCCATGTGACTGTGGACAGAAGCATAGGACAGAAGAAGCTCATAAGGGCAGACAGAGAGAGTATGAACTCAATACGCAGCAACTTCATTAGCTCTAACTAAGCTCCACCTTTTCATCACCAAAGCCCCTTTTCTTTCATGGATCTATGGTTAGTCCAAGATGTTGCCCCCCCTCTCTCTCTTCCTCCCTCTCATATTTGAATTAAGCAATAGGCTACATTAAAAAATCAATTCACTTCGGCCTAAATGTTATTATAATTCTATCAAGTCATTAGACATATTTCCTTGTGGCCATGCAGGGCACAGCCGGGCAGGAAAAGGAAGTGGGATGGTTTGGTTTCAGACCTTTAAATTCAGGACATCAACAGTTACAACAGGGATCAAATTCCTTCTAAACATTGTTTTCAAATAAGAAATTCCATTAGCCCACACATGAGACAATAATGGCCATACCTGAGCTATCAGTTAGCCTAAGTCCCATATGAAAGGTAAGAGACTCGATCGTTTTATGAGATTTTGGCGAAGTATTCAACAGAATCAATCAGACAGATTAAATGCTGGCACACAAAAGGAAATGAATGAGAAATGACAATGACAAAAACACTCAACACAATAGCCTATTAAAATTGCTGCAGTGTAAACGGTTAAGAGTCAATATGCAGCAGGTGCATTTCAGTAAATTAGAACATTATGGAAATGTTTGTTTATAGTTCACTTCAAATAGCCTGAATAAACTCATACACACTGAATAGCCTATACACATGTCTTTATTCATTTTTTAATTGTAACGATTATGGCTTAAATTGAATGAAAACCCGAAATTCAGTCAGTGAATAAAAAAATGAGTTTTGTTTTTTTTAATACTGTAGGCTACTGTATCTGTCCTGGTGTTTGTGCTCATCAACCTTGACCGATATAGAAATATAGAAATAAATAAATAAAACTAGAAAAAATGTGTGTGTGTGTGTGTGTGTGTGTGTGTGTGTGTGTGTGTGTGTGTGTGTGTGTGTGTGTGTGTGTGTGTGCCGCGCCGCATCGTGCTGCAGGTGTGTGAGCCATGCCCCGCCCACCGACACGCTGGGAGGGAGGAGCAGGAGGAAACAGTGACAACAGAGTTGGTGAATGTACAGGAGAACTTTTAATTTGAAATAAGTAATATGACATCTCTTCTCCTGATATCATCTGGTACCCGGAGGAGAATCGGTCACTTCCGGTGGATGGATGGAATTTCTGAGTCTGTTCAGAGAGATGCAGGACAGGAGGCATGTTTATTCACACACCCAGAGGCATACATGTGGAAATACAAAAGTAAATGTTCAAATAAATAAATGAACATATTATACAGTGTGGGAATTTGACATATCTTCATAGGATGTATGGCCTATTGATTATAAGATAAGATAAGAATTACTTTATAAATCCCTTTATTAAAATATCTTCTTACAGACATATGGACAGACAGGCAGACACATAAACAGACACACAGTCAGGTGAGCGCATACCTGACTGTGTGTCTGTGACATGTGACATATATTTAAGTGAAACTGACCTATATCTGGTATGTGACCTATCACTACGTTCCACGTCATAGGTCACATCCCATCTCCTCCTATTCATTTTTTATGGGACGTTTTTTGCAGTTTTTTATTCATAAAATTTGTATTTTGTCAAGGAAAGTAAAAGCTACCGATCTTTGTTGAGATGCATGTTTTCTCTTTTCATCAAAATGTTTTATCATTCAAGGGAAGCACACTATGGAACAGCTTACCCCCTCTATGAGGGAATGCTCAAGCTTTGCAACCTTCAAAGGCCATTTAAAGGCATGGCTCAGGTCCACACAACTTTGCAACAATGAACAGTATGGGTAGTGTATTATTATAGTGTGGTGTGAATATTGTGGTGATGACTGGGTGTGGTGTAATTTATTGATATATGCACATCTGTCGCTCCGGTGACTCTATAATCTGTTTCCTTCTCTTCCTGTGACTCTGTAATCTGTGTATTTTGTGTTTGACATCAACCTGCCCTGGGACAATGAACAGAAATTAGCCTATATAGAATCTGGCATATTTACATAAATGTTCATTAATATGATTTGTCCCTATTTTAAATAAACCAAATAAAAGAAATAGAATAAATTCTATATCTCAACTATTTTCTTGCTATTTTCTTGTGGGTGCCATAGTGCAGAGCTCCATGGGGCTTTACGTTGCACATTAATAGTGTTATTTGGTAGAGTTCAGTTCCCTTGATGGCACATGGGTAATAACTATTCAGTAGTAATGCCCAGAGGGCAGCAGAGTGAGGAGGTGACTGACAGGCTGAGAGGAGTCCAGTATATTCTTAGCTCCATGTAAACATCTGGTCCTGTAAATGTCTTGGAGGCAGGGTAGTTGTGTGTTTGTGATGCCCTGCACTGTTTTAATTACTCCCTGTATGTTGTATTGCTTTCTTTGTCGGCCACAGTGCAGCTAACAAAGCTCACCAGGATGCCCCAAGAGAGGAAGCTTTCAACACAACATCTGTAGCCGACAACAGCAGCTGCTGCGCCTCCTTCACTGGAGCCTCTGTGAAGTCCCAGTAGATGTGCCTTTGTTTTTGTGGGATTAAGTGCCGGGTTACTATATCAGTGCACCATACTGACAATTTTCTCTGTATGCAGCCTTGTTGTTAAAGGGATAGTTCAACATTTTGGCAAATTGGCCCATTGCCATAATCCCTATAGTCATAGCAGTAGGTCTGTTACCTTTAATTGTCGATGCAAGCTATTTTTAGAACGGCGGAGCAGAGCCGTGAGCTGCTCAGAGCTACGCTACGGAGGCTAATGGGATTTCTTGGTTTCCCTCATCAAACTCATCAAATACACAATCCAACAACTCCAAAACGCTCTGGTGGACAAGTTGTTACCTGCACATTCACCACACTATGAGATAATAACAGAACGTTACTGTACCAGACAGAGTTGTTTTAGAGGTAAATACAGAGACTGCTTGCTGAAAAACTGTCCTCGCATCAGTGGTTTTGCATGAATTTACTTTACTATTTACTTTTCTTAGTATTGAGCTTTGTCTATTATGTTATTATAAAATCTGAAGCCAATGCTTATTCTGAATGATTGTACTTTCTGTGAACTGTTTCTTCAAATAAAAATATAAACAAAAAGGAAATGTTATATAACTATCTTTTTTAATGTTATTATATATTTTTGACACTGAACATTCACCAAAAACTAATGTGGGAAAAAATACAAATTCACCCAGATTCATCCATTGTGTGTACCCCTAACCTGTGTAGGGTTGTGGGGGTGATGGAGCCAATCCCAGCTGACATAGTGATTACTGACCGCTGCACTGTCATCAAAGTCAGATTCCTGAAAACTAAATAAAGAATGCTTTCACATGCGCTTCTCTTTACATAATACAGACATACATCACACAAACGTATATGCAATAACCCCTCCCTCTATGAGAACAAGTGAACCCAAAACCATGGCAACAAATGACCAGACAGCACCTACAGCAGAGCAGAGCCAGTGGACCCATCACTGTCTCTCAGACCTGCGTCCCTCTCTGGGCGTCCGTCATGTGTGACCTCACCCACTTGAGGACTCATCTGACCCACGTCACTTTTCTCCACATGTGTGTTGAGCGGAGCTTCTGCTTTCTGCTCCACTGACTGAACTCTCACATGTGGATTCATCTCTGTAATGATGCTTCATCACTGCTGCTCTGTTATAAGATCTGTTGGTGCTCCATCACTCTGATCACGTCCTGCTCTCACATTCTCAGTCACTGCTCTTCTGTTTTCCTGACATGTCACAGTGACAGACTGTCTCATACTGTAGATCTAAATGCAGATGTAGATTTAGTCACTGTTCCCACTGAGATCCAGCTCCTGTTCTCTGTCCCAACAACAAAGTCTCTTTCAGAGACACTCCCATCTTTTCCTTTTGATACAAAATCAAAATTGATCACTGATCACCATTGAAGCATGACTGGACCTTCATTTACTTATCAGCCCATTCACTTCACCTATGTCCATTGTGCTTCTTCATTCATTTATTCTGGTTTTAATTTGCATGTGGTTTAAATACTCTGAGGCACACAGTGCAGCAGTGGAGCTTGTATGTGGAATGTACAGACTGAAGCATTAAACTCTCTTCACTCTATAAACCCTGAGGTTTATTTTAAGATGTGGAGACATTTCAGATGTGACCTCTGGGACTGGACAGGGCATTCCATACAACACACAACAGACGTTCTCAGTGGTGTTAACTTGGAAACAGTGGAGTCTTCAGTCCCCCAGCAAAATGTATGCTCTAAGCACTTCCACAGCAGTGAATAAGCATCTTCATTAACACAAAAAAGCCACTTTTGGCCATGATGTGCATGAACATAGAGGAGGAGTGCAGCAAAAACTGAATAATCTCCAGCATTATTCAGTTTTTACCGCAATGGCCTTTCAAAGTCACCAGATGTCATATATATTGCCTACATTCCTGAAATAAATGAGACTTTATTATCACTGCATATTTCTGTACAATGAAATTTTGTCACATCTTAGCAGCATCACACACAAATACAATAAATAAAAGTACTAAAAACAATAAATAAAACCTTATTGTATGTAGATTATATTATAATATTGTATAATATATTATGGTGAAACTTTCATGCTTTAGTCATAAAATGCACAAGAAAAACAAAACAAGAAGCAGAACTTCAGCAAGCAGAAGCTTTAAAATGTTAAAGTTGGTTACAAACATTAGATGCTGTTGCACCAACTTGAGGTTACCTGTGTTGAAATCAGTCAGAGGAAGCAGGGGGAGCCCATGTGAGTTTCAGGGTCACATTTAACTCATACAGTAGCTTGTCTGGGTCCAGTTGGTCTAAATGTGCTTTTGGTCAGGGAAATGTAGATGTCAGCAACAGTTTTTGATTGGCTGAACTCTGCCATAAACCTCTGCATCTTTCATTTGAGCCAGTGACTTTAGAATGAGACTACCACAGTGTGTTGTAACTGCCTAAAACGAGCTGCAAGAGAAAAAAACACACCTATTAAAATACAGAACAAACACAATTTTGGCAACAAATGAAATAATGAGCCACGAAAACAATGTGAACAGCAAACACACTGCACATGCAACAATGATTCAACATCAAATGGATGGAGTTTGCATGCAGAAAGCACAGATGCTGCTTCATCATGAGCTCACAGTGACCCGTGGCACAGTCTGTGGGGACATCTGTGGCCACTGTTGGTACTGCTGCCTGGACAGGTCAGCGCTTCACTGTTGTTTCATTCATCTCAAAACATGAGGTATAGTTGAGAAATTACCAAAAGCCGGGGAGATTCTATCTGATTCCACCTTTCCTCAGCAGAAATCCTGCGGTCAGTGGATCCTAGATAATAACTGGACACTTGACAATCAAATTTGATTGTAAGATTAAGACAGTTATTATTATGTATATTTATTCTATTTATCTATTTCTATTTGTTGTATTTCTCTGGGCCTTGGGTTCAAATTTCATTCTTTCATGTCTGCATGATGGGATGATGATAAAGTTCCCTGAACCTTGAAACTTCACCAGCTCACTAACAACTTGTTTGAAGTCTATAAAGGTTTGAGTTATAATTTCCTCAAAGATGGATTATATTGTCTCATCTATTGGGCCGTACGTCTCATCATCCAATTAGACATTACAGGTCACTTAATGATGGATTGTATTGGGTCCACTCTGAAACATATGGTGGCAAAAGAAGCACCTGAGGGCAGTCTCAGTCTGTATAATAGGCTACCATATCAAAATAATTCTTCTGATTGTAGTGGCCTAATAATAATAGTTATAATAATATATATTTTTTTCATTTCATGAAAAATGATCAATATGACTGCCTCCTTCAGTATCAGTTCAGGAAATCAAACAGGCCTGGTGATCATAACCATAAAAACAATCAATAAAACGTAGTATAAAAGTCATTGTTTAGCCAGTATAGGCTACTGACTGAGACATCAGGGAAGAGTAGGAGCTGAGGTTGTGACTGTTTCTTTGGTAACATATGACACAGACATTCAGAAGGCCCTTCTCTCCATAACAAGCAGACCAGGGGGAATAAAACAAGTCAAACAAATGAAGCAGTCAATCAGAGATTCAGGGATCACAGCAGACGTCCAACATTTCCTCTCTGAACACTTCAGATCCAGACGTCTGATCACTGGTTCAAATATGGAGCTGAAAACCATCAAGGTGTAAGAAGCGCCTGAGTCCTAAAACTGGATAAAGCTTGTTGAGCCTCTGTCAGACAAACACCACAACAGTGACACATCATCGTAGCAGATATGATGTCATCAACAGGTGACCATTGAAATAGATGACCGAGGTTTGATAATCGATGGAAACACTTGATCAACTCCCAACAGGCTGTTGGTTTTGAATTAAATTAATTTAAATTTACAAATAACTAAAAGTCTAAAATAATTCTTATAGTCCCCCCGCCCCCCTTTCTTTTTCTGTTGCAGCCTTAAAGCAAAAAAAAAGAGAACTCCTTTCTCCCTCACCCATCAACACTCAGTAGGAGCATTGTATCAAGTCAAGACAGGATTTCACTAATGTTTGCCAATTTGTTAAAAAGGAAATAGGCACAATTGTTCAGACACTTTGTGAAAAAAAATGCACTATGTAGCCCACACACACACACACACACACACACACACACACACACACACACACACACACACACACACAGAGAGAGAGAGAGAGAGAGAGAGTAATTGTAAAGCCTCTCTAGTCCGACATGAGCTTTATTTTGTAGTGTTTTATATAGGACTACGGGTGAAAGGTGCTTCTGTCTTTTCCAGGTAAAGATGAATCACTCACTCATTCGGCCCATCTCCTCCTCCTCCCTTCCCCTTCGCCGATTTCCTCCGACTCCTACCGAGCGTTTCCGACGCGTAACTCGTGGTCTCATTTCATTGGCCCGCGCGTCTGTCCAATGAGCGGCGGCCATCTGTGCAGGGGCTGTGCGCACTTTTAAGTTGTGGGGCTACGTTTCCTCCGCTCTTCATTTAGCCGCTTCCTCCTCTCCCTCCTCGGTCACGGTGCTGGACTCAAGCCGCCGACATGAAGCTCCTCGCGGCCCTTCTCGCTGTGTTTGCATCGATAGCTGTCACTGTCGACGGCGCCGTCTACTTCAAGGAGCAGTTTCTCGACGGAGGTGCGGTATACAGCCGAAGCCATGTGTTGTACAGTGTGTGTTAGGCCTATGAATGATGTGTTGTCAAAGTGTCTTCAGCTGTCTCATGTCTCTCAGTGAGTGGACGTGTGTCTAAAACAGTCCTACCGTGTTAATAGGCTACAACATGTTGGTTTATGCCTGTTAGGCTAACAGACATGAACCAGCTCTATCTAAACATGTTAGCCAGGTGAGATACTGTTAGTTGAAAAGTAAATGAATCAATATTGCTCAATATAAATGTAGGTAATGTGAATGGTATCAAGCTGCTACAATGTTAAATCATAAATGAGTCGACGTCCTCTCGTGTTCCTTTCACTTTTGATACGTGTGAGTAGTGTTGAGGTGTTTTGAGGTGAACTCCAGCTGGGCTGCACCCCTCTTCTCTTTGAATGCTACTATTTGGTCTGAATAGAAATGAGGAGAAAATCCATGCAGACCCTCTCACTTCTAAACTGAGGTATGAGCTGTAACTTCCTAATCTGCGCTCTGGAAAATGTGTCAGAGGCAGGTCAGATAGAAAAGAAACCAAAACCCCAGTCCTCGAACGCCTCATTCAGTCTGTGTTTTTTTTCTCTCTCTCTCTTTTCTTCCCTGAACAGCTGCCTGCATCATGAGGTCTACTCTGCAAATGCAAGGGCAGCGGTTCATCCTGAGTGTGGAAGACACAGTGCAATATAATGTATAGTGTGGTAATATTGCATTAACTAAGCGAGTGTGTTGGACTGCTGTGTTGCAGATGGATGGACGAGCCGGTGGCTGGAGTCGAAGCACAAGTCAGACTACGGCCAGTGGAAGCTGAGCTCCGGGAAGTTCTACGGGGACGCAGAGGCTGACAAAGGTAAATCTAAGTCTGTCAGAGGCGGAAACGGTTTGATCTGTGTGTTGTGGGCACGTCACATTATGACTGATGGTGTGAAATTGTGCAAATCCAGGTAAAGCAGGTCTGTGTGTGTGTGTGTGTCGGCCCTGCAGAGACACTGGGAAGTGATGGAACTGGTCAGTCCTGTTTGAGCTGAATCTCAGCTCAGGACTGACTGATTGACTGACTGGAATAACCTGTCAGGGTTAGTATTAGTAATAGACCTGGACCACTGTAGTAGTGGTCCAGGTCTATAGTTAACCCTGACTCCACACAGGTGGCTCCAGGTGGGAGATCTGTTACAATGCAATCAAACACAGATTAATCAAAGAATAGTTAATAGAAAACTGGAAGTACAAGTTCCTCCTTTATGACGCAATCTTGGAATTCCACAGCAACCAATGATCAGCTGATGGCACCTGATGTATCTTCTTCCCTGAACTAATGTGTAATGAAGGCTGCACAAACCCGGCCTGCTGCATTATGGCTAAAATCATGACCATGATCATTTTGATTAATATTGAGATAGATTATTACATTATTAAAAAAAAAAATCAAAACATTTCGAACTATTTTCAACTTTTCAACAAGGAAATGAAAAGCTGACCACACAGTTTGAGCTCAGTCTGCAGAAACATGGGGGAAAAAAATTGTTTGTGAAACAAAATACAACACAACACGTCTTGTTCTCATAATCTGTGGAAGCTGATATTTATTTAAAAGTTAAGATTAGATGATCAATTGCCAAGATGACCACAAACCTGAAGTTTGAGTGCAGCTGCCCACTCTGGCCAGAAATAAAAACACAGGAAAGGTGCTCACGAAGAAGCTACTGAGAGTCTGCAGACAGAATCCTTGGTCCTGATGCCGCTGTCTGTTCCTCTTCAGGTATCCAGACCAGCCAGGACGCACGCTTCTACGCCCTGTCTGCCCGCTTCGATTCCTTCTCCAACGAGGGGAAGCCCCTGGTCATCCAGTTCTCCGTGAAGCACGAGCAGAAGATCGACTGTGGAGGCGGCTACGTCAAAGTCTTCTCCTCCGACCTTGACCAGAGTGACATGCACGGAGACTCTCAGTATTACATCATGTTTGGTGAGTCATGTTTGTTCACACAGGAACAGAGCTGGGGTCTCACCAGAGGAGACGCATGTTAGATTCTGTTTGATGATTTACCATATTCACTTATTTGAAGTGTAGTTCCTCCTCTGCTACAGAGGCGTATTGCTTCACATGAAGGAGAGTCATTTATTTTTCTGTTTTTCAGAATAATTTTTTTCTGTTTTTTGGAGGTTTTTTTTCCTGACTTAACAAGATACTTGAAAATGCCACTAGAATCTCCCACCTGCAAGATACATTTAACCGATCATATGCTCCACTTTGAAACATACAGTCAAGCTAGCATTGTTATGTGATACAGGTATATTCTACAGTAAGGGCGTGCAAGGACTGATTACAAAATAAAGGTGATCTTCCAAAACGGATTAAATTGCATACTTTGGAAGTTGATGTAGATTTTGCACAGGAAAAGCCCACAAATGTTTCTTATTTTCACTCTGTTCCCTGTGAATTCAGATTGATATTGAAAGGAGTCTACCTGTTATTACAGAACTCCACCTCAGAGAGTGTCAGAGAGCAATCTGATGTAGTATTTCAGAATAAAAACCCTATAAAATCTCATATTTAATCGACGTTCCATGTAAATTTGGATCAATAAAAGGAAACTATCTGTGAGGGAATAACTCAGAAAAACAAAAAATGACTCAAACTTTTTTTTTTTAAGTGAATGCAACACGCTTCCATTCTCTGCAATGTTAAATAAAGGAAATAAAATGTCTGACATGACGTGTGTTTTCAGGGCCTGACATCTGTGGATACAGCACAAAGAAGGTTCATGTCATCTTCGGCTATAAGGGTCAGAGCTACCTCATCAAGAAGGACATCAAGTGCAAGGTAGACTCCACATCAAGCTGTTGAAGTGTTTGGAAGTTGTTGTTTTTTTTGTTGGTGTTTTTGTTTTTGTGTTTTCTTTTGGCTCATTCCAAAATGTCTTTCCCCCTCTGCTCAGGACGACGAGCTGACCCACCTGTACACACTGATCCTGAACCCAGACCAGAGCTATGAGGTGAAGATCGACAATGAGAAGGTGGAGTCTGGGTCCATGGAGGAAGACTGGGACATTCTGCCCCCAAAGACCATCAAGGACCCCGACGCCAAGAAGCCCTCCGACTGGGACGACAGGGCCAAGATCGACGACCCCAGCGACACCAAGCCTGAGGTGGGAGATCGGTTTGTTCACATCATGCTTATTTGAAGCATACCGTGAATGAAAATGTAGAAATACTGTCTGTGTTTGATTATTCCTGTTTTTAATTGTGATTGTCAGTCAATCATGATGATTCCGCTCTCACATGACCTCACCTGAGATCATGTTGCAGCTGGATTGTTTCAGATGTCCTTTAGATCTGAAACTGACTTGATGTTTTAGGTTCACCTGGAAAACTCTTGGTCACGTCTTGACCTTAGGTGACTGTATTTTTTTAGTGACTCCAATCCTTCTGTCTTCCAGGACTGGGACAAACCAGAGACCGTCGCTGACCCCGATGCCAAGAAGCCCGATGACTGGGACGAGGACATGGACGGAGAGTGGGAACCTGCCATGATCACCAACCCAGAGTATAAGGTTGTGAAGTTGACTTGAAATTCATTCATTCAAATGTGTTGACTAGAATAAACCCCTTGAGAGGAGACCTCTGGTTTTCATGGGGCTCCTAACATACAACACAGACCCAAACCAGAAACAGAACAACAATCAACAATCTACAGACATTACAACAAAGACAGCATACATCAACACATACATAAAATTAATGAGTACAGAAATGAGCACAACCTCTCAGTGGCCACAAATAGGCCTTAAGCAATAAGCAAATATTAGCCTAGCAAAAAAAGTATACATAGTATTGAAATTACAGTGTGTTATGTATAATAATATTGGCTATCCACAAGTTTACCAACGTCAAAAACGTAAGCCGGTTTTGCTCTTCCGGTGGAATTGTATGTTTACGTTTCCATGGTTTCAGTAGTTGTCATAGTTAGGTAAAGGCATGGATCTATTAACGCTGGCTTTTAACAGTGGATGTCCATTTGTGTGATATCCATTGTAAAAGCTGGCGTGATGATCCATCCGTTTTACAGATTTTTAATGAAAAAAAAAAGAAAAGATCCATGCATTTACCACAACTACTAAAACCATTGAAACGTAAACATACAATTCCACCGGAAGAGCAAAACTGGCTTACGTTTTTGACGTTCGGAAAAGGTGGACAACATCATCTGAAGCATGTACAATTTAACTCAAAATAAGAAGAAGTGCTTAAACCTGTGAAAAGATGTCAATGATGGTATGTTTGAAGGAAGGTTATTCCAGTCTTTAAATCGCTCCACCAGCAGTAGTTCTAACAGCTGCCGCCTTGTCTCTGCAGGGAGAGTGGAAACCCAAGCAGATCGACAACCCTGACTACAAGGGGAGCTGGGTCCACCCTGAGATCGACAACCCAGAGTACACTCATGACCCCAACATGTACAAGTTTGACAACATTGGAGTTCTGGGCCTGGATCTGTGGCAGGTAACTTCTACTCACTCACCCACTGGGAATCACAGAGCTGGAGGTGAAACACACACACCGGCAGCACGCGTCAACGTCTGCTCACATTATATTGTGTGTGTAGACCACCACATCTTGTTCAGCAGTGTTCAACAGCTGCTGGGGTTGGGACTTGATGTGCATCAGTGCTGGTGTGTGTTTAACCTAAGGATGCTGTGTATGCAGTCACAGCCTGTGTTCAAGTTAGGAGGAAAAAACACTTCTTTAACTTCCTGTAATGAGTAGTAATCGGAATGTTTTTGTTTAGGTGAAGTCTGGCACCATCTTTGACAACTTCCTCATCACCGACGACGTCAAAGAAGCCGAGGAGTTTGGAAGTGAGACCTGGGGAGTTACTAAGGTAAGGCTGTACTTTGAGGACACACACATGAGTGTTTTGTAGTTTTTAAAGACTTCAGATGAAATCATCACTGGATCACTGGATGCTGTTCATATCAGGGACTCAACCTTGTGTGTAAATGCCTCCATGCCTGAAGTTGTAAGGTGTCCTCCCAGGCAAACACTGAAAAAACACTTCATCTAGACAAAACCCAACATTTTCATCATAGTATATTCATCATTCCATGTTACCCAGAATGCTTTGGGTCCTCAGTTGTGTGAACTTGAGACAACTGATTTAATGGTTGGTCCAAGACGACAGTCAACATCAGCCAGTGCAGATGCACTAAAAGTCACAGTTCCTCAAATGACCACTAGAGTGTCTCCAACAGTGCCTCAGAGGCAAAATGTAGAAGTTGCTTTCTACAGTACAGTAACTCTTCAAGAGGAACTATGCAGGATTTCTACCATAACTCTACATTAACGCTACATTTTTTACCTTAATCAAACATCTTCAGAGTAATAGTGCTGGTTAAATAAATGACTTGTAACTTGTTATGACGGAGAATGGAGGCTCTCTGTCTTCTCATCTCTGCGGCACCGCCACACAAACGCGCCCTGTAACCTGTAATCTCTTGTTTAGGACAGATAAGACTCCACAAATATACACATGGTAACATGGTTATGATACATAATGCTATCTACCGCTCTATTGATTGATTTCTCGCCGGTTTCGTTGAAAACAAATGCACATTATTATGATTATGATGATTATGATTAGCAACACAGAGGAGAAGAGACCAGACTTGCATAGTTCACCTTTTGAAACCTTGACTTGAATTAAAAAAAGAAAAGAAAGAAAGAATAAATTCATATAGCAGCTGCTCACATTATTGTCATTATTATGTAGTTTATTATTTAATACAAAATAAAGTAACAGTGTCATCTTAGAGATAACCTACTGTAAAGAAGAAAAGCCCACAGATCGTCATACAACAACACAGGTCCAGTATGTTCATCACTGCTGTAGGTCATATCAGAGGGTCCAGGACTGGTTTATGTCAACCTTCAGCATTCTACTTGTCAGAAACTGAGCAAAAAAACATTAAAACAACTTCTGTTTTTTTCCTTCCAACCAGGGACCAGAGAAGAAGATGAAGGACGAGCAGGAGGATATGGAGAGGAAGCTGAGGGAGGAGGAGGAGAAGAGCAAGAAGGACGCCGGAGGTGACGAGGAGGAGGAGGAGGAGGAGGAGGAAGACGACGGCGAGGAGGACAACGAGGAGGAAGACGGCGAACAGGACGAGGACGAGGGGACGGAGGGAGACGCGTCACCGAAGGACGAGTTGTAGAGGAGCCGGGGCTGGAGCGCTGTGTGCTTCTCTGCAGGTTCAGACTAACAACAGAAAAAAGAGCAAAAGCCCCGTGGACTCTGGCCTTTCATACAGCAGCCTTTTATTCAGGTGTAGGGGTGGGGGTTCTAGGTGAAGGTGGGGTCAGATCAGATTTATTTTTTATTGATTCCCCCGTTGCTTTTTTTAAGTCTTCAAAGTTGAGAAGGGTTTACGTGTTCTTTTTGTTTTTTTTTCCTCCTCCTGTTTTACATTTAATGTGATTTCCTGAACGCGGTGTGTGTGAGTGTGTGCATCCTTCAGTTTCTCACACAGCCAATTTGTTTTATTATTATGGCCTTTGTTGGGATGTCCAGTCAATCGAGCGTCTGTGATGATTGTTCATGCACTTTTTTTTTTTTCTCGTTCTCCTGTGTGATGTAGTTCTGTCTTTGATTGATCCCCCTCATAATTTATTAAATCATTACATTCATTCCCTGAAAACAAAGTCCTTCCTCCAACTCTGTGTGTGTGTGTGTATGCATGTGTGAGAGAGACTGCATCTGACAAACTGTGATTTTTTTTTTTCTTTTTTCCTGAAGACCTCTTTTTCTCATTGTCCTGGATGAGTGGTTGTCCCATGGGTGCACACTGTTTTTGAGTTTCATTTAATAAATTGAAGCTTCTCTCAACAACCTGAGCCTGATCTTCACTTCTGGATGTTTTTGGTTTATTTTATATTTAAAAATAAACAAACGTGGTAATCATATCTTTACTGTACCAATTTGACACGATTAGAAGTATTTGAATTGGGTGTTCATCTCTATGAACAAATGACCAGAGAAGCTGAAAACCAGTTGAACATAATCAGATCATTCTGGACATTTTTAACTGTATGTTAAAGGAATAGTTCAACATTTTGGAAAATCTGCCCATTGTCATAATCCCTATAGTCAAAGCAGTAATTACCTTTATTGTTGGTGCATGTTTTGAGATCCACAGGACACGAGCTGCTCAGGTCCAACAACTCCAAAATGCTCTCATGGACAAGTTGTGATCTGCACACTCACCACGCTATGAAATAATGTAACATTACCAGACAGAGTTGTTTTCGAGGCAAATGTATAACCCAAACTATATTCCAGACACGGCTGCTGGGCGGAGTGATTTCAAAAGCGCAAGTAGTTCTGAGTATTTGCTTCATGTGTTGTATTATGTTATTATTTCATAGAGTGATGAATGTGCAGGTCACAACTTGTCCACCAGGGTGTTTTGGAGTTGTTGGATTGTGTATTTGATGAGGGACAGGGGACCTGTACCATTCACCATTGTGTTAGCTGAGCAGCTCATGTCTCTGCCCCGTGAATGTCAAAACAACATGCACCAACAATTAAAGATAATTAACCTATCCCTTTGACTATAGAGATTATGGCAATTTGCCATAATGTTGAACTATCCCTTTAAAACATTCTCCATTCAGTAACTTGTTAGATGTTTCAGCCGCACCCAACAGTCTTCTTTAGTAGATTCACACTGTCACCTCTCACTGATCACTCAAGTGTTTTGCGAGGTCACCCAGACTTTGACCTTTGACCGGCAGAAAGGTCAAAGTTCACTTTTGAGTCCAAGTGAATTGGTTAGGCTAAATGTAACGATTGAGGTATTACTGAGACATTGCCTCCATGATAATAAGACGCAAGATGCATGGACATGACAACCAGAAAACAACATGGCTCCTGGAGTAAAGAGCTTTACTACGTATATATTTTATACTGTAAATGGATATGTAACTTTCTCAAAAACTGTTCACTGTCTGAATCATTTAGTTATTTGACACTTTTTGATAAGCACACATTTTGGTTGGTACTGAAAAAGTCTGTGGAGTTGGACCACAGTTAGTGTGGACAACAGTAGCCTATGTAATAGTAAAGTGTCTATTTATGAAACCTGCACACTGTTCTTTCCTCCAGTGCCTCTGGTGTGTTTTATTAACCACATGTGGATTAAAGTACCAAAATCCATTTATGGGAAATTCTGGTGATAAACACCTTCTGTATGTTGAATGGCATTTTATTGAGTGTTAAGGACAGATACGTAAGCAATAAGAAACAGAATAGTTTACCTTCATTGATCTAACACATCTTGCTCAAGGTCTATAACAACATTTGTCATTTTTATTGATCTGTCCATCTATCTGACTGACACCTGACTGACTTTGGAAAACGAGAGCTACAAAAATGTTCAGACAAAAATTGTAGCTAGCAGTAACATTTTGGAAAAATAACATTAGTGATCAACTTGTTTTATTTTCATTTCAACCACTTTCAGCAGATTGAACTGTGTATGCAAATGCAAGCCTGTGGAAATCAGAGGACCTTTAGGTTTAGAGCAAGATTCATCCAAATGTGTTTTGGACTTGATTTAAGTAGCTATTTGTTTGATTAAGATGTGTTTGCTGTATGATATTTTCACTGCGGTGTTTAATTTTGCAGCAGATATCTGTGCAGGACTGTGATAAAGTGAGAAATGTGTGAAAGCAGATGTAAAAACTGCTTCTGTAAATTCAAATTCAAACTGTCACTGTAAAACTGAATGACTGTGTAAAAAATAGTCAAGCTACTAAAAGTAGGCTAACTATATAATATAATCAAACTTAAAAGACATCAATTATAGTAGCGTAAGTAGCCTAAGTTTAAAGTGATTTGATTGAAAACACTAATGCAATAGGACTGTATCAAAACAAGAGAGAGGTCTGTTTTCCTATCTGATGGAGGTACAAACTGGTTTCATGAGCTCATAGTGTCAGATGAGAAATGCATAATGAGAAAACAGCTTTAGCAAAGTTTTAGTAAAGTGTCATTATGGAACATAAAAGATGAGATATTCCAGCCGCAAAATGGACAGTAGCTTACACAGAGAGAAAAGTGCAGAAAGGAACACAATATAGTTTATGTCGCAGTTCGATATTCAAAGCTAACAAGAATCTCAGGAGATAAGTGATGACACCGTTTTATTGACTCATTAATCTGCCTCTCGACTTCTTCAGTCTTTCCGACGGCACCTGAAGGCGGCAGCGTGCAGTGCGGTGCAGTGCCTCGCCTCCAGCGGTAGATGGCGTCCGTGTGCAGCTCGCTCCGCAGCACTGAGACAGCTGAGTCACACATACATTTAGACCCAGTTAAATAGATATTGAGCAAAAAGAGCGGCTTCAGTCGAGAAATTGCCCCCAACTCCACTGAATCTTGACCCCAGCTGCCTCCCACAACCGCGTCGCAAGATGCTGACGATAACACTAAAGACCCTGCAACAACAGACGTTCAAAATTGAGATAGACCCAGAATTGACGGTGAGTAGAAGTTAACGGGGCTGAAGTAAACATGCCCAGGCCGGGAGGGAGGGCTGCTGCCATATAGGCTGTAGCATTGGGGAATTGCAGCTAACGTTCAGACACGGCCGTGGTAACGGCGGCTAAGGGGCGTACTGTCATATTTTTGTCTAATTAAAAAAGTACGGTTGAGTGTGTGAGACAAATATGCATTGGGACAAGTTGTTAATTCGGAGGATCTTACAGTTACTGAGTTCATGTGGGGTAATGTTGCTACAGCTAGCTCGAGCTAGACCGGAATTAAGCAAGTTGTCCTTCAAAGTAAAGGCCTCACATCTTTATTTGAATCACAAGCATTTCACATTAGACCGTGTTGACGATAGGCTTTTGATTAGATAAAGAATATAAATAATACGGTAAAACACATTGCCTGTATACCTATGAACTTACACCCGCGGTGAACAGCAGAAAGGTTTTATACTGAAAAACAGTGACCGGAAATGTGAGTGGATTGATTTAGCTTGATGGTGTTTGACTTGTTTCAGTGTTTCACCATGAATGACGATGCAATATTTTAATCCTTCTGCTTGTTAATGTTGTAGTGGGAAGACTGTCAGTAAATCCTCATTATAAGCCCCCTCCTCAAGACCTGTGGGCTTTTCCCATATGAAAGAGCAGCATATAGTCATTTATATTAGGTGTATTTAACTAATGTTTTCTGTGTGACCACAATGACAACAGCCATTGGCGCCACACAAGCATCATAATAAATGTGAAACTGCAACATTTTCCTTCTTAATTACAAAACAAACTGATAATATTATGATTGTCTTTTACTCATGTTTGTAATGATCTAAATCCACTGTCCCAACATGGACATGTGTCATTTTGTCCATGGTTCACACAGTAGTGAAGCTGTTTGTTCCCACACTGCTCCAAAATTATTACATGTTTTCTGCTCTTTCTACAGTATTGTAGATTATGTTGGCACTTGTGAGGGTATGTTCCAAATTAATCCTGTTGTAATATATATCAATTTAGTTTTCACTGTAATCGCAATAACATTTACAACAGATTTAAATTTGTCAACAGCAAAATGAAGTGCTCATAAAAGCAACCAGCATAGATGTGCTTATTTTATATAGGTAGTTGTCTTTGTTTGAGTGTTTGTCCGCTTGTTATGTCCTTTTAGTTTGAACATCTGTATACATGAAGCTAATTGTAGGATATAATTAATTGATCTGTCTGTTTTTGCTATTGACTGTTTTAATTATAGTAGCTATACAAGCCCAACTAGTGTCAGGGGCCGAGAACTAGCAGCAACAGCTACAAACTCAATTATATAGTGAGCTGCAATTATTTTAAGATAAACTGTGACACATCATTGTTGTGCATTATTAACACCAAAAGTGTCGTGCTGCTAAGCAGATGCCCAGGTCAACAAAGCATATTGGTTTGTATAAGTCCTAACAAAAATCGCACTATAATAGAGCTGCAACAATTAATCAAACAATTATTGATTATTAAATTAATCATCAACTATTTTGCTAAACAAATAATCGGTTTGCATAGTCAAAATTCTCTGATTTCAGCTTCTTAAAATGTGAATATTTCTGGTTTCTTTGTTCCTTTATGACAATATACTGACTGAGTATCTCTTTGGTTTGTGGAGTAGACGAGAGGACGTCATCTTGTGGTTTGGGAAACACTGACATTTTAAAACATTTTGGAAGGTTTACAAGGAGACTTTGTCGGTAGCGGATCGTGGGTAGGGTAAGGTTAGATAAGTGAAGTAGTTGTGGATGGTCACAGTGATATTATCTCTAATTTCAACACTTTGCTATAGATCATATCCTGTTATTAAACTGTGCAACTTCTCGCCACAGTGCTCGTCCAGTGGAAAACAGTAACACACTCCCATAACATTCGATGTGATTACATGTACAGAAACAACCAGCGGGCCTAACTGCAGTAACTCTGTGGTTTTCATTCACACAGTGTCACTTCTGGAGATGTTTCAATTTAAAATTCTCTTTTAGTTACGTCAGTGTCTGTTGATGTTTGTCAGGTGAAAACCCTGAAGGAGAAGATCGAGGAGGACAGAGGAAAAGATGCATTTCCTGCCGCGGGACAAAAACTCATCTATGCAGGTGAGACGGACGAGGTCACTCACATTTGAACATTGTAGCATTTTAAAGGAAGAATTTAAGAATTTCATAACACTGAGTGTTCTCATACTTCCACGTGTTTAAGACTGCTAAAGCTTCTTATTCTAGTGTGTGGCATGAATCTTTTTCCCCGTCTCCTGTTTCTGCTTGAACGTCACAGGCAAAATCTTAAACGATGACACCCCGCTGAAAGAGTACAAAATGGATGAGAAAAACTTTGTGGTGGTCATGGTTACCAAGGTCAGTGTGTCCTCAGATTATTTTTTTGGACATTGATTAAGGTCATACTCACACCACCGGCTGCTCTGAGTGAACCGTTATTATCTACTAACGACCTTGTTCACTGTTGTGTCTGTGGTTGTGTGCAACTCCTGACAGAAGGAAGTCATCCCTACGCTTTTAATTTGAAAGGTGTATAAAAAGTAATGCGTTTTTATGACAGTTGTTAATGATAGTTGTAAAAGATTTTGACAAGTAGTGACTGGAAAAGAAATACTGAATTAAAACAGTGTTAAAAGGAGAAGCTCAGAGCAGCAGTGTAAAAACACAATAACCCAACATGACCTGCGTTTGGTTGTTTGATCCAGGTTTGTGGCATATGTTCACTCAGCTGTGACCGTTTACAACTGTCATTAAAACGTGTCTTGATCAGATCATGAGTGATCACAAGTGCTGTGCCCTAAATACAAGTGTAAACTGGCACAACCCACTGTGTCACTGTCCACTGGTGATCTTACCACTCAAGATGTGTTTTAATGACAGCTGTAAACGGGCTCTTGTGTTCAGTGATGCAGAGCTTTAAGCCTTAATAAAACACGAACATGTCAGTCATAAAGATTTACGCATGTACAGTTGTCAGGAGAAGTTTTATACCAGGTTGTAAAGTTGGACATGTTAACAACAGAGTCCAGGTATTCGTTAGTATCTCTTACCTGCTAGTAAGACTAACCTAATTTTATCCCTCTGCCATTCGTCTCTCAAAAGGATAGTTCAACATGTTGAAAAAATTCGCCTACCGTTCACCTCCATTGTGTTCACTGAGCAGCTCACGTCTCTGCCCCGCTGATCTCAAAACAACATGCACTGATAATTAAAGTATATTTTTGGGGGCTTTTTCACCTTTAATGGACAGGAGAGTTGAGAGAGAGACAGGAAATGGGAGGCGGGGGCCGTGTAATCATTTCATTCATCTAGTCTTGATTGCTTCTTTTTTTTTTTTTAACTATATTTATAAAACCCTTGATCCCACTATACTCCTCAGTATTTTACACTATTTTATTCTATTTCATTATTATGGTATGCTTTTTATTGTATGTATCAGTTGCTTGAACCAATTGCCCCTGGTTGGATTAATAAAGTTCTATTGATATGGACATGGTCACTTCTGGAGATGTTGTGGAGCTGGAATCATGCAGCCATGTAAAAAAGTGCAGGTACCTGTTTACTTGGTGTGAGCTACCTGCCATCAGGAGATATCAGACCAGGCCCAAGGTACATAAAAAAACATGCTACGTCCTGCACCTACATAGGTGTTTCTAAAGACAAAATCTATCACCGACCTCACAAATCACCCTGACCATGTCTACACAGGTTTCCGAACTGATCCGAATTCATGTGGAATGTGAAAAATCTGAAAAAAGGTGTAAATTAAGATGGAATAGAACAACCACCTTCACAGCTTTTACCATTTCCACAGCACAATTGTACAATTCTTTACCAGTTTTCGTCAGCCTTATTTAATATTCTTATTTACTGCGAGTCATTCTGTAGACCGTTTCATATTGTCGTTATATTCACTGATCAGTGGTGGAGCCTGTCTGGAGCCTCATTAAGACGTCTCTAGTCCCAGTAGAGACGCTGTGGGTTGAACTCAGAGAGCTTCTGACACCAGAGCGTGTGTGTGAGCAGACTTGCCAGAACAACTTTTTCATGAACTTTGAGTTAAAGTTAAATCACATTTGGTTCATCTATATTTGTGACTTGGTACAGAAAACCCTGTCCTGTTAGATGTAATTAAATCAAGCGTTTCTTGCTCTCCCCCAACACGGTGACAGACAGTTGAAACAGAAAAAACAAGGACAAACAAAAAGTCACAGAAAAAAGGCAGACATGAAGAAAAAAATCAGAAGTTTAAAGGGATACACCAACATTTTTTTTTCGTGTCTTGCCTCACTCCCGAGTCCATGACAAGCAGATAGACACCATCCTTTCGACTGTGCGTGCAGTAACAAGGGAGATATGGGCAGAGCTGGCGCACCGCTAATTAGCTTAGCTCAAACGCTGGAAGTGCATAGGTAGTGTTAGCCTGCCTCCTACGAGCCGAAATCAGCAGTCAGGAGCTGATTTCATTTTAGCGCTAAACTCTGAAAATATATCACTTTATCGACATTTCAAACATTTTTAGGTGAGAAAGTAGCCGTTTAGATCAGCAGTCGTTAATTTGTCTAAATACCAGCTGTTTACAAGTTTGATTGGACGAACTCGGTGCTACTCAAGCTAGCCGTTGTGACCAACGCACTTCCAGTTACTTTCACAAAATAAAACACCCGTTGCACTTTACATAAAGAAAACCATGACGATAGAATTTGTGCTTTTACTTTGAAATAGGAAGCTGACCTACCCTCGATGTAGCTAGCTTGAACCAAAATAAACCGTCTTTGCTTGAACCCTCTGCTTTGACCGCTCAAGATGCCTTACCGGAGAGTTTTGTCAGCTCCGAAGATCGGCCCGCTGGTTTCTGTTTAGAGTTATTGAAGAATGTCTCTAATGACTTTAGGTGGAGGCAGGCTAACACTACCTATACACTTCCTGCGGTTGAGCTAAGCTAATTAGCGGCGTGCTAGCTCTGCCCGTATCTCCCTTGTTACTGCACACACAGTCGAAAGGATGGTGTCCATCTGCTTGTCAAGGACTCAGGAGTGAGGCAAGACACGAAAAAAAAAATGTTGGTGTATCCCTTTAACAGTCTGGTCGTCACATAAACATCACTAATGATCAATTTCTCAAATGTCTTTTCAGCCCAAAGCAGCCCCTCCTCCACAGGCAGCCCCTCAGCCGGCTCCCCCAGCAGCTGCAGCAACACCCTCAGCCTCAGCTCCAGCTCCAGCTGCAGCTGCAGCCCCAGCCTCTGGCTCAGCACAGGCCACCTCCACGCCAACACACACGGCCACCGCACCAACACCGGCCTCACAGTCAGTGCCTCCGTCTGAACCCCCCTCCTCAGCCCCAAAAAACACTCCCGTGGCTTCTGTTGAATCGTCATCAGCAGCAGCAGCAGCTCTGGACTCAAACACACCTGAAGACTCGGCTCCAGCTGTGGCCTCGGCTGCTGCTGCCGCTGCTCCGGACACCGCCGCGGCTCCAGCTGATGGACCCGCTCAGACGGCGTCGGCCGCTCCCGCCCAGCCTGAGGAGAAGCCGAGGGAAGAGCCTGAGAATCAGCCATCTCCCACCGTACCGGTCCACTCCTCCGCTTCCAGGTTGGATGACAGAGTTCAAGTCATGACCTTCCAGCAGACTTGTTTTTAAAGGGATAGTTCAACATTTTGGCAAATCACATTATTTGGTTGTGCGGGCTGTTTCTTTTCAGTAGGTTCGTTACCTTTAATTGTCGGTGCAAGCTGTTTTTAGATTGGCGGGGCAGAGACGTGAGCTCTGCACGGCACATGGTATTTCCACGTTTCTCTCATGAAACTCATCAAATACACAACCCAACAACTCCAAAACGCTCTGGTGTACAAGTTGTGACCTGCACATTCACCACGCTATGAGATAATAACGGAACGTCACGAGACAGAGTTGTTTTCGAGGTAAATCTATGCTAAACTGCTGATGCGCCTCCCCGTCGGGGGCAGTTTTTCATCAAGCAGTCTCTGCCTTTACCTCGAAAACAACTCTGTCTTGTAATGTTCCGTTATTATCTCATAGCGTGGTGAATGTGCAGGTCACAACTTGTCCACCAGAGCATTTTGGAGTTGTTGGATTGTGTATTTGATGAGGGAAACCAAGAAATTCCACGAGCCTCCGTAGCGTAGCTCTGAGCAGCTCGTGGCTCTGCTCCGCTGATCCAAAAAGTAGCTTGCACTGACAATTAAAGGTAACAAACCTACTGCTAAAACTATAGGGATTATGGCAATGGGCCAATTTGCCAAAATGTTGAACTATCCCTTTAAATAAGTTGTAAAGTCTGGGTTAGCACAGTGAGAACGTAGCAGAGCGGAGCTTCAGATCAGATATCTGAATGTTCCTTGATGTTTGAAGTTAGGTGATCAGAGCTTCATCATCAGGTCCAACTTTTAATTTCACTAGTACACTGGTTTATGACCGGACTAGGGATGGGCATTTGAAGAAATCTTTTTGATCGTTCATCGGGAAAATTAACGATGAATTATCGATTAAACATTAATATCATATTCATATTTACTATGGTGTGCATGTTCATGTGCACCTGCAGACTTCGACTAGCAGCCAAAAGCTACATGGGGAGAACATGTCCAAGTAATGCAGGGCAGTCCCCGTGAAGGAAGAAGGACAACGTACATGGATGTCTGCTTGTGCATCACCTGTAAGGACAATGCCCACTATTTAAAAAAAAAAAAGACGCGCTGCACTCTCCTCCTGGCTCACCTGCAGCTGAGCTGTCAGAGTTGCTCTGCTGCCTCTCTCTATCTCTCTTCAGCCTGCTGTTTGGCTGCACTTGTACAAAAAGCAATCACAAGCCCTTTCAAAAATGATGTGGCGCTTGCTGCACATCTGTAGCTGTGTGTAGAGCATTTTAATTTTATCAGTTAATGGTAACAATACGATAACAACGTTAGATTGATAAAAATTTTACGTGATCGATAAAATTCTGAATGATCAGTGATCGATAATTGATTAACCATGCCCATCCCTAGACCAGACCACTCCAAAACTCACAACATCATCATAAGATGATAAATTACAACTTCACTTATCATCCCTGTACAGCAGACAGTCACAGTGGATAGCTGGATCAACTTTAAATCGTGTCTTGGATCTGATCTGGAGTCTCAGATTCATTGTCTCCAAACTGGTAGAAGGAGAAGTTTGAATGAAGCCATTCTGCACTGAGGCGCTGTTTTGATTAATTCATTCATTTCTACTCATTTACCCAGTACATTATGATGATGTCTGTGTTAGATATTTTTTTATTGTTGTGTGCTGTTGGGACAAACAAATTTCCCTCCTTCGGGATTAATAAAGTTAATTCAATTCAATTCAATTCAATTCAATTCAATTCAATTCAATTCAATTCAATTCAATTCAATTCAATTCAATTCAATAAGAGTGATGAGTGTTTTCCTGCAAACCAAATGTACCTTTGTCTATAAGTAAAGTAGCCCACATCATCAGCCTCGCCTTGTGTTTAGCCTGGTAACATCAGCGTGTACTGTATATCCTTACATAGCTGTGCAGACTCTTTGTCTGGTTTTGAATTGTTGGTTTACACTCTGTCTCTCTCTCTGTCTCACTCTTTCAGCCTTGTTGATGAACTGGGTCTCCTTGAAGAAGCAGCATCGATACTAGGTAATACATCTGTCACTTTTATTCTCCATATTATATTCACTGAGGTGCTGGGGTTTTTAGTTTTCTCCCTTTTTCCACAGTGACAGCATTTCTCTTTGAGCAATAAGTTCTTGGTGTGAATCAAATGAACCAGTTGAGTGGCCACACTCAGTGAAAGGCTGCTGCCACGCTTCCATTAACAGCTGAGTACGAAATTGAAATGACTTTTAGAAAATCCGCAATCATTTACAATGTTCTTGGTTTCCTACTGTGTTTTTTCTTGCTATTTTCATGTGTTTGGTAGTTTTGTTAAGTTCTAAAATCAGGATTTGATCACACTGTGGTCCTGACATTCTGAGAACTCAGAGGTGAGGTGAATGACAGTGAATAACATTCATCATGGCACCTGTTAGTGGGTGGGATACATTAGGCAGCAAGTGAACATGTTGTCCTCAAAGTTGATGTGTTAGAAGCAGGAACAATGGGCAGATTATTTGATCCAGTTCTACAAGGACGACTGGGTCTCTAATGTGCTGCAGCTGTAGGTCTTGTGGGCTGTTCCCGGTCTGCAGTGGTCAGGATCTATCAACAGTTGGTCCAAGGAAGGAACGGTGGTGAAGCGGCCACAGGCTCATTGATACATGTGGGGAGAGAAGGCTGGCCCGTGTGCTCCCATCCAACAGACCAGATACTGTTGCTCAGACTGCTGAACAAGTCCATGCTGCTTCTGATAGAAAGCTGTCAGGATACACAGTCCTGCCAAAGACGGTTTAGAAACCAAGACGGCCCATGACGAGTCAGCTTCCTGTATCGCTGTCACATGGGCTTCTCCACGGCCCCGCCCCTTTAGGAGACTAGCAGCAGCAGTCTTGAGTGTATCGACTCCAATGAAAGAAGTGAACATGAACACAGATTGCGGTCGATTCTTTCGCCCCATAGTAACTTGAAGGGATAGTAGGTTCGTTACCTTTAAAGTGACTACGATGAGTTTTGGAATTTCCCATGAGCCTCTGCGCGCACAGTGAAATTCTTGGACCGGCGCAAGACGGACGAAAGCAAAAACATTTGCCAAGAATGTTTTCATTCATCAGGAACGTAAATCGGAGGTTGGAAGACGATCAGATACCGTCGTAGTTCCATAAACGATGCCAGCTAGCGATCCGGCGGTGTTATTCTCATTAGCCGCTGGGCAGCGCCCGGGAAACCAGAGACTCTTTTATAACCAAAAGCAAACTCCTCGGGGTCTCTTTAATTGTCGATGCAAGCTATTTTCAGAACGGCAGAGCAGAGCCGCAAGCTGCTCAGAGCTACGCTACGGGGGCTAATGGGATTTCTTGGTTTCCCTCATCAAACTCATCAAATACACAATCCAACAACAACAAAGTTGTGACCTGCACATTCACCACGCTATAAGATAATAACGGAAGAAATCATAAGAAAATATAAATATCTCACTTTCATCTACCTACAACTTTTATAAATCCACACACAACACGAGGCGGGGGGACGGGTGACCACGCCCACTTAGGAGACAGGAAGTAGAGCTGCATCATTTCATCATTGGAGCAGCTTCTCATGGGCCATCTTGTTAGTATATGGAGCATCTTTGGTGCAGTGCAGCAAAAGGGACCAACACAATATTAGACAGGTGGTCATGATGTCTGATCAGTGTCCAATCTTCCAAGTCCAGTCTTATCTAAACCATTCCTCTCCCCTGTCCTCCCCCTCCTGTTGTTTCCACAGTGACGGGTCCGGCCTATGAGAACCTGGTGTCAGAGATCATGTCTATGGGTTATGAGCGGGAGCAGGTGGTCGCCGCCCTCAGAGCCAGTTACAACAACCCGGATCGGGCTGTGGAGTATCTGCTCATGGTGAGGATTAACCCCCGCTTCACCCCCCAGCTCCGCCCACTGCTCTGTTCGCGGGGCGTGTTGTAAATGTTTGTGTGCTGCAGGGTATTCCAGCAGAGGCCAGCAATCTGCCGCCTCCAGAGCCGGTACAGCACACTGCTCCGCTGAACCCCCCTGCCCCTGCCCCAGCACCCGCCCCAGCCCCCGCCCCCGCCCCTGCTCCACAGCAGCCACAGCAGCCGCCTGTAGCCGCTACCAGTAAGAGCACACATTTGTTTCATCAGTGTGAGTATGTGTATGGATGGACCCAACCAAAGGGTTTTTCTGATTCTCTTATGTATTCATGGTTTTTGCAAATACATTTGAAATCTTAAAGGACAATTCCAGGCAAATTCAACGTGGGGCTCTAGTTTCCTAATATTTTAGAAGTCGACATGTGAAAGTCCAGTTGACGCGCTCAGTATGGTTACAGGCAGAATAAACAATATCCAGACTCAGGCTATGTTTACACGGAAACGACACTAGTACTGCAAGGGGTTCTTAGGGAGACTAAATTGAGAAAACATAAAAACAGGGTTAATAGCGAGGATTATTTATAACATCACAACACAAAACATAAAAAACTGAGTTAATAACAGGATTATTTGCAATATCATATCACAAAAATGCACGCGCATCCCTTGGCTACACACACAGAGAGGACTGCCCCTTTATGCCGGTCTCTCTCCTCATTGGATAAAGGTTGTAGGATACAAGGAAAGTTTTCTCCTCGGCTTACAGCGGAGCAGAGTGACTGACAGACCCGTGTTTCGGACCAAACACTCTATGTAAGTGATTGCTGTCGGAAGATATAACTATTTAAGACTTATATTAACACAAACATTCCGCTTACTTCTGCTTTAAAAAGAAAATCTTCACAATCATTCTTTTAAAATATCAGAAAACTGAGTAGCCCCAGGTTGAATTTGCCCGGAATTGTCCCTTTAAGTATTGCTACTGGATTGACTGGTCATTTATTTATTATTACTTATATTTCCCATGACACCCTTGGTCCTCCATCGTCAGGTTTTTCCTGAAAAGAGGCTGTTCGAGGCAGCCACCTCAGCTCTGAGAACTGAGGACTGTGTCTATTTCCCACCTGCTGACTGAATGATCCAGACATAGGTTTCCCATTGTGTTTTTTGTGTTTGTGAACAAAACCAACAGTAAGTGGCTCATCCGCTCCCCCAGCAGGGCCGGTGACCGGCAGCCAGCCTCCCGCTGCCGGCGGAGGCTCCGTCTCCACGGGGAACCCTCTGGAGTTCCTGAGGAACCAGCCTCAGTTCCAGCAGATGAGACAGATCATCCAGCAGAACCCGGCCCTGCTCCCGGCCCTGCTGCAGCAGCTGGGCAGAGACAACCCACAGCTGCTGCAGGTATCACTGCGCCACACTCACCGCGCTGCCATGGCCGTCTGCATTTAAAATAAACTGATTACAGAACAGTAAGAGTCGACGAGCCCTCATGCCAGTCAAAGACTCTATATGCAAAGATTTAAATTTTCTTGTAAACTACTGAATGTGTTTTCATGATAGAGTTAATAAATACATACATATTAGGACTGAAACAGTACAAGTAACAAATTGAATCGTTTCTGTACACACGAGCGGCACAGTACATAGAAAATAAAAAATAAAAGACGTTTGAATAAAGCGGAACTTCAAATCTGAGTTGCAGGTTCCAAACAGGCAGATTAATGAGTGCAGGTGGAGTTCGGCGTGTTGACCAAACCAAAGATACTAAGTATCCGCACCACACATGTTATGTAAACGGTGAACACAGAGACACGGGCAGCTCATTTATTCAACAGGGTCTGCCACTCGTTTTCATTGTCAGAGTGACGGCTCTTGTCCTCGCTCCCTCCTCCCCTTCTCTGTTGAGGAGCAGAGGAATGACTCTGCTGTTAATGCTGCTCTTAAGTTTGTTAAAAAAAAAGAGAGAGAGAGAGAATACAAGTTTGCACTGTTGTTAATGCAGCACTTTTGTTTACTTTTTAAAAATTAATTCCTCAAGTTTTTATAAGTTCTTTGAAGTCCCTTTCAGAGGAAAGAGCAAAACTAATGTTAAAAATAGATTTAGTTAAAGTATTTTGTTAAATTAGTTACATTTAGTTATTTTATATTTATTTTCCATTTTATATGTTTCATAATGTCTAATTTGAAAATTGACAAATGTTCATAACAAATGAATGAACAACATTTAGATTTTTTTTTTTCTTCCCAAACCAAACCGGGAAAAAAAGAAGAAAAAAAAAACGAACTGTGGCTTAAAAACCAAAATACGTACTGAATGAACATTTTTATGTACCGTTACAGCTCCAGTATACTACATAAATACTCTCTAAAAATTGGAATCCTGAAAAAGTTTTAATATAATTTTAACAATGCGAATAATGAAGCTGTGACCAAACACATCTTCCACCCTCATGGAGGTCAGTGTACAGGCAGCAGCTCTGGGAGCCATGTGTATTAGCTGTAGAATTCATATTGACTGAATATATCATTTACAGCAAATCACGCAGCACCAGGAGCGCTTCGTACAGATGCTGAATGAGCCACGAGGCGGAGACGCAGGAGGGGAAGGCGCCGAGGCCCAGGGGTCACCACACACCAACTACATACAGGTCACCCCACAGGAGAAGGAGGCCATCGAGAGGGTCAGTTCACTCATATTTACCTCTGTCTGTTTTAAAGTAGTAGTTCAGGTTATCTTACCTTACATTGTGTGAAGCACTCATCTATAGTCAGTGTATTACATTAAATAATAATAATTATAATGAACTTTGTGGGGAAAGTGAATTATTGGAAGTGAAACTGATCTATCTATCTATCTATCTATCTATCTATCTATCTATCTATCTATCTATCTATCTATCTATCTATCTATCTATCTATCTATCTATCTATCTATCTATCTATCTATCTATCTATCTATCTATCTATCTATCTATCTATCTATCTATCTATCTATCTATCTATCTATCTATCTAAATGCAGGCAGTGTGTTCCCAGGATAACAACAGGGTCAGATGGTGTAAATATTCTATTCAAATGTGAAACTATGTATTAGGTTGATTTACTGTCGTACTCAAATATGGACTATTAAAGACAAAACATTACTGGGTTATATTATTGGCAGCCAGTAAAAAATCCATCACGAGAAACTCCACTGACGAATGGATGGACATTGTACTGTATATGCAGGGCTCCAGACTAACTATTTTTTACAAGGAGCACAGTGTCCTCATAACAGCATAAGCATAAAATTCAGGGGCGCACACCATATATCGACTTGCAAAGCAAATATTCATGTTTCCTTTTCATTCATGATCCTCCCACACATTGGCCTGACACTTGGAATGACAGATTCCAGATTCTATGAGTCTCCCTTCAATGTTTCACCACTGTTAAAAAACAAACAGCTAATTTACCGGTTGCACATGCACAAGTAGATGGAAAAAATGTATTTACACTGTCTCAAAGAATACATCATTTCCCTCAGAGTTGAAACAGAAAGATTCTATAGGATCTGGACCAAATGGCCTGAGTATGTAAAACCAATTGGATCTGATTCCATCTGATTGTGCTTTGTGTAAACCTGCCCTCTTTTTCATGTGATGGTTGGACGGTCAGAGGTGGTGAGCTCGGATGTTCTGTTCTGTTGATTCATAGCTAGAATAACCAGTGATTGAGGGGAAAATCCCAGAAGGCAAATATGGACAACATTATTTGGACTTTCTGCATCCACCGTTCCCTATCTCCAGAGGGAGGGGGGAACAAACAAGGGGCAAATAACCTGAGGACTAAAGAAAGTCTGAAATGCTGTAATTATTATACATGTATGTAATGGAAATGTGCCTTTCTAAATAAAAATAAAGTTCAAAACAAAACAAAAAATCAAGATGTAATGGACACAGTTTAAAGGGATAGTTCAACATTTTGGCAAATACGCCTATTGCCATATCCCTATAGTCTTTTTTTTTTATTAAAGGTTAATTACCTTTGTCGGTGCAAGCTGTTTTTAGATCGGCGGGGCAGAGATGCGAGCTGCTCAGCTAACGCAACAAAGGCGCACGGTACTTTTGCGGTTCCTTCAGCAAACTGAATACACAATCCAACAACTCCAGAACGCTCGGCGCACGACAAGTTGTGACCTGCACATTCACCACACTATGAGATAATATGTAACATTACGACACATGAAGTAAATACTCGAAACTTCTTGCGCTTTTGAAATCAGTCCGCCCAGCCAGTCGTGTCTGGAATGTAGTTCCGGCTATTAATTTGCCTCGAAAACGTTAGAACGTTAGATTATTATTTCATAGCGTGGTGAATGTGCAGGTCACAACTTGTCCACCAGAGCGTTTTGGGGTTGTTGGATTGTGTATTTGATGAGTTTGATGAGGGAAATGCAAAGTAAGTATGAAAGCGCCGTGCAGAGCTCACGTCTCTGCTCCGCCGTTCTAAAAACAGCTTGCACCGACAATTAAAGGTAATGAACCTACTCCTAAAACTATAGGGATTATGGCAATAGGCGAAATTGCCAAAATGTTGAACTATCGCTTTAAGTACAGAAATCTATGATGGATAATTGTCCAACACACAGCTGCACTAGTGGGTTGTGTATCTGTGTGTGTAAGTGACGTGAATATGTTGTGTTGTGTTCCAGTTAAAAGCCCTGGGCTTCCCTGAGGGCCTGGTCATCCAGGCCTACTTCGCCTGCGAGAAGAACGAGAACCTGGCAGCCAACTTCCTGCTACAGCAAACATGGGACGATGAGTAAGCACACACATGAGCCGACACATCACCCAGACACCCGGTCCACCAGGGATTCACAGGGACAGGAGAGGGAGATGACATTTCTTTTCACACCACGGGACTGTGCTCTGATGATGGTGATGAAGACGACGACGACTACGATGATGATGAAGAAGACGACGATGACGACATGCTGTTCAAAGTTAGCTGTGCTGCCTCCTCCCCATTCGGCTGTGATGATTGTCATAGGAGCTCACACTGAGCCGCGCCTCACTGCTGCTACATTATTACTGCTGCTGCTTGTGCTGGCTGACCCCACTGAGAAGGAGTCATGGCAGGAGATCATGCAACAGTCTGCATCACCCTCACAGGCCAACAGGCTTTTATTCAGAGGATTTCCCCTGCGGTCAGCACACAAGGCTGCCTGACTACTGTACATATACAGAATACACACCATAGAGTGTGTCGCTGTTGTGAATATATATATGACGAAAAACAAAATTTCAACGTGTGTTGACATGTTGGATTTACCTGAAAGTGTGATGCAAACTGTTGACTGAAGTATTCGAGAGCTAGCATTGCTTTATATTAAAGTTGAGGTCTGATCATTTCATTTCCTCTACTTCTTTTGTCCTGGGAGGAAAAAAATCCCAAATGTAAAATATCCAAACAGCCTAAAGCCTTCAGATCTGCATTTATGGTTCTGTCACCATACCAGAAAAAAAAAAAATGATGAAACATTAGAAATGAAGATATAATTGGTTAAACATTTTGGCAAATTGACCCATTTCCATAATCGCTATAGTCATAGCAGTAGGTTCGTTACCTTTATTTTTCGCTGCAAGCTGTTTTTAGAACGGCGGAGCAGAGCGGCGAGCTGCTCAGAGCTATGCTACAGAGGCTAATGGGATTTCTTGGTTCTCCGTAGCGTAGCTCTGAACAGCTCGCAGCTCTGCTCCGCTGTTCTAAAAATAGCTTGCACCGACAAATAAAGGTAACAAACCTACTGCTATGACTATTGGGATTATGGAAATGGGCCAATTTACCAAAATGTTGAACTATCCCTTTAAGGGAACGACTCAGAATTACAACTGTTAATGTCAAAATATTAAAAAAAAAGTGAATGTCTAATATTATAATTTCAATTTTGACTTCCCAATTTGTGGTGAAAAATGTTTTGTCCTGCATTATAATCATTATAATTTGGACTTTAAATGTCAATGTTTTAGATTATTTTGACAGACTATGTATATGTCAAGATGAAACATTTGACTTTGTGTTAAATTCTATCACTTGGACTTGGACAGTTGAAGTTTTGACTTTTATCTTTTGGCAGTGATGGGCTTCCGTAGAAAGATGTTCAACATGAAATAAAACCTGTCTGCTGTACGTTAGTGGTTAACTCCACCACCACAAGCATCACAGCAGTTTGCACATGCAGTGATTGAGACGGAGCTGTGCACTCAGTGTGTTAGGATTATTGTTACTGAGGTTAGGTGTGTGTATTTAGTGGGGGAAGTGGACACACACAGATGCAGGTTTTTTTTTTGTTTGTTTTGTTTTTTATATATGTTTTGGAGATTGAGGAGGATTTTTTTGAAGGGTGATTGTGAAGTGCCACCGACTTTGACTTTTTTCTCTCTTTTTATTTTTTCCTTTCAAAGAATGAGTTTTTATTCTTATTCACCTCCTGCTGTCAGCCAGTCCGATTCTTTTCTTTTTTTCTCGTTCGTTTGTGTCGTTTCACATCTTCTATGCATCTTAAAAGCTGTAAGAATTTGAGCCATTGCTCCTTCATGCCTTATTGGTAGTTAAAGACTTGAACTTATTTCATTTTACTAACAATGTTGTAGTTCTACAGTGTCCAATATTTCACAGATGAGTGTTGTGGGATTGGTGATCACCAACTTTTAATTATTGATATTTACCAGTTGCAGTTTCAAAAATGAACTCGAGGGGGTCGGAAGAAGTGCTAGAAGCCAAAAACAAGTCATTTTTTAGCGTTCAGCATGCGCTTTGCTGTTTCCCATTTAACTTTTCTTTACTTTGTTTGAACTGGAATTGACTGGACGTTTTGTATCATATTGTAAACAGGGTATAGTATTTACTTTGGGGGGGAAAGGCACTTTACTGTGACTAATGCTGCTGTAGGTGTGAGGGGTTGTTGGTTGCATGAGATTGTTGCAGATATCAATAGCATGGCAGTGGGTCAGGACTGATGAAAGCACCAGTGTGCTGTTGCTCTGATCGCAGTTTGTCTGTTGGTTCTTTTGTTTGTTTGTTTTTGGGGGTTTACCAAAAAAAAAACGAAAAAAAAAACTTACATCCTTAAAAAAAAAAACAGCTGTTGAGGTTTTGCTGAATAGTTGTGAAAAACTTTTGTTTCACCATTGTGTAAAATAAATGGCTTTTACAAAGTGGGTAAGGAAGGTGATGTTTTTGTCACACACTTTCACTGACAGGTTGTGTTCAGCTGCTGCAGATGAGCAGTCAGAGTGTAGTCGACATCGCACACTCAGGTATCATGTATCCAAACATCATCCTCACAAACTCTAACTCTAACTCTAACTCAAACTCTAACACTTAACATCTGGATGTGGTAGTATTACTTCTACAGACTGATGCCAGCTGTGATGAGGCTCCAGCACAACAACATGACTGAAAGGTTTACATGTTTTAACCATACAGTCTATGGTTTTAACTCTAAAATAATTATGTTGTAAATATGTAATGTTTTTTTTTTCTTTTTCAGAGAATTGTGAGCTAGTCATCTCCAATTTAAAAAAAAAAAACGCATTTGAAGATAATATTTCAATTATTTAAAAAAAATAGAATGTGTTGGACATGTTACCTTTAAGTAATAAGTTAAAGTTACTAGTTACTTTCTCCAAAAAGTAACTGAGTTCCTACATTTAACATTTAAGTAACTAATAACCAGGAAAAGTAACTTTTGCGTTACCTTTTTATAAAATGCTCAAATATGTCAGATTACTTGGACCTGCCCTTCTGGAACTAACCAACTCACTCAGTATCCCTCCGCAGGCAATGCAGCGTCCAGTCGATGAACTGACAAATTGTAGACATGACATACAGGTGTATTATTTTGTGACGGGACTTCTTGTCTTGAGTCATTATTACGGTGTTACAACGGGAAAAAGTCACTTTTTTTTTATTAGGCTGCTGAAAAAATATGCGCCATTAGTAACGCTGTTATTTTATAACGCCATCAATTTACCGTAGTTCCTATCACTGGTAAACATGAAGTCATTTTCTCTCCTTATCAAGCAACAATGAGAAGTATAAACAAAGAATAGGCCTATACGTAACAGCCTGCCATGGGAA
The DNA here is from genome assembly GCF_045865225.1 of Trachurus japonicus. NCBI lineage: Eukaryota > Metazoa > Chordata > Actinopteri > Carangiformes > Carangidae > Trachurus > Trachurus japonicus. The sequence continues at coordinate 5,073,894 of NC_140910.1, forward strand.
TTAACTGTATGTTATTCAAAAATACATTTAAAAAAAACAGCACAGCAGTTTTGCACGTGTTTTTGTTATTAGAGAATAGAGATAGATATTGATAATAAAAAAAACTCGACTTAAAACATTATTATTATTATTATTATTATTATTATTATTATTATTATTATTATTATTATTATTATCTCTCTTTTTTGTAACCTGTTTTACGTGTGGTTAGGGGGAGACCTTTAACGGAGCTCGTGCTCCCAGCCTGGTGTGTCCGCGAGGGGGAGCGTTGCCGTGGAGAGGGAGGGTGGGCGCGTTCCCGCAGCAACAGGGAAGATGGCAGCTCTCACATCTCTGACCCAGGTAAAGATGCAGCGATTTACGAGTCGAACCTCATACTCACTGCTAAGATAATTGACAGCATGACACATTACATCCCAGTGTTGATGGTGTGTTTTAACGTCGCTTTGAACCAAGCAGCGGCTCGCTGTGCAGCAGCCAGTCAGCTGGTCGCAGCAGGCCCGCTGCAGCAACATTACCGTTACATAGCGGGCTCGTTAGCCTCAGCTGGCTGCGGCTAGCCGAGGAGCTAGATTATATCTACGCCTACGGTATAACATTACGTCTGTTCACTAACTGTAAATTCAGAGGCAACGTGCGCCGTGTGTTCTGCACGTGCACAGGGCAGTCCGTGCATGTGTGCGTGTGACAGAGCAGCAGAAAGTGGAAAAGCTCAGTACTTGAAGCTAGCAGGCGTTAGCTAGCTTAGCCATTGATGCCAACACAGGGAGATGGGGAGGATGGGGCTGAACGGGCTGAACGCAGCTGAGGCAGAAGGGCAGCAGGGCAGGAGGGCAGGAGGGCAGGAGGGCAGAGGCCGTACAATAGACAGACTGTACACTGAGCTTTGACTCATGGTGCTGATGTGAGCTCAGCTGGCTCTGGTCTTATCGGCGCAGTGGACGTGGAGGCTGATGGTGCTGCCTGTCCTCCCCGGGGGCCGCAGTCATTTAACATGGTGGTGCAGCTGGGCTCAGATGTTGTTCAGCCTATTGATCACGAGCAAACCTGGAATTAACGTTAATGAAACGTGTTTTTGAATGAGAAGTACTAGTCCGAAAATGAATGAATGAACTGCAGTGCACTCACTGTCGCTCGTGGAGTTAATCACCTTATCTCTCTGCCACAGTTGTCGAGTGGGAACCCTATGTATGAGAGCTTTTACAGACAGGTAAGTGTATGACATAGTAACTGATACAACTCTCTGTAACTCTGTAAAATCATAGATCAGATCAAGTTAACCTTTATTGTTCCCAGTAGAGGATATTCAAATCTGTCACAGCAGCACAGTGGGGAAATACAATAAATACATAAATAAGAATATAAACAAATGCTATAATAAATAAGAAATACTACACTAATGTAAGCTGTCATGTGCATTTGCAGTGTAAAAATGAAAAATTACATTACCTAGTATTTACAGTTTGTCCCAATTACAATTACAGATTTAAAGGACAATTCCAGGCAAATTCAGCCTAGGTCTAAAAGGATGAATCTGAAGATTTTCTTTTTTCTTTTCACAAGACTTTGTATTACAGCTCCGTTTACAAATATGTCTGCTTTCATGAAGTAAACAAACCCATCAGTGTATGTCTGAATAGCCATCTGAAAAAAAAATTGCAGTTTTGTGGGATGTAAACAGCCTAAACAGCCTAAGATCGGTCCACTCCCATTATACGCTATAGGTGGCGATGCGGAGACAGACAGAACTACTGCAGAACAGGAGAAATTAAAAAGCAAATCTTCAGATTAATTCTGTTAGACCTAAAACATTAGGAAACTAGAGCCCCAGGTTGAATTTGCCGGGAATTGTCCTTTAAGTCTTGGACTATGTTAAGTGAGGAAAGATGGCATTATTACCATGAGAGAGAGAAATGAAAACTGGAAACACTGCACTTATATTGCCACATGTGTGTTCTTCCTTTGAGGTGGACCCTGGGAACACAGGGAGAGTCGGACCCACAGAAGCTGCCTTGTTCTTAAAGAAGTCTGGGCTCCCTGACATCACATTGGGGAAGGTAGGTGGTGTGTTTGTGTTCTGTGTGTGAATGGTTTTCATACAGTATGGCAGCAGCTTGTGGATCCTTATTGTTGATTGACCAGTGTACCCAGAGTCAGCCTCTGGTCTGTGGTTATGCTGATATGTGGCGTGTTTATGTACAGTATGTTAACCAGGGTAAAACACATGTTCACATTAGTCTTGCCTGATAAATAATGGTTGGGACATCTGATTATTTCTGATTAAAAAAAAAAGTCAGAGCTGCTTCAGTATTGTTTATGAACAACAGATAAAATGACTTAGAGGACATATGTTATCTGAAAGTCGGTGCTGACAAACCTACAGAGAATTGTAAAAACAGTGCCACAGAGTATTTGAACATCTTTCAGCTGATTGTTTTTGCTTGAATGCAATAATTAAAGCCACCGTACTGCACTGGGCTGGAAAGCTTGATTATGAGTCGGTGGTCAGCAGATCTCACTGTGTCTAGAGCTTGTTTAGCAGCTGTCGTAACTGGCAACAAATCAGTTGCAGCTTCATACTTGTTGTGTTTTGTGATGTTGTAATTTGTGAAATCAAATGTCGAGGTAATCCAGCTGCATTGGTGCTGCATGGGAAAGAAAAAAAAAGTAGTTTACCAGCATGTGTGCCTGTCATTTAGGGAGAGCATGAGGTTGTGCAGTGTGTGTGTGTGTGTGCTGGACTGGTCACACTTGTTTGTTTTTTTCATTTGGATTTAAATATTTAAGATACATTATTTTGATTGTGTACTTTTTGATTTCTGAAACATGGTTAAAACTGCTAAGAAAAGCCAATTGATTTCCCTAAGCGAGTTTGTCTTCATGTTTGGACTGCAGGGAGTGATGTCATCACATTCAGTCACAGAGCACACACACACACACACACACACACACACACACACAGATGCAGTGAAGAAAGAATGAGCTGCCAGTCGCCGTGCAGACTGCTGAAACAGATCTGTCAACAGTTTTATCATGTCAGTGTAGCATTAAGCAGCAGGTGAATGAACACAGTTAGTTTGTGTTGTGAATGCATTTGTGTACTTTTGTGGAACAAATGAAGCTGCAGTGGAAACACAGAGGAGGATGCTCTATACAGAACAGAAAGTATGAATCCATTCATTATGAGTCAACATCAGAATAGTGGTTCTGGTTTTTTACACCACGCTGGACAGGCGACGACTGTGTCTACATGTCTGTTCTGATGTTACAAGAGGAAAAGTGGTGAAAATTGGCGTGTCCACCTGGTTTTCAATTTACAATTCAGGCCAATAGCATCATGTGGTTAATGTTTGAAATAAATGAATGGATTCTACATCAGGGCCTGTGTCCACCCAGAACACTTTTTGTGCTGACAGCCCCCCGACCTTTCTTTTAGAGCGCTCTTTCTCTCTCTCTCTCTCTCTCTCTCTCTCTCTCTCTCTCTCTCTTGCTGCTGTTGCTAGGTTACAAAACAAGTCCTCTGACACTTCCTGTGTTCCTTCCTTGTGAATGTAAACACTGCAACGTTGGTCTACATTGAGTTTGCATACGATGGAGCGTAATATATCATGTAATGTAATGTGAGCGTAATATCATAATATAATATAATATATCATAATACATCATAATATCATAGATTACATTATGGGGTTGTCAGCGACAGCCAGGATAACTTTCTCCATCACCGTCACCGCCGCCATGTCTCCGGTTGTGTTGTTGGTGACACATGTCCCGCCCCTTCTTGGATTTTGACTGGTCAGTGTGAGAAAAGGGACATTGACGAGCGCTGCACTGTTTTAAAAGTTGAACAGATTTCTACTTGAAGTGCGCTCATAAAAAAAATGCACCACCAAGAAAGTTTCAGTTTTTTCAGTTCACTACACAATGTTCTGCATGAGCGGGGGAAACTCTGTCTAGATCGTCAATATCGTTGCCTTTGCGATATTAAAGCAGTACTAAAGAACTTTCAGTTTTGGTTGAGTTTGGCGGCGCCTGTGGACCAAAGCGGTAGTGTTTTGCCTGAAGGAAGACTCCATTTCCCATGAACACTAGCGTGAAGCCCTGTAAATACCCTGCATTAAAATTAACAGAAGACATCAAAACTAAGTTTCTGTTTCCAGTGGATCATTTCAAAGTGAAAACACAAACATAATCCATTGCTAAAGTGCCGTTTTGCCTGTTCCCTCCTTGTTGTGACTCGCAAAAGTGAACGTGAAACTTAAGTGAGAGCAGGGTTCCTACCATGCTCCTCAAAGCTGCTTAGTGCCAGAGAAAGAGATACAGACCCCCTCAGGCCATGACAGAGGTGTCATTCAACTTGTTGTAAGTCGATGTATCATCACAAAAGTTATGAAAATATTTTATGAAGGTTGAAAAGTTACTTAGTGCTGGTTTAAAATCTTGCATGTTTATATCTAGATATAGATACGATAGTGATATATCATTCAGCCCTAGTCCAATCGCAAGTGGTCACTTGAGACACATGTGGAGACGTATTTTACAGCCAGTTGAGGAAGGACTGAGCGCTGGGATCAGATCACTGAAGATGCAGGTTAATACCAGGTCTGAATCAGTGACTGTACAGTACAATGTCTCCAATGTATCCATGACACTAATAACAGTTTTCAGTTATGACGATAGCAAGTCTTTGTTGCACGTGTTGATATTGCAGCGACTCTTCTTTTATATTGTCCACAAAAGGACGTGAACAGCCATGTACAGCACCATGAGGAGAGAGTCTGAAAATACACACTGATAATCACATTTGTATGATTCACCACTTCCAGTCTCTGTGTGTAATACATAGTCACAAACTAGATTATTCCAATACACCAGCCTTCATATCGAGTTTGTCCTGATGCCAAGTGTCTGTGTGAGTTGTAAGCATCCATGCTAGCAGGCCAGTCTGCTTCACTGGAACAGCACAGCCAATAAAATCCAATAAATAACATTAAGATGAGGTTAAACAATCAAATAAAAAAAACTTTGCTCTGGTGGGTAAATGCATCCAATTAGATCCGAAAAATGTAAGAAACTATCAAAGAGTTACAGATTAGATGACAAAAACATTTTTAGGTATTACAGGAAACTGATTTTTGAGCACCAAAACATAATCAAACAAGTTTAAAATCCAAATTGAAGTTTTCATCTTCCAGGGTTTGTAAAGTTGTTTGTGTGTTTGTTGTTTATCAGATCTGGGATTTGGCTGACCCTGATGGCAAAGGTTACCTGGACAAACAGGTGAGTTGCATTACACTATGTGCTTCCAAATGAGTTTAATTGATATCTTTCTGTTTCTGTGTACCTTATTATTTATATACTTATTTATTCATGTTATAGTATAGGATGTTTCTGCTGAATCTCTTGCCTGTATACATTTAAATTATTGTTTTATCTCTTGAAAATTTAATCAACATATTAAATGAGCTAATGCTAGGCTGCTCATACAAACGTTTATTTTTTTCCCCCATATGAATAATTAAGGATGTAGATACATGTACTGTTTTTCCAGTGTGAGTTCTCTCTGGTCCTCACCGTGCTCTGTCTCTCTCAGGGGTTTTATGTCGCCCTGCGGCTGGTGGCCTGTGCTCAGAGTGGACAGGAAGTCAGTTCTTCCAGCCTCAACCTCACAGTCCCTCCCCCCAAGTTTGTGAGTGTGACCTTCTTTGTATACAAAACTGAACCAAAGCAAACTAACCTTGCAAAGACATGTCTTTAAAAGAATGTTGACAATACTTTGTTTTGTCTGATTTCAGAAGGACACCAGTAGTCCGTCTCTGACCAGCACAGCCTCCGCCCCCCTCGAGTTGCACTGGGCCGTCAGGGTACACACACACACACACACACACACACACACACGGAAACACACGCTCATTGGAATAACAATAATTCAATAGATGACACCAGACTTGGCTGTAATATTGAACTTCATTCATTCATCCACCATCACCATGAGCCCTTTATTTCATTTTAACAAATGCAAATCAGGATTTTTAGATAACTGTGTTTGTGTGTGTGTGTGTACATTCTTTGTAGCCTGAGGAGAAGGGTAAGTTTGATGGGATCTTTGAAAGTCTGGCTCCAGTCAACGGGCTGCTGTCAGGAGACAAGGTCAAGCCAGTCCTGATCAACTCCAAGCTACCTCTGGATGTCCTTGGGAAGGTATTGATACACACACATCAGACCTTTCTAGCTCTGTGAATAGATTCATACTGTTTATAAGTTACCATGACAATGTCAAGAGTGGCTGCTAGAGCCACTGTTCACTGATCATGGTATTGAGTGATGAACTGTCAGAGGACCAGGAGCCTGTAGTGCCTTTTTACAACTGGATTATATTACATATAGTTTTTAATTCATTAAAGGAGACATATTGTGTCCCTTTTCCACAGATTAAAATAGTTCCCAGGTGTCAAAATACCCCAAGGATCAAACATCACAGCTCTTTTCATCCTCTCAAAACAGCCCTGTTCCGAACGGCTGGTTTCAGTGCCTGTCCCTTTAAATGCAAATGAGGGGTTATGCAAATTTAAATGCTAGTTACATCACTGGAAGACAACTGAGGGAACAGCTCATAAAACCACATGGATTTGAACCTAGGGAGCCCTCGTTTTTTTGTCAATTCTCACATTTTGGGGGCCAGAAGGCAAGACAAACACCTAAATATATGTTAAAGAGACTTCAAAAAGTGATATTTCCATAATATGTCCCCTTTAATGTATTTTTGAGTGATGATGCAGTTTAACATATTTTCAAAGCAAGGCAGGAAAACAACAGACAACACAACTGACTACAAACAGTTAAACAAAGACAAACAGCAGTAGACACAATTATGTAGACAGGGGTACAGATATGCTTTGATTTTAGCAGCACAACTTATTTCAGTTGGTCACGTGATCCAGAGTGGACGGCCCATTAAGCCCTTTAGAACTACAGTGTAGGATGTCATTTTACACTTGCCATTCATCTTATTTTTGTGCCTTTGAGTATATCAGAGGAGAGGCCACGAGGCTACACCGTTCATACATTTACAAATTCAACTGAGAAAGCAAAGATGAATAAAGCTCTCAAAACTTAAATAGAGTTGAATATATGTGTAATTAGAATATGTCATCTTTATAGTTACTCCTTGAACTGAACATCTGCATGCTTCTCTCACTCATTTCCTGTGGTTAGGTTTGGGACCTGAGTGACATAGATAAAGATGGCCATCTGGACAAAGATGAGTTTGCAGTGGTGAGTGTGATCTTCTTCGTTGTTGCTCTGTGTGGTTTTGATTCTCTATAGCCTGAACCCTGGATAACAGACATATGCAGTGGCAATTTTAAGATAAGATAAGATAATATAAGCCTTTATTCGTCCCACAGTGGGGAAATGTACAAAGTTGCAGCATCAGACAACAGCAAAGGAAAGCACAGATTATAGCAATAGCAGCAAAAAGAAAACAGTATTTGTAAAAGAGTATGATTAATGAATATTAAAGCAGATATCAGTGGAATGTTTTTGTTAATATAAGTCCTAAATAGTCCTATTTTCCGTCAGCAATCACTTACATGAAGTATTTCAGCCTAAACACGAGTCTCTCCGTCACTCTGCTCTGCTGTAACCCGAGGAGAAAATTTTCCTTGTGGGATACAAGTGTTATCCAATGAGGAGAGAGAACAGCATGAAGGGCTGTGTGTGCAGCCAAGGGATGCGCGTGAATGTGGTGACGTAGCACGAGGACCAATTGATGCCTGACAAGGGCGGGGGCTGCTAACTCATGGTGCGTTCAAGGAAACTCGTACTTTGTGTTTTTCCTTCCTGTGAAGTCATACCAGTTCGATCTGGTACGAGTTCACGGGTCGGAAGTTACGAGTGGCCGTTATAGGGAACTTTCACAGACAACAGGACGGTAAAAACACGAGCTACGGGTTACCTGGAACGCTACCAAGTCGTAGTTGTGACTTGAAGCTGTAACTTACGGTTTCAAAAGCCTGCCTTGAACACAGCATTAGCCGAAACGGCCGTGCCGATGATATCTGCTTTAAGAATAAGAAAAGGGTAATTAGTTATGGTGTAGGACTCTCCCATCAGAACAGACTGAATTCTTCAGCACATGTATTCAGTGAGTTGATGAAAACTGATTCGGGTCTATGCTAACAATTAAGAAGGTCTTGAAGGAAATGTCCACTGGTTGTCCAGTAAGAACTGGTGTGAGTCTATGAATCCACTTAAAGGGACAACGAGGAGTTTTGGAAAAGCGAAGCGTTTTCACACTGCATTTATGAGCCTCCGCGCACACCGTAGAATTCTTTGACCGGCGCAAGACAGACTCATGTTTTCATTCATCAAGAATTAAAGTCAGAGGTTCAAAGAGGTTCAGTTACCGTCGTAGTTCTGACCATAAACAGTGATTCGGCGGCGTTATTCTCATGAGCGTCCGCGAAACCGAAACTAAGGAAACGCTGGTCGGCTCGCCCAGCATTTCCACCACCACTAATAATAACAAAATAATGATAGAGACAAAACGATATATTTATCGAAAATTAACAAGTATGGGTAGCGGAGATTCATCCACATTAACGTGAGACTTTTTTATAACCAAATATAAACTCCTCGTTGTCCCTTTAATAACACACACTCAGATTAAAATGCCACTCATTTATTACAGGTGGAATAAGATAGTCCTTTATGAAGGTGGGTTCTATTTAATGAGAAGAAACAGCGTGTACAGCGTTCATATGAAGTAATGATTAACAGAAAAATAAAAGGGAAGCTTGTCACTTCTCTTGATTACAAAGTATTTGATTCTTCTTCTTCTTCTTCATGCATGTTTATTTGAGCAAATGTTCATACTCATAATCTTATTACACCTGTTGCAAAACACTGATATGCTACAAATTCAGGAAACAAATAGTTTAGAGTCCCCGTGTTTAATCCTGCAGCTGAGAGAAGCTGTGTGTGCTGTGTAGTGTAGTCCCACCTCTGACCTATTCACTGTGCCAGTGCTCAACAGACCACCTACAAACAACAACACATAGCTGTGAATATTACAATGGCACCAGGATGCGTGAGATCAGATTACAACTGTGTCCAGATCGATATATATGTCACTGGTCCTGTTCACTCATGGTGTTGTTGTGCATCTTCAGTGTATTCATAGTATCCTGTGCTCCTCCCAGGCCATGCACCTGGTGTACCGGGCCCTGGAGAAGGAGCCTGTCCCTGCACTGCTGCCCTCCTCCCTCATCCCTCCATCCAAGAGGAAGAAGAGTCTGGGCTCGGTGTCCGGCTCTGTCCCCGTACTGCCGGCAAGCCCCCCACCTCCGAAGGACTCCCTACGGTCCACGCCCTCCCACGGCAGCATGAACTCACTCAACAGCACCGGCAGCTTGTCGCCCAAACACACACTCAAGTCTGGACAGGTAAGGCCACCGACACTTACACACAAACACCGCAGACAGCATAGTCAGATGAAATGATAATAACAGAATTATTGAGGCTCTAGTGGAAGTTCAGATGCACTAAAACAAATGAACGATACACCGATCAGGCCTTTTTGCTGCCCACATCCTTCAGAGTGAGATAGGCTGTCGATGGTCCTGATCTCACTTCTGTTACAGCAGCTGGTCTGGTGGTTGGCCACTGGCTAGAAGAGTTAAGCCCATTCTGAAGGCTAAACAGTAGACCATGCACAATATTGGGAAAAAAATTACATTGCGATATTCTTTTTCTGCAATATACTGTATATTGCGATATTAAAAATACAAGAATTTTCACCAGATGACTTGAAAAGCTCCTTTTAGAAAGGATTAGGTTGACTCACCATGACACCATTGTATTCTGTCATGTCATACCCTAAAATAAGCGGGGTCATCTGGGACTGAAGAAGGTTGCTTTGCATTCATCAGAGAGAGCTCTGTGATGTCATATTTTTTCTTTTGGGGATTGAATCTTCCTTTCCTGTTTCTCCCTCTTGCTTATCACTCACTTTCAGAGTGTGTGACTGACAGTATGTGCATGGGGTGGGGGGTGGGGGCTGACTGTGAGCAGACCGCTCAGAGACAGAGAGATGAATGGAGTTAGAGTTCTCAATGGGCCGGGCTGGCATGACCAATCAGACCGGCTACGCTGGATTGGGGGGGGCATCCCAATATCCCAATATCCCAATATCCCTCAGTCGGGATGGGTTTTAATTTTCTTGCCTGTTGAGAACTCTACAGCGGAGCAAGGAGCTGGTTCAGAGACGCTTTTCTGAAGCAGAACAAAAGTTAATTTGCTCCAAAAAACAGAGAAAACATTGCAGGTCCTGACTGTTGCACATGCCACATCGCAATGTCGATGCTCAAACGATATATCATACAGCCCTACTAAACAAGCCAATAGTCACTCTCTATCTCTTTTTAGCTCTCACAGATGGTGTGCATTTTATCGGACTCACACACTTTGTAGAAATTGCACATGGCAGACATATGTTGTTTAGCTTTGGTGGTGGGAGGCAGGGCTACACTACACAGCACAGTGCTTCTCTCAGCCTGACTGACAACTGATGATCAGTTGGATCTTTCTAACTAACATACACACACACACACACACAGGCAGGGGCTCCCCTGTTGGAGTGCGTACTGTACCAGTGGCTTGGTCCTAACTGCAGAGACTGGGGATCCAGTCCGACCTGCTGCACTTTGCTGCATGTCCTCCCCTCTCTCTCTTTCTCCCCACGTTCATGTTTGTCTCAAACTGTCACTATAGTAAAGACATATAACGGCCCCATAAAACACACACACGCACTATAGATTGATGCCTGCACTGAGCTGGTAAGACCTTTTGATAGAACTAGAAAAAACATTTCCAAGAATGGAAATGGTGTGAATGCTGGAAGCAATGCTGAATGAGCTGAAGAAATTGTTGAAAGAAAGAAAGAAACAAGAAGAAAGAAAGAAAGAAAGAAAGAAAGAAAGAATCAAACAAAGAAGTAAAAAGACAGAAATGGAGTGAAAGAAAGAAAGAAAGAAAGAAAGAAAGAAAGAAATGGAGTAAAAACAAAGGAAGAGAAAAGGAAAGAAAGAAAGAATCAAACAAACAAAGAAGTAAAAAGACAGAAATGGAGTGAAAGAAAGAAAGAAAGAAAGAAAGAAAGAAAGAAAGAAAGAAAAAAAGAAATGGAGTAAAAACAAAGGAAGAGAAAAGGAATAGAAAGAAAGAAAGAAACAATCAAACAAACAAAGAAGTAAAAAGACAGAAATGGAGTGAAAGAAAGAAAGAAAGAAAGAAAGAAAGAAAGAAAGAAAGAAAGAAAGAAAGAAAGAAAGAAAGAAAGAAAGAAAGAAAGAAAGAAAGAAGAAAAAGAGAGGGGGATGATAGATAGAAAGAGGTAGATGGATGGATGGATGGATGGATGGATGGATGGATGGATGGATAGAGAGGGAAGGATATAAAAAGTTACGTAAAATACAAATGAAGGAGTAGAAGAAAGAAAGAAAGAAAGAAAGAAAGAAAGAAGAAAAGGACAGAAAGAAAGAAAGAAAAAAAGGAGACAGAGGTTAAAAAATAGGGAGGGGTATAGATAGATAGATAGATAGATAGATAGATAGATAGATAGATGATAGGACACATGTTAAAAGCTGCATCCTATGTCCTGGCTCCACCTAATTGTACTACTATTAAAGGGATAGTTCAACATTTTGGCAAATTGGCCCATTGCCATAATCGCTATAGTCATAGCAGTAGGTCATTACCTTTAATTGTAGGTGTAAGCTATTTTCAGTACGGCGGAGCGCAGCAGCTGGCTGCTCAGAGCTACGCTATGGAGGCTAACGGAATTTCTTGGTTTCCCTCGTTAAACTCATCAAATACAAAATCCCAAAACTCCACAGCGCTTTTGTAGACAAGTTGTGAGCTGCACAACCACCACGCTATGAGATAATGACGGAACGATACGAAACGGAGCCGTTTTCGAGGTAAATACATACAAAACCGCTGATGCGCGTTGCGTTCAGGGACAGTTTTTCAGCAAGCAGTCTCCGTATTTACCCTGTATTTACCTCGAAAACGGCTCCGTTTCGTATCGTTCCGTCATTATCTCATAGCGTGGTGGTTGTGCAGGTCACAACTTGTCTACAAAAGCGCTGTGGAGTTTTGGGATGTTGAATTTGATGAGTTTAATGAGGGAAACCAAGAAATTCCGTTAGCCTCCATAGCGTAGCTCTGAGCAGCCAGCTGCTGCGCTCCGCCGTACTGAAAATAGCTTACACCTACAATTAAAGGTAACGAACCTACTGCTATGACTATAGCGATTATGGCAATGGGCCAATTTGCCAAAATGTTGAACTATCCCTTTAATAGAGTTGGAAAGACTAAACGTCTGAACTTAAATTCATGAGAAAAATATAAATTGTTGGAGATGTTTACATCAAAAGTATAAAATAATTGAGAGCCTGATGAATTTGAGCTGAAAACCTGTGTGTGTGTGTCTGGGTGTGTGAGTCTGACGGTCTCTCTGTCTGCGTGTACATGTGCAGAAAGTAAAACTGTTAAGCGCCACAAAACTCCTCTCTCCCTAATGATCTGATTGTTGGCAGCCTGCCCTCAGAAGTTACCATGGCGACTACCATGCTTACATTTTACTGTGTGCAGTGTTGTGTTTGTGTGTTTGTCTGTTTGTGTATGTATGTGTGTGTGAGACTGTGTGTGAGTGTCTGTGTGTGTCTGTCTGTGTGAGTGTGATGCCTGTGTTTGTGCGTGGACATCCTCTGGCAGTCTGGTTTATCATGTGTGTGTGTGGGGCTGTGTTTAAAAACATCTTAACGAGCAGCCAGGCTGCACCTGACCTGTTCTATTTATAGACTTTGATAACGAGCTGGCCCCTACAGCTGGACCAACTGCACACAGAGCAGAGCAGAGCAGAGAGATTTGTGCTCTGAGCAGCTTCTGAAAACAGCCCAGAAAAAGAGAACCGTAACTCTTATCAGAATGTGCTGTCCTGACCATCGGGTGCATTAAATGTTTGTAGGGCAAAAACTTTTCTCAGGGTCGCAAGGTAGAAAAGGGGGGCATTTCTGCTTTTCTAAAAAAATCAGCTCCTACTTTTATATTGAAGTGGATGAGCCACTGGAGCGGGTCTAGCTGGACAATTAGGCTCACTGAGACAATTCTGTAAGTCTGTCTGCTGTTTTGAGCACATTAAATGAGACACGACAAGTGTGGCTACAAACCAGTGAGGAAATCATGTGTCTAGAGTTTAATTTGTGGCCGTGCTGGCAATTTATCCAGAAAAAATCCTGAATGTTTTTTCGATCCCTCTCACTCTAACGATGATGTCACTCACTCTGACCCAACCCCATACACACTCATTAGTGTGAATGCTGGAAGCATTCACACTATTGTTATTCGGTTCGGCCATTTTCTGCCTTTCTTTGTCATGTAACTAGTCCTTCATACTTTGTGCTATTTCAACAATTCAAATATCAAAATGTTCAGCCTTTTCGGGACAGGTGTGCTATGTCTTTTCTCTTTTCAACTATTCATACTTTTTGCAATATTCAACTATTTCTGATTTTTTCCCCATAGAGAATGCATTGGAACAGTCTTGAAACTCTTCAAATCTTCTTACTTCTTTCAGCCTTTAAAGCGTCCACATACTTTCAGCTAGAGACTTCATTCAAATTCTGAGCTGTAGACAAACTTCTAATGTATTCATCCTGTATTTACAACTTTTTCATAGCTTGCACCGTTTTTGAGATAAATCCTTTAAAAGCACATGAGGATTTCTGACAAATTTCACACTTTTCAATGAGTGTGTATGATCAGAGTGAGTGACATCATCGTTAGAGTGAGAGGGATCTGCAGCTAGACCCGCTCCAGTGGCTCATCCACTTCAATATAAAAAATGCCCCCCTTTTCTACCTTGCGACCCTGAGAAAAGTTTTTGCCCTACAAACATTTAATGCACATCAATGTGCTCAGACCACATTCTAATAAGAGACGGTTCTCTTTTTCTGGAGCACAAATCTCTCTGCTCTGCTCTGCTCTGTGTGCAGTTGGTCCAGCTGTTGGGGCCAGCTCGTTATCAAAGTCTATTAATAGAACAAGTGCAGGTGCAGCCTGGCTGCTCGTTAAGATGTTTTTAAACACAGCCCCACACACACATGATAAACCAGACTGACAGAGGATGTCCACGCACAAACACAGGCATCACACTCACACAGACAGACACACACAGACACTCACACACAGTCACACACACACACACATACACAAACAGACAAACAGACACAACACAACACTGTTCCACACAATATTTTTCTCATGAATTTAAGTTCAGACGTCTCTTTCTCTTTCTTTCTTTCTTTCTTTCTTTCTTCTACTCCTTCATTTGTATTTTACGTAACTTTTTATATCCTTCCTCTCTATCCATCCATCCATCCATCCATCCATCCATCCATCCATCCATCCATCCATCCATCCATCCATCTACCTAATTATATCTTATAACTGTGTAGCTACGATTCACAAATGTCCCTTAAATGCCTCATGTGGAGACTTTTTAGTTCCGTGTTGACAGGTAGCTGCACACACAGAAGCCTGTAGTGTGAAAATGTAACACGACTAGGGATGTAACGATTCACTCAACTCACGATTCGATTCGATTCACGATTTTTTGTTCATGATACGATTTTCTCACGATTCTTTTTAGATCATAAATGAGCTACAGACAAATTATGACCTAATAAAATGATCTTTTATTCATAAGAGAAAGATAGTCTGAAAAATTCACATTTCATAACAGATACACTGCACATCATCATTTATCACCTTTTATCACAAGTAAAACTGGTCCTATTTACAAATAGTCGTTCAATTAAAAAAAAAAAATCGAATAGGTTAGGAAAAGAGAGTGAAGTGGTATGTGTGCGTGGCGGCGGCGTCTGGTGTCGAACAAATGAATCAACCAGTGACTTTTGAGATAATGTAAGCTACTTCTCACCAGAGACTTTGTTCTCACGCATCGCGATTTTTTTTTATTTTCACCGATGCGAGTCGTCACGCATTTGTATCGATTTTTAATCGACTCACGATGCATCGTTACATCCCTAAACACGACAGGTTGTGAGTGTAACATGTGCTTCTCTCTGCCGCAGCACGTGTTGAACTGGGTGGTCCCTGTGTCAGACCGCGGTCGCTATGACGACATCTTCCTGAAGACGGACGCTGACCTGGACGGCTTTGTCAGTGGACTGGAAGTGAAGGATATCTTCATGCAGTCCGGCCTTTCTCAGAACCTCCTCGCCCATATATGGTAGAGATCAGCTCAGCTTCCACTCGTTAACATCTTATTATGGGTTTGGTGTGTCTGCAGTAATTGGTCATAAATAATTAACTGATGCTTCAAAGATGAATTATGAATTAGATGTGAGAGCAAATGCTTTGCTGGTAATAATGTTGTAAACATTAATAATTCAATGATTTTTTTTCCCCCATATAAGAGTTCATATGGTCTAATTAGTCAAATTGATTTTCTAAACGTTACAACCCAGAGGTAGTTCCTTTGATAAGTGAACTCTGATCCATGTAACTGAAACAAATCATTTATTAGTACTAATAAAGTAATTATTTATAAAAGTGCCTTATTAGTCTGTGGTACCATTAGATCTGTTAGTGGTCAGAAAATGCTTTACCAATAATGTTTTAAAAATGGATCATCCATGCTAAGTGACATTGACATTCAAACTGGTCAGGGATCAAATTTAGTTTTTTGGAGTTGTTGGATTGTGTATTTGATGAGTTTGATGAGGAAAACCAAGAAATCCCATTAGCCTCCATAGCGTAGCTCTGAGCAAGTTATGGCTCTGCTCCGCCGTTCTAAAAACAGCTTGCACTGACAATTAAAGGTAACAGACCTACTGCTATGACTATAGCGATTATGGAAATGGACCAATTTGCCAAAATGTTGAACTATCCCTTTAAGGGAACGACTACGTTACGACTATGTAGGGAACGTCTAATATTATAATTTCAATTTTGACTTCCCAATTTGTGGTGAAAAATGTTTTGTCCTGCATTATAATCATTAT
This sequence comes from Trachurus japonicus, assembly GCF_045865225.1. Lineage (NCBI taxonomy): Eukaryota > Metazoa > Chordata > Actinopteri > Carangiformes > Carangidae > Trachurus > Trachurus japonicus. The sequence goes on from NC_140910.1 coordinate 5,089,988, forward strand.
AATTTGGACCTTAAATGTCAATGTTTTAGATTATTTTGACAAGACTATGTATATGTCAAGATGAAACATTTGACTTTGTGTTAATTATTTGTTCACACTGTGGTCCGTCTGCTCAGTGACTGTGTGTTGACTGCCTGCTCTTCCCTGCAGGGCTCTGGCAGACACCAGGCAGATAGGCAAGCTGACCAGGGAGCAGTTTGCCCTCGCCATGCATATGATCCAGCAGAAAGTCAGCAAGGGCATCGACCCTCCACAGGCCCTGACGGCTGACATGATCCCCCCTTCTGAGAGAAGCACTCCTGTACCAGTAGGTCCCACACACACACACACACACACACACACTACATGTTGACTGGAGCTCTGTGAGCTGTTTGGACATTTGCATGTCTCATGTTGTGAGTGCGGCTTATCTTGGAGTCGGTGGTTGAGTCTTGGCCGGGACACCGAGCCCCAAACGCTAGACAGGACAGCATGTGGTATGAATATGTATGAGTGGCAGGATGGGGGTGTTTACTTTTACAGCCCATATCACATAGTGAGACATGTAATATTTGTAAATACATTCTGTCCTCTGTGGATAATTGATAATGGCAAAAAAATAGAATGACTTTCAATTTGATCAACAGGAATATCAGCCATATTTAACATAAGGGGCCTCCAATGCTAAAAGCAGTTCCAGGTTACATTCCTGTTTATCCAGTCATTTAATACATGAACCAAATATTAGTCACATTTGGGTAAAGTCTTGAGTAACAACTGAAAGTGTTTTCTGAGGTCATTGGGCCTCATTCACAAACTGTTCTTCGTTCTACTTAGGAAGTTTGTACGGAGATTGTGGCATTCAGGAATGTTTTCTTATCCAGGATTTGTTCTTAGCTAAGAAAATAGTTGTTATTTAAGTGTGCACAAGTGATTTAGTGTACAGAGAAATGCATTAACTGTTTTAGGAACTGCTTTAAGAGTTGTAAGAATGATGTTTCTGGTGTGAGAGCTGAATGAACGATGACTATTTCACCATGTCACCACACCATATGCCTCTGTTGATGTGGGAAGCTGCAACTCTGACTGTTATTTACCATCATAGTAACTGAGTCATTTCTCTGTGGCTGCAGAGTATGTCAGGATACATGACTCCAGTGGGATCAGAGATGGCTGCTCTGTCTGAGATGAGACGGGTGAGTCCATTCTTTCTCTAATTCCTCGTCTTTCTCCTGTTTGAATGTCGGTGCTTCTTCTAGGTGTGAGATGTCTGTCCACATCTCGTTTCTTAAGCTGTATCAAATTCACTATGTGCCGAAGCTCCTCACAGTGGCAAGATAAAACAAGTGAACCCTAAAATGTGCTCTGAACCTCATCTAAAGTCAAATTATTTACCAACCCTGTCTCAGCTCTTTGTTGCACTTGAAGACCTTGGTCATTTTAACTGGATCAATGATTATAGTTATTTGTTGGTTGCAGATTTTAACTTGTTGAAGGTCATCTCATCTGTAGGCTTTATATCACTTATTTAAAGGGATAGTTCAACATTTTGGCAAATTGTCCCATTGCCATAATCCCTATAGTCTTACTGTACGTTCACACCAAAAGCGACTTGAGCGACCGCGGCGACCAGCTGCCATTCATTTTCAGTGTACGCTGGCAACCGGAGTGACCGGCGGCGTGAGTGACGTGACTTGAGCGACGAAAGTTGAGAGAGGTTCAACTTTCTGCAAATGAGCAGTAGCACGGTGACAGCCAATTGCGGACTGGGATTCTCACAGCGGGAGAAATTGAGAGAGCCTGAATGGACAGATCTGCAGCGCAACTTGAAAGTCCCGCCCCTTTGGTCGCTTGGTGGAATGGCCTGCTAGAGCTGGCAAGCGGCGCGATATGGGTGACCAGAGCGACCACAGGCGTTTTTATCGCTTTTGGTGTGAACGCACAGTTAGCAGTTATAGGTTTGTTACCTTTAATTGTCGGTGTAAGCTATTTTTAGAATGGTGGAGCAGAGTGGCGAGCTGCTCAGAGCTACGCTATGGAGGCTAATGGGATTTTTTCGTTTCCCTCATCAAACTCATCAAATACACAATCCAACAACTCCAAAATGCTCTCGTGGCAGACAGAGTTGTTTTTGAGGCAAATGCAGAAACTGCAACGTCCATCAACGGTTTTGCATGAATTTACCTCGAAAACAACTCCGTCTCTTAACGTTCTGTTATTATCACTTGTCCAGGGATTATGGCAATGAGCCAATTTGCCAAAATGTTGAACTATCTCTTCAATCGATCATAGAATTAGATAATGTTTTGAGTTCATCTTCATCTGATTTCCGCTCTAATGTCTGTGTGAGGACTGTTAAGTGAATCACGGACAATTAGGGATGGATGGGATATTAAATATGTGTGTACTGGTGGTGCGGAAGAAGATGAGGTCACACTTAATGTCCAGTCAGTGCTGAGAAGCTGCTTTCCAAATGTTTTCCTGCCACTGTCTTTGGTGGAGAAACAACCTCACTAGGGCTTAATATTATATTAAGAAATACGGTGTTTCCTTAAAAGTGTATTTGGGAGTGTGCCCCCCCATCCAACCAATTGTAACAAAAAATGAATATTTTAATGGAAAGGACCTATAACATACGCCTAATGTTTCATTACAATGCATTTCTCCTCTCCTCTGCGACGGGTGGCGCTCCCCCTTGCTCCTCTCACACACACACACACACACACACACACACTCAGTCAGGCCTCTCTCTCCACATCGTGGACAATAAATGAAACTAACTAACTAACTCCCAGTTCAGCCCCGTCCACTGCGCTTCCTGATCTCCTGGCCGTTAACAGTTAACATGTTGGTCCGAGTGGCCGCGGTCTGAGTGGACCCGTTGGTCCAACTGGCCCCAAACAGTTGGAGTCCTCCACCTGAAGCACCAAGGGCGAAGCTGCAGACGGGTGGACCAAACAGTGCTGCTCTCCCTCTGCCATCTTCAGTGGCGCTGATTTTTAAATTCCAGCGTTCACCACCATGGATCGATAACTGATCACATGATTGCGGCGCAGGCTTCGGGGGTGGAATCGCGGACGTCTTTCAGAATAAAATCCAAGTTTAGGGAAGTGACAAAATGTCGTTTTTCCTCCATTATATACATTATAGAAGTTTCTAGAAGTTCAAAGTCACCATTACAACTGTTGAGAACTCAAAGCGGAGCATGGAGCTGGTTTAGAGGTGTTTTTCTGAAGCAAAACAAAAGTTAACATGTTATTAAAAAAAACATTGCGATGACGATGCTCAATATATCGTGCAGCCCTAAACCTCACACTGTGACACCAAAGTGGCTTATTAGAGGAGAGGTGAAGCAATGAAACCATTCTCACTGAGTCTGTTGCACTTGGGTGTTGGGTGCTGCTGATGTTTCTACCTCTCCCCTCTCCCTCCTCTCTCAGGCTATAATGTTCAAGCTGTGGGTAGGTAACATGGACCGACGCTGTACCCACCTAAATGCTTTCAGTGGCTGGTTGTTCAGGCTGATTACTGGAAAGCATTTGCACAATGTTTCTCTCTACTCCAGTGCAGTGACAGTTTCACCCCCATCAACTCTCTGCTGATCAAGGGAAGATTCGAGATTCTATGTATTTCTAGTCATCCTTCAAAGATGAGAGTAAAGCAGGTGCAGTCCGTGCTAGCCGCTGTGTGTGGCTCTGTCAGTCAAATCAAGAGCTTCCTGTGCAGTTCCAGTGACAATACTCCTTTTTTAGCTTGTATGGGCTGTGTCCTCTGTTCTTTTCTATTAGTGTAAATAACCCTCGAGATTTGCAGAAAAGTGTTGTTAAAGTCCAAAGTTCATCATAAAATAGTAAATCCTGAATCTTCCTCCCCATGGCAGAGGTGGTGACACTCCCCCCACATGTTGGTGATTGGCCCAGCCCCCACCTCTTGACTCCACCTCTGTGGTGCTCCTCTTATTGATGCTGCTTTCTCTCCTGTCCTCTCTTTACCTTGCTCTCCTTCCTGTGGCCTGGTCTGCCATGGCTCAGTTGGTGCCATTTCATCAACCCCCTCCTGCCCCCCTCCCCCACCTATTTTCCAACAAATCAGATTTACTTTGCCAACCTCTTGTCTTTTGGTCTCTCTCCCCTCCTCCTCTCATCTCTCTCTACAGGACAGCTCTAGTTCAGTGGGGTCGGGGGAGTTCACTGGCATCAAGGAGCTGGACGACATCAGTCAGGAAATAACCCAGTTGCAGAGGTAACAAATGACATGACGTGGCATCAGTGGGAGTGTGAGCACTTTTACAGTAACAGCACTTAAAGGACTATTCCGGGCAAATCAAATCTGGGGCTATGGTTTCCTAATATTTTAGGTCTAAACAAAAAAAAATGTTTTAATGTCTCCTGTTACGCAGTAGTTCTGTCTGTCCCCGCATCGCCATGTCAGCGATGAATGGGAGCCGACGAATCTTATGTTGTTTAGGCTGTTTACAATCCCACAAACAGCCTAAACAGAGTAAGATCGGTCCGCTCCCATTATACGCTGCTGTGGCGATGCGGGGACAGACAGAACTACTGCAGAACAGGAGACATTAGAAAGAAAATCTTCAGATTCATTCTTTTAGATCTAAAATATTAGGGAACTAGAGCCCCAGGTTGAATTTGCCTGGAATTGTCCTTTAAAAGATGCATTGAAAATGAATGCTAAGATGCAACCTGGAGTTTAACTCTTGTTTCACTGTTAGTTACTTTTCATTCTGAGATGAATATACCTGCTGATGTGTCAAAACTCTTCATATGTCACATCTAACATTAGCTCCATCACAAATCCTTCGTCATCACCTGCATCCAGACTTTTATCACTCTCTTCTCTGATAGGACACACATACCACATCATGTCCCCAATCATATGATCTTGATTTATTGTTATTCTCTCTTTGTAGCTGTGTCAGAAGAACCAAAACAGACAGAGAAAGGCCACATGAACAACTAAGATTAGATCAACAAAAATGCACCTGCATTTTTAAACACGATAACAGGATGATAATGTCTAGTATAGAACTATCACAGCATCGTTTTCACTCCTGAACAATCATGACCAGCATTAAAGGTTGACAACAGCCGCCTCTCCTAAGGAACGCTTTCATGCAAGACTTCACGTCTTCCTTCAGGATAGGCTAATAGTGCACACTCATTTCTGTTTTTTTTTTTTGTTTGTTTTTTTTTAGATTTTAAATTCTCAAACTCTCCTTTGCCCTTGCTAACCTTATTCTTTATGAAGTCACACTTCTGCAAGTTAGCAAAATTACAAGGCTTTGAATATTTGTTCCTTGAAAATCTCTTGTCACAACACTCATAATTCTCAAATTGCTTTGACACCACCCATCATCTTATTTTCTGTTGATTTTTTTAAATTGAGGTTTTAAGCACAGTGGCTTAAAGCTACAGTTGGTTAGTTGAAATTTCAAAACGATACAACATTCAGGTCCCTCCCCAAACCTCTGCGCAGGCACACAAGCTAGGGAGCAGGCGTACCGTATCCATAGCAGCCGGAGACTCCAAAACCATCTCACATATCTCTCACATGGGCGACGTTAGCCAACTGTTACAACAACAGTCTTCTTCTTACTAGTTTTCACTGTGTAGGCAGTCGTTGTCAATGGTGGCATCAGAAGTTTTGTATTTTTCATTCTTTCATGTACTACTATCAGAATATAGTGACAGTTCCAGCAAATATGACTGTATAATTGTCGCTGACTGTAGCTTTAACTGTTTTGATCTAAATGCTTTAATAGTTGCCTTAGTCCTTAGTTTTTATGTAGAAATCAAACCTGCAAAGCTTCTGGGCTCGAATGGGTCTGTATGAATACAATCCATAGGAAACCCTCACACACCTGTCCCAGTGTGTCAGTAGTTGCCCTGTGCAAAGTGAGGGCACTGAGCCAGACTGTCAGTGCTTGTTACACTGATGGATCAGTGCATGGCTTTACAAAGAGATGCTGACATGTAGTGAGAGTGAACAGCAGCAGAGGCTCCTTCAGCTGCCAGCTAAACCCCCCCAGCTCTGCATAGACACAACAGTTTACCGTACCTATGGTCTAGTGCTGGTGATAAAATGCACACTTGAAAAGGAATAATGCAAACAGATGTGGATGAGCTTAATTACTCCTCTTGGATTTGTGTCATCCTGCTGCTTTCCTCCTCCTGCTATCCATCCATCTCTCTGTCCACCCAGCCAAACATCCACTCTTCCTTTGATGTGTGTATTTTATCAATCTTTTGTTTGTTCACCACTTACTCTCCATGCTGCCTCAGCACACTTGCCTTTACCCAGTGGAATATTCTAAGGTAAAAACACAAACCACTGAATGTCTCTGAACTGGCATTCTGTCAAATCACACACACAGTGAGCGAGCAGGGCTGTACATACTACATGTACTTATGTATGTATAGCAGCCATATTGACTGACATCACACTCAGGGTGAGAGTCAGTGAATTAAAGTGTAAAGGAATCATTGTCTAATTTCTAACTAGTCACCTGCTTTTCCAGCATTATCAATCTAAAGTAATGAAACAAAGTTAAAGAATAAGATGTCTTTGAAGAAACAAGAAGAGAAATGGAACAACAACATATCATTTATTATCAGAGAGATCTCTAAGGTGTCATCAGCAACACTGCCTATCCATGCAGTGTTTGGTAGAACTGGAGCCAATACCAGGTGACATAGAGTGAAACCTGTGTCAGCTGGGATTGGCTCCAGGCACATTCTGCACTGGTTGCCGGGCTAAAACAAGGCAGACGTATAAAGACAAACTACTACTCGCACACAATTCATATTCACACCAATGGGCGATTTAGAATTGCCAGTCCACCTGGTGTGCATGTGTTTGGATGATGAGAGGAAGCTGGAGTACCCAGTAAGAGCCACACAGCTGGGAGAACATGCAAACTCCACCCAGAAAGGCTCCAGGCCTTCTGATTGAAGTGCTAGTAGTAGTTTATTTTGGTCGTATGCACATACAGTGAAAATCAACAATCAGTCAAAAAATCATCATTAATCTTCTGTCCAGACTAGGGTATATTCAATCCAATTTATGAGTCTTAAATTATGGCATATGCCAAAAAAGCAGTAGGCTGAAGCTACTGAGCTTGTACCTGTCTACTCTTTAATCCTACTCATGTGTTAGGTCTGAACTATTTACATTTCAGTGGTGCCAAAAAAAACAAAAGCCAAACTGCTTATCAAGGTCAAAACATAGATCCGGTATGGTATCTTTCTTCTATCTAGGCATGGCATCTTTATTTATATAGCACATTTCATACCAAGGCAACTCAATGTGATTTACATAAAGACAAAACATTTAAAAAGAACAGCATAAAAACAAAAAATCTAATCTATGGATGTGTATGTTACAGTTAGCACTGATTAAGTTCATTTTTTTTGGAAAGGGGTTGGGCAAGATGTTCCTATACTTGAACAAAAATAAATATAAAGATAAAGGAATAAAGGTCAAGTTAGCAGCGATACACACACTCTGCTGTCTGATATTTTTACTGATGCCAATTCATTGCAACATTCACATTGTCTCTCATTGCATTAACTTCCAATGAGATCTGATCTTACCTTTAACATCATGCATGTAAGATTCAGTCCAGTCGCCGGCTCCTTTTCCTCATCTGCTCATTATTCAGTTTGGTCAAAGGCTGCTCAGCCTTAGTGTGATGTCAGAGGAAAATGGCCACCAAATACTCCCACCAACATGTTTCAGTGTGGGAGAAATTCACTGCCGTGTTATTGTCTCTGCTGCAAGTCTCCTTAAATACACCCTTCTGTTACTGCCATACACCTCACAGTATAATTAATCAGGAAATACACGTGGTATTTAGTGGTCTGAGCCCACCAGACCTCCTGCTGAGTGGAGCCTGTGGGTTCTGATACAGTTCTGTGGCTGGGCAACTTTTAAAATATTTACAGTACTGGAAAAGTCAAAGCACTTTTTAGATGTGCGCTTTAATGATCTATCTGCTCAGTAATTAATTATTCATTCAGATAATACATTTTAAAGTAATTAAATAATAGGAAGGCACACGATGATTAATGACTGTGACCAGAGTTCCTGCAACTTGACTGGTTGGGGGAAGCAAAAAATCCTCTCTCCAAACCTGAGAGGGTGTCACAGTTAAAGAAACTTGATTGATGGGATTCATTATTTTCATAATTAATCAATTATTCACTCACATGATGAATTGAAGTAATTGGAAAGACACACTTCTTTCCCTCACACAGAGTGACAGTTTTTTTAAGCGTCTTTCACTTCGTCACATTGAGGATTTGATAGAATCCCAGTCCAGTATTTTGTGACTTGCCGATGTGTGTTTACAGCAGGGGGGTGGCAGGTACTTGATTTCTGTTGTCATAATTCTTCTTGTGTGTGTGTGTGTGTGTGTGTGTGTGTGTGTGTTTGTGTGCTTATGTTTATGTGCGTGTGTCTCAGGGAGAAGTACACTCTTGAGCAGGACATCAGGGAGACAGAGGAGGCCATCAGATATAAGAGTGCAGAGGTTCAGGTGAGAGCAACTTGTTCATCGTTCAGACAGCTTCAGCATGTAAACTGTTCGATCTCCAAGTGGACCATTACACTGGGCTATTAGCCTGGCTAACACCAGACCTCTTCTCAATGTAGATTGAGATTCGGTCTGGGAACCACCCGTTCATTTTTTCGTATTTGAGGCGTGGTTTATGAAAGCCCAGAGCTGTTTATTACGAATGTCTGTCAAATGCGTCTAGCCAATCGTATCAATCATACCTGATGACATTTGTAGAGCGACAGAAATCCGATCTAAACTACTTTAAACACTTTCTAACGCTGCATCGGAAGGTAAAGCGTCTACAGCCATCAATAAGCTATCAACAAAGTCACTTCGGTGTGTCGTCATCGTCTTGCTGCCCCCTCCCCAGTTATGTGATTGGCTCCCTCGTTCAGGGAAAATTGGTCCATAGTTTCCAGGCTGACTTGCAGAGCGAATAAATTTGCGCGCAAGGCAGCATGGGTATATCCACCTGTCCTTCTATATTCTGCAAACACATGTTTATATGCAGGGCCTGTGCCTACAGTGTTCATGTTGTTTTACCTAACTTGCTTTTACACTTATCTATGGGACCTGACAGTTGAGTGGCATTCGTCTGTTGTTAGCTGAACCACAACAGCGGGATCAGTCCTATAATCGCTGTCACTGACTGACTGACTGATTGATTGACTGAAGATGTTTCTATCACCAGTCAGCAGTGTCACGCTGCATCTATTGAGCCTCCCTGGTTTCCTGGTGGCTCAGTTACTGCAGAGAAGTGGAGGAGCACTTCCAGTACACTGAGCCTCACCTCCATTACAACAAGGGATGAGAAATGATTTGCGTATATTCTCATAGTCCAAAAAATAGAATAGTTTATGAGACTATCATCTTGTCTGAAAAAAATGTAAACGTTTCCTTTTTACTGTCGTATATTCGAAGAATGGTCAACAAACAAGCTACTCTCATGATATGTATCGTTCCTGAAGGAGGCAGATCTGAACATAAGCCTGAGGCTGAGTAGCGAGAGCAGGAGAGACACGGGGAAGTCGCTGAGAACTAAGCTTTGTTTTGACAACTATGACCAACTCTACATTTCAAACAGAGGGAGTTAGACAGAGAGATAATTACCTGCCTCTAATAAAAGGCAGTTATTCTACAATTCTTAATAATTTCTAAACAAATGTGGATCCCAGAACAAAGGCAATACTTTTTAAACAAAGGAAGATAGCCAGTCTCTTCTGTGTGTCTATAAGTATAGGTCATAAAATCAGGATCTGAACATAGGCAGTCCAAAGAAGCACCTTTTGATTCATTGCTTTGTTTAAATTCATTTTCCATCAGGAGATGCAAAATGACCTAGACAGAGAAACAGCCAGCCTGCAAGAGCTGGAAGCCCAGAAACAAGATGCCCAGGAACGCCTGGAGGAGATGGACCAGCAGAAACACAAACTAGAAGACATGCTCAACGAAGTTCGAATAAAGTGCCAGGAGGAGTCTCAGATGGTGAGGAATAATGGAACGTGACTGAACTAAATGTTTGTTAGTGTTTATGGTGATTTTGGAATTGGATTCAGCCCGATTTACCAGATTGTAGCTGAGATGGGATAGAGGGGAAAAGGTGGCATCATTTGGCCTCAGTAACCTGGTAGCTGGCGCTGCTTTGGGCCAGTATTTAGATCTTCATCGATTTACCCTCCTCTGCCTCAGATCTCGACCCTTCAAAATCAGATCCACTCTCAGGAGTCAGACCTACAGAGTCAGGAGGAAGAACTGAGCCGGGCGAAGGCAGACCTGGGTCGGCTGCAGCAGGAGGAGAACCAGCTGGAGCAGAGCCTGGCTGCTGGGAAGATCCAACTGGAGACCATCATCAAGTCTTTGAAGGCCACACAGGATGAGATAAACCAGGTAGGACCCCATGCCTGTGGGGGCTTGCATGTCTCCATATGGCCAACAGAGGGCGGCATTGCACTATGTAATCTGCACCTATATTGTTTTGTGTGCTCTACTGCTATTATATACTATACACTATACTACAATATGATTTGTTGTGTAACCATCACAAGCTGAAATGGTTTTTAATGTCTGGCTTTAATGTTTGTGTCAGGTTACAGGTTGGGGGGTGCATTGTGTCAGTGAGTGTGTGTGTGTGTGTGCGTGTGTGTTTGTGTGTTTCATTAAGCTGCAGCTGTTGTGGTGTGTCATCTGTTCCCTACGAGCCACACGCACCACAGAGCCCGCTGCAGCGAGAGTTACACACCTTGTATACAGACGTGCAGGACTTGTTGTCAGTGCATGATGTTGTTTCTGTTGACTCTTTCTTCTCTCCACGGTGACCACAGTCAGTTCTCCACCACTCCCTCCTGCAGCCAGAAGATCACACTCACAGTTAAAGGAGTCCCTGCAGTTAATACTTTCCTTTTGTATATCCAGTCTAATCTTAACTTAGTGCAGTGATTTTAATGACTAATGCCTTTTTTAATATTCTAAAACCACACACGCAGCACCAGTCAAAACTTTAGACACTCACATTGTCAAGTGATGGAGAGGACTTGTCACCCCCCAAGTGCATGTATGCTGTATATCAGATACATCACAGGTCTGAATTTATGCCTGCCTTATACATGCCTCAAGTGAGGTCAAGTCCAACAACTTGGAATCAAAACACTATCAGAGGTCACCTGGTCCTAGGGAAGTACCAAATCATCTGACATCAGCTTCTTAACTCCTGTTGTATAATCCATTAATGCTCAGCATCCTGCAAACTATAACAAAAAAAAAAGTGTTGATCACCTTCCCTAATGTAAGGAATTGGTTGTGCATGTTTGGAAGAGCAGGGTTTAAAGGGATAGTTAAACATTTTGGCAAATTCGCCATTCATTACCTTTAATTGTCGGTGCAAGCTGTTTTTAGATCGGCGGGGCAGAGCTGTGAGCTGCTCAGCTAAAGCAACGGAGGCTCATCGTATTTCCATGTTTCCCTCATCAAACTAAATACACAATCCAACAACTCCAAATCACCCTCATGTACAAGTTGGGAAATAATAACGTATAATTATGTAACATTACGACACAAGAAGCAAATACTCAGAACTACCTGCGTTTTTGAAGTCACTCTGCCCAGCAGCTGTGTCTAGGGAAGTAGTTTCTGGCTACATATTTACCTCGAAAACAACTCTGTCTCGTAACAACTTGTCAACGAGAGCATTTTGGAGTTGTTGGATTGTGTATTTGATGGGTTTGATGAGGGAAAGAAGAAAATTCCGCACGCCGCGCAGAGCTCACGTCTCTGCCCCGCCAATCTAAAAACAGCTTGCACCGACAATTAAAGGTAATGAACCTAAAACTTTAGGGATTATGGCAATTGGCGAACTTTCCAAAATGTTGAACTATCCCTTTAAGTTCATGTGTGGTGCTCATAGAGGTTAAAGCCTTATAAAAATGACAAACATTCTTTGCACAAACCAAGTTCCCTCATTACCCTGGGTAATCCACAGGACACACTTCTCTGTTTGCTGTGGAGGGGGTTATGTTTCTGATCCTCTTAAAGGTAATGTCTCAGTGACGCCTTGAGGGAATCACTTCAAATTAGGTGAAAACATTCACTTGGACTCATGGGTGAGATGATTAGAATGAAGGTCAAAGTCACTGACCTCACAAAATGTGTTTTTGGCCCCAACTCAGGAATTAATTAACCAATTTTAATCCAACCTAAACAGGCTATAATCATCGAGTGATAACATTTTAACAGTCAAAGGTCAACTGTGATGTCATAATGTTCAGCAAAAACACTTCTGGGGGCTGATCCCTCCTGCACTGGGAAGGTAAAAAAAACAGGTAAAGTGCTGCAAAGAGCTGATGTGATGCTGTAACATATGCAATACAGAGTAACAAGAGCCCGTATTCACAAAGCTTCACTTGACTAGTGCAGAGGAGTTTTTAAAGATACTGTTTAATTGCCAGTAACCGGGGACATGTGACTGTATCTCTACAATGGTTCAAACTCCAGCAGGTCTTCAACTTTCACTCGTGCCGCTGTCACTCAAGTGTGTTTGTGCGCCTGTGTCTCCCGCAGGCTCGAAGCAAACTGTCACAGATCCAGGATAGCCAGCAGGAAGTGTCGAAAAGCATCGAGCAGTACAACAGCACCCTGAACGGAACCCACGGAGGCAGTATGACCAACCTGGCCGACATGAGCGAGGGCTTCAGCGACCGAGAGAACGGAGGATTTCTGGCCATGGTCAGACCAGCGCAGGTCAGGACCTCCGTCTGCTTTAACCTGGTTTGTTTGGTGAAATGTCACACAGCACTCGTGCTCTTGTGTACACCCAGAAAGAGATAGACCAGGATGTTTTTGGGTCGCTCACGAGACGAGTCTGAGGGTTTTGTTGTACCTGGATGGTGCACGCTAAGAATGCAGACAGTAAGTGTGAAAACGAGCAGGAAATAAACACGATCTACCCTCACCTTATCAGGTTTAAATCAAGCATCTCTTTCTCTTCTTTCTCTCACTCTCCCTTTCACCCTAGCAGGGTGTCACTATGTCTCTCCACTTCCTGTATTCATAGCTTCTAATTAAAAGCCCACTGCAGAGCTGGAATGTAACACTCTCTCAGCAGGCAGCCACTGCAAAATATAAATAACAGGAAACCGTATTGGCTGTCAGCAGTGGAATTTCTGTAGGCATATAGTATATTCATATAACCTTTTGCCTAGAAATAACACTGTACCCCTAAAAATAACAATGTGTTTGTAATCAATGTATTTGAGTAGTCAGTACTGATTTGTTGCACTTTGGAGGGATACAACACATATTTATTTATTCTTTTGCATATGCCTGACTGCTTCCAGCAGCATTTTACCTCCATCAAATGTCACATTGTCTTTTAGAGCATCATGACTCCACGAAGGAAAGCACATGTATGTGTCTGAGTGTAAATCTAACTCATATGGAGAGAATTTAATTGAAGGCTTGTTATTCAATCAATCACTCCATATTTGTTGTGACAAAGCTGCCTAACCTCTGTCGACCTAACCTCACTGGCACATCTAGAGTAGAGCTGTCCACAGTACTAAAGAGGCTCTGCAACATTTAATTCTGGCCTGTTACTGTTATTAATGTTAAGCCAGCATGAATTATCCTGAATTTCCACCTGTCTTCATATTTGGTAAAATAAAAGGGGGAAAACGTTCACCTGGACTCAGGGATCAGCTGACCAGATGTTGGTGGTCAGCGTCAAAGGCAGAGTCAGAGAACGCTTTTTAGCCATTCCTCGACACACAGCAGTTATAACAATATTTCATACAAACGGTCCAGTGATGGGAATAACAGTGTTATAAAATAACGGCGGTACTTTCTTCAGTAACGAGTACTCAAACAAGTGACACTGTTTCCCCTGTTATAACTGCGTTATACAATAAAATGCACCGTTGCTTGACAAAATAATACACCTGTAAGTGTATGTTATATACACAACGATGCAGGGTCACGTCAGTTACTTTTATAATGCAGTAATTCAGTCACTAACTTTTTTTGTAAGGGGGAAAGTAATTTCACTTTTTTTTTTAAAGTAACGTGCCCAAGGGGCGGTGCGTGGCGCAGTGGGTAGAGCGGCCGCCCCATGTAGAGGCTACAGTCCTCGCCGCAGGCGTCCCCGGTTCGAATCCCGCATCGGGCAGACCTTTCCTGCGTGTCATTCCCCCTCTCTCTGCCTCCCCATTTCCTGTCTATCTCTACTGTCATCACTATCAAATAAAGGCAAAAAGCCGAAAAATATACTTAAAAAAAAAAAAAAAAAAAGTAACGTGCCCAACACTGACCTTATGAGTCTGGTTTAACAGGTCTATAACATCATATGAAACATTTCATTTTAAATAGATAAAATTGCCACTTATTATTATCCATCAATCTATACATAACATGTATACATGTATAACATGTGTATGTAGAGAGACGCACAAATGGCACTACATTTAAAGTTGGCTGAACTGAAGGTTAAAACAAACAGGCTGAGAGAGTCGACTGTGCACACGGCTGTGAGGCTTCACAATGACACTATCAAAACATTCTTCCATTGTTCTTGTATTGTCTGCTACTGTATATCTAAATCAGCCTGATGGTTAGGTGCCTAAACTTAGGGGTGCTGGTCTTTTATGTATTTTGTAATTTTTTTTTAACATAACTGTAAAATTCTGCAGTTTTTCAGTGGGTCTTCTTGGCCCCACTGCTAGCACGAATTAATAACTCAAATCATATCAAATACATGTCAGGACAAAAACCAAGCTGAGCCAGTCATCTATGGTCCCAAATAACGTTTTTTTTTAAAGTCCCTTTAAAAGAGAGTGTTTCTAAAAGACCAGCAGCCCCAATGACCGTGAAGTGGCCTCAGGAAAAGTCTGTAAATGTTGCAGAGTGGCCGAGCCAAAGCTCAGACTGAACCTCCCTGAAAGGCTTAGTAGGTGTTTCATACTGAAGGTGGGAGACATTCTCAGACAGTTTTTCCTAAAAGATCTTCATAGATTTATGCATGGAAGGCAGCAGTTGTGCCAAGAATGACAAGAGAGAGCGTGGGATAGAAGTTCAAACCAGCTCACTACCGTGTCTCCACCCCTCACACCTGTGAGCTCCAACACTCTGATGGTGGAAAGCTCTGGAGCAGCCAACCAGCAGTTAGAGTTTGTTGAAGCAAATTGATAAATTCATCTTGTTGTATATTTAACTCAGTCTGTCAAAATATCTAAACTATGGACCAAACTGGAAAAACATACAGAGAGATGTAGATAAAGACTGAAAAGGAAAGGAGAAACCCTGCTCTCAGAGGATTCAAGACATGAACTTCAACGTCAAAGTGAAAGTCTGTAATAGGCTGTATTTCATTTACCAGTATGTGTTTATACATATAGTAGATAAACAAACATACATGTATTAACATCTCTATACACATGCACGTCCAACCCTTCCCAATAAATAAGTGTGTGGCTGTCACATTCTGTCAAAGGTTGTAGACTGAAGATGATCTGATCCTCTCCAGGTGCTAACTTACTAACTCTTAAAGGAGTTAACTAAAAATCCTGCCTAGAATGACAATACAGTATGTGAGTCTGTTGTAATGTCACAGTTGTACACCTTTTTAAAGGACATTTGAAAATAGCTGACCAGGAATTGTTGTTTACTTTTGGGAAAGAACAGAGAATTTGTCCTGAATTTTTCCTGATCATTCCCAATACCTTTTGGTCAAAGCCTCCCTATCAGTGTTACTCTGTCTGATATTATTGCACAGTTAAGTGCTATTATAGACTTTACTCATAGGTGTGATGAGAAACCTTTCATAGGCATCAATCAGGACTAGAACAGCTGATGTTAACGAGCATTGAGACAGCAGGATTTTGTAAACACAGTCAGATTCCAGCTGCTTTCTTGTGTTTCAATTCCTTTCTGCACCTCCTGCTTTTCTTCATGTTTTCAATACTTATTCACTTTATTACACAGAATGTCTTTTATTGACATATACGTTTTGATTTTTTTGTATGTGTGGATTAATTGGGTTGTTACTGACATCTGGTGAAAATTTCATGTCAGTGGCCCCATTTGAAATATATATACTGAGAAAAATGTTGCCACGTTCAATACTTATCTTTCCTGCTCTGTGTGTGTGTGTGTGTGTGTGTGTGTGTGTCTTTGTGAAACTGACTCCTGGACAAGATGAAGTGAGGAAGAGCAAAGGGTGTGTGTGTGTGTGTGTGTGTGTGTGGGTGGACAACCACTTTAAAAATCTCCCTCTGTTTCTGTCCTTCTTTTTCCTCTGACCACAGGAGGACCCGTTCAAAGTGAAGCCATCGGTGTTCAACAGCCAGCCTCAGGAGCTTCCCCCTGACCCCTTCCACTCTGAAGACCCCTTCATAACAGATCCATTCAAAGGTTGCCTCCCACCTTCAGTTTATCAGTTCAGCTTCTGTCTCTTTTCCCCATGACATTGTGAGTTCTCCTCTATTCTGCTGCTCTCCTCTGCCACCAGTTCTTCTGCCTCCCCGTCTTCATCGTCCACAGTATTCATCTCTTCTCTTCTTTTAGCTTTCTGTTAACTGTTTTATCTCAAGTTTTCTTTTCTCTAGATGTGTTGTTTTCAGCAGCTCTCTGACTATCCTCTGTCTTCCTCCTCCTGTCCTCTTCTTACCTCCTCCTCTACCCTGTCTCGCTTGATTCCTTTCCTGTAGGTGACCCTTTCCAAAATGACCCTTTTGCAAAGCAGCCATCAGCAACCACAGGTATTTACTTGGGGGGGGGGGTGGGGCCTTAAAGGGACAACGAGGAGTTTCTATTCGGTTATAAAAAAGTCTCACGTTAATGTGGATGAATCTCCGCTACCCACACTTGTTAATGGGCCCATTTTCGATAAATATATCGTTCTGTCTCTATCGGTATTTTGTTATTAGTGGTGGCGGAAATGCTGGTCGAGCCGACCAGCGTTTCCTTCGTGGCGAGTCATGAGAATAACGCAGCTGAATCGCCGTTTATGGTCGGAACTACGACGGTATGTGAACCTCTTTGAACCTCTGACTTTAATTATTGATGAATGAAAACATGAGTCCGTCTTGCGCCGGTTAAAGAATTTCACGGTGCGCGCGGAGGCTCATAAATGTAGTGTGAAAACGCTTCGCTTTTCCAAAACTCCTCGTTGTCCCTTTAAAGCGGACATATTATGGAAATATCACTTTTTGAAGGCTCTTTAACATATATCTGGGTGTTTGTCTTGCCTTCTGGCCTCCAAAATGTGAGAACTGACAAAAAAAAATCTGTAATTTTCAGGCTTCCTAGGTTGAAATCCACGTGGTTTTATGAGCTGTTCCCTCAGTTGTCTTCCAATGATGTAACCAGTTTTCGTATTTGCATAATACTAATGCAAGTAGTGGTACCCCTACCACCCCTACCTGGTACCAGTAGAAGGGGCGGGGCGGGGCAAGCAGTGGGTCATTTGCATTTAAAGGGACAGGCTCTGAAACTGGCCGTTCTGAACAGGGCTGTTTTGAGAGGATGAAAGGAGCTGTGATGTTTGATCCTTGGGGGATTTTGACCAAAGCATGTCACAGATATGTCTTTAAGACACCTGGGAACTATTTTAATTTGTGGAAAAGGGGCAGAATATGTCTCCTTTAAAGGGGACATATTATGGAAATATCACTTTTGGGTGTTTGTCTTGCCTTCCAGCCCCCCAAATGTGAGAATTGACAAAGAAAATCTGTAATTTTCAGGCTCCCTGAGTCTATGCGGTTTTACACACTGTTCCCTCAGTTGTCTTCCAATGATGTAACTAGTTTTTTAATTTGAATAATAGTAGCAGAAGCAAGCAGTGTTTCATTTGCATTTACAGAGACGAGCCCTCCCGAACAAGGCTGTTTTGAGAGGATGAAAAGAGCTGTGATGTTTGATCCTTGGGGTATTTTGACCAAATCATGTCACAGACATGTCTTTAAGGCACCTGGGAACTGTTTTAATTTTTATGGAAAAGTGGCAGAATACGTCTCCTTTAAAAACTGAACCCTGTCATTTGTAAGGGTTTTCATAGCTCTAAGGGTAAGTCCCAAGAGGCTCTGCACACCTGCCTCTCTGCTGCTGGGCTAGCTGCTAGCTGTCACCCCAGCTAATTTGAGTCTTTTGGAAGATTTTGATGTGAAAAATCAGACAGATAATCTGCCTTCCTGCGAAGCAAACAGAGGGTGAGACAGTCTGTGCTCCTGTTTTTTTAAGATGCATATCTGCCTTGTTAGTTTTGCCTGATCTGAGCACCAGAGTCTCAGCTCCACACACGCCCCTCTTCTTTACCCATCCTCTGATCAGCTGGGAGTTGAGGGTGGAGTCAGCCACTGGTGTGAGGATGTCAGTGGTGGAGCAGCTCCCTCTGAGCTCCAGGACCGCTCCTCACAAACGTGTGGCTGAGTTGACAGAGGCTATGTCCACCGCTGTCCACAGTGGTACGGGTGGCAGGCTCGTCTTTTGTTGATGTCATGTACAGAAGTGCAGTGTGTGCAACCGCGGCTTCTGTCGCACTTCCCTCTTTGGTGATATTGTGGAGTTTCACTTCTCTGTGGAGTAGATGTAGATGGAAATCATCATCTTTACACAGCAATAACCTTCACACCCAGAAACTCTGTGATCACACTGGCTTTCTCAGGCTCCATTCCACAGCATTCAGCACATGTTTGTTTGTTTGTTTGTGTGTTTGTTTGGTCTTTCCTTTTTTTATGTTCCCATAGTGTGTCTGTGTTACTCAGTAAAAGCAAAAATCCACCTGTTTGGTCAAGTATGTTTTATTAAGTGAAAATTTTGCAAAATGTTGGATAATAAAAACCACTGCCTACATTTTCTCTCAGAAAAAGTGTTCCCCACATGTTACTTTCTATACCTAACTGTCATAAGGTTCTCATCTGCAGTGTGAGGAGGTGGATGGTTGTGTTGTTACCATTTAACTGAGAAGTAGATAAATATAAACTTAATTTATCCCAGAGGGGAAATTCACAACAAAAGTGCAAATAGCTCTGTGTATTTTTGACGAGGCCATTCACACCAGCAGCCAGTGTGTATGTCTGTCACCTAATTATCTTAAAGACCCCCTAAACCAAAAAATGATGAACATGTCAATGCAGTGTTTTGGTTCTGCTACAAGACATTTCAGCAGCAAAGTCGCTAATGCAGCCACAACTGAGCATTTTAGATTTGAAAATACAGTTTCAAAGCCAGAGTCTGAAAAAGTTGGATTCAGTTTTTCAGCAAACAGTCAGGTTTAATACGTCAGAATCCCTAGCAACCAATCCCGTTGTTTTTTTTTGCATCTCATTTGTTGTTCTCTAACAGTATTGTTTGTTGACATGGCCAAGAGGCACTATAAAAATCTGTAATGCGGGAGACCAGGGTTCGAATCTCAGCACGAGGCTCATGTTTTGACATCGCCCCTCCATCTCCCCTGCCCCGGCTGACGCGCACCACTGTTACCGAGCAACCCGGTGGCGGTGGGCCGGCACAAGTTATGATGCATTTGCATACTCATGAACCTGGATTTTTCAATGAGGGAGAAATAGTAGATGTGGTTTTTGCCTCTTTGAGAGTTTTTTAAAACAACTTTTTGTGGGAAAACAGTTTTAATCAAAAAATAGTCACAGCAGAGCATTTTTACACATTTTAAAATGCCTCTCTAGGTGGACTTTAAGTTAGTTGATTTTTTCCATCATCTGGCACAACTCTTGAATCTGAGTTTGTCAGCAGTTTTCAGAGGTTTGTCCATCTGACAGCTCAACCATTAAAGCTGATGTCTGTCCTCTCTGCTGCAGATCCTTTTGGAGGAGACCCATTCAAAGAGACAGATCCATTCAAAGCTTCGTCAGAAGATTTCTTCAAGAAGACCACAAAGATGGATCCCTTCTCTACACCAGACCCCTTCAGTAAAAGTGCCACATTACCTTCCAAGGTACTTGTTAACGATGAAAGACCAGAACATATATATAATTGTATAAAATCTCAGGAGTGGCTCAGATGACTGCTTAATGCTGGACCACCATACTGTTTTGAATAACAGTGAACAGTGTGATTGTATATCATTTGGAGAACAAAGCTCCAGGAGCCTCACAATAGTCTTTAATTTATACGTATATTGCAACTCCCCAGTTTTTGTAGTTTCTATTGAAATTTTAGCAGCTCATGTTTGGTGAAAAATCAATATATAAAGTTATGGGGTGAATTATGTAAGGTTAAAAAAATGGCACAAAGAACTAGAAAAAAAAAAAACAGTTTGAAAGATCTCAAGGTTTTCCTGCAGCAATGAAAGCAAATAAAGTCTGAAAGCTCAAGTAAAGTCAAATCTTATTTATACAGCACCAATGCACAACAAAGTTATCTCAACGCACCTTGCGAATAGAGAGGGTATAGACCTTCTCTTCATAATAGTATTTACAGAAACCCAACAGATCCCAATAAGAGCAGCTCACATGGAAACAGTGACGAGGGAAAACTTCCTTTAAAGAGGCAGAAACCTCAAGAGGAACCAGACTCAGGGTGGGTGGTCATCTGCCTCCCCTGTACAATCAAAACCACAAATATGTTAACACAACTAACTAAGAATTAAGTGTTGATGACTGATGCAGTATCAGTATTAGTATAATTCTGACTTCTGACTGGATGGACATGATAGAGACCAGAGCAGTCTCCAGACCTGAACAGAAGGTGGAAACAAAGGAAACCTGCAACTGACTCTCATTAGTGGGAACTTGTGCAACAGAGTTGGGTGGAACCGTTAGAACAATGTTTCATTTCCATTGTAGGGAGAAGGTCAGAGTGAGTTTACCTGCTGACTGAAACAAACATTAAGTTACCAGATAATGATTGATTATGATATGATGTATAGATTTTCTTGGCTTGAAGCACTAATCCAACTGCAGTTTGGATTTTTCTTTCTGTAAGAAAATGCAGGATTTGTGATGGCAGCAATTTTTTAAAAAGTGTAAACAGAAAAAAATATATATATATTGATGGTAAGAAAAAACAAGAATGCCTGAGTTTGACTTTGACTTGAGTCACTGTATCATTAAATGAACATGGCATGTCTTCCCTTGGTTCTTGCAGCAACCAGGCCACTTCACAAGCAGTGACCCATTCTCCTCAAGTAACCCCAAACCCCAACCCAGAGGACCAGGTAGGACTGAGTTTGTTATCCAAGCACATCTTCAGTGACTGTGACCATCGTGTTTTTCTTTGGCTGGGGGGGCAGTGCAGAGGGGGGTGGGGGAGAGCCAGAGAAGAGAATGTGGACACATGTGGTCCAGACCACCACTGACTGGGTGTGTTGACACCTGCATTTAGAGCTGACCCCTCGTAAATGCCCTCTACTAAAGAGGGTTTAAAGACGTTCCATTCAGAGGTTTCAGCGATGTTCAGCTGAAGCTTCCAGGAGACAGACACTCAGACTTAGACGGTCACAAATGAACTTCCAGTCTGTTTGTAGAAGACTGTAGGACTGTAAGACTGTATTGACGTTTTCTTAATTCAAACAAAAGTTAAATGCAGTTTTGTATGATATCTATTTGAATGACATGAATATTTTAATGCACATTGTTTGAAGTTTGTCTATAAATCTATTCAATTGAGTTCTTTCATGAAGTGAATAACTGTCTTTGTTGTGTCACTGTGGGAACTATCAGTTTGTGTTGACCAGTTCAGTACAGTAAAGTCTCCTGCTGGAATACTGGGGAATATTCCTGCCGCTGTTTGTCTTTTAGATCAGGTGTAGTGCACTTTTTACTCCTTTTACTGAGGTCTACCTCATCATTTATGTATTTTTATTTATTTTATTTTTCACTTTATTCACGGCTCCCTGTCATTCTCCTAACATGTTTCACAGTTATATTACACTGGCATTTATTTAAATTCTGAATTGGAACCATGATCGGTGAGCTTGATTTCGGTCCATGTCTCTGTCCTGTGTTGTTTTAAGTGTCCTTTGTTCTCTCTTTTTAAATGTTTAAAACAAATGTACCTACAGGTATTAACAAAGTTACCTTGTACCTGGCCCACCAACAATCTACCGCTTGGGTCATTGGTTCCATCCTAGATCTAAGAGGAAATACATTAATATGATACGAGAACTACTCCTGTTTATCAAGCTTCTGCTGGAGAGGACGCAGTAGAGGAATTTGCAACCTGTTTAACATTGTTCAACGTGTAAACTAAGCCAGCAGTTAAGGCTTGTTCTTTACGTGTCTGTGGATAAAATGTGGTTGTGCTTGTTTCATCCTCAGACCTGTTTGGTACGTTGGACCCTTTCGGCAGCAGCTCGTTCAGCAGCAGCAGTAACAGCTCGGCTGGATTCGCAGACTTCAGCCACATGTCGAAGCCCAGAGACCCGTTTGAAGGCAGGGCCGGCTGGCTGCCAGACTACCAGAAGGTAACACACCAACAGATACACAGGCTCACTATTTGGCAAGATAAAGTTACCGCTTACTGATCATCAAAGAGACCCTGTTGTAAAGTGTAAATGTTACACATCAATTATAAATTAGTTACTAGGAGTGTTGGTCATGTTACTTTGAAAGAGTAATTAGTTATAG
This sequence comes from Trachurus japonicus, assembly GCF_045865225.1. Classification (NCBI taxonomy): domain Eukaryota; kingdom Metazoa; phylum Chordata; class Actinopteri; order Carangiformes; family Carangidae; genus Trachurus; species Trachurus japonicus. Next base: position 5,112,611 of record NC_140910.1, read on the forward strand.
TTACTAGTTTATTTCCCAAAAAAGTACATGAGTGAGTAACGGAGTTACTACATAATAAAAGTAATTAATTACAATGAAAGTAACTATTGCGATAGCCGAACTCTGAAACATCCTGGGAAGACTTTACTATCCGATCGCAGAGCGCCTGCTCTCCCCGCCACAGAAACAAACACTTTTTCCTTGTTGTGATGATTTCTTTGCAAAAACGGTGGAGCAGTGCAGTGGTAATGTCCAAAATATCTTCGACCGTTTATTTTTTGCTCTGCGATCGGATAGTAATGTCTTTCCAGGACGTTTCAGAGTTTGGCTGTCTGAGGTGAGTGATTACATGCACAAACACAAAGTTTATACTGTTTATACTGTACACTATTTGAGTTCAGTGGTGTCTCGTAAGGATTCGAGTCATGTACCATAGATATTTGAGTGTTTGTTGTGGTTGAAAAAATTGCCCCCATAGGTTAGCGTTGTCGCTATCGCTAGCGCCGGGTAACCATGGTGTAACTCCAGTTTGCCTGCAACAATTTTAGTCGCGTTTTTTGCTCCCCTCAACACTGGGTGACCATTCAGGAAAACGATTAAAGCTGCGTTCACACCGGACCTTTTTGTTTTTCGAACGAGCGACGAGTTTACATGTTCAGTCAATGCAAACGAGCGACTGAGCGTTTAATCGCCCAGGCGAAAAAAACGCTGGGGCGACAGCGACGGAGCGTTTTTTTTCCGCTCTGTCGCTCATGATGAGAAATCCCAACTCTCCGGCCGTCAGTCGCTCAGCACTGATTGGCTGCCGTAATCCCGGTGGTGCCGGTGTAAACAGAGACACATGGCAGTGGGCATGATGTCATCAATGCGAAAATGCGAGTCTGTGGCTCTGTGCCAAATTGACAAGCGAATGCAGCTGAGCGACAGAGCGTTTTTTTTTGGAGCGATACGAGCGACAGCGACAAAAATAAAAGGTCCGGTGTGAACGCACCTTTAGGGGTCAAAAATGACCAGAATTCTCCTTTAAGTGTCGACAAACTACAACATTCAGAACTGAGTGTAATAGAATGTAATAGAAGCACTGTCTCTCTCTCTCTCTTTCTGTCTTGTCAGTCAGTATTTGTGGACGACCCGTTCAGCAGGAAGAGTGACACACCGGCTCTGCCACCGAAGAAAAGTGTTCCCCCCAGACCAAAACCACCCAGTGGTGAGTCAGCAGCTCAGACCCTGTCAGAAGCTCAGCTCAGCTTTAGTCACTGAGACCTAACAAAATAAATAATGAGCTGATCCACTCTGACTGTGCAGTCTGGTAATGGATAACAAGAAGGCTTAGACCCTGCACGAAAAGACCCAATTGCCATCTTTATTTTGTTCAGACGGGCTGATAGAAATCCGTCTTCATACGTTCACACTTCATACAGCGTGGCCAAAGCTACTGGAGCAAAGGTTAAGTTAAAAAGGAAACAGAAACCAATCAGAAACCAAGATGCATGATCATCATAAACAGGTGAAGAATGAAAAAAGGCAGTGTAGGTTTCAGGTTATAACCAAAGAATAAACTCGACAAAAAAAATCATGGTGTTCAGATACATATCAACCATTTCAGAGGAAAGAGGAAATAGAAATAGTGTTAAAAGATGAATATGATAACTACAAAACCTCAGAGAATTAAAATGCTGAACTGTTGTGTTAATATGTAAATTTACTAAATGTTGAACATTAAGATGGTGTGTGATAAAAAGGTACCAGGTCATCTTACATTAAAGGTGGTGCACAGTTTTCGAGATGATAAATCCCGCTACAATTTTATACTGGCTACTAACACTCAGGAAAAACTTTATTTTCCTAATGCACCTGTGAATGTGTGAAATAGTGGTGTGTTATTATAAACAATCACAGAACAGAGGAGACTGAATGGAGAACAGTTTTTTAGATTAGATTATATGTATTTTATTCTTCCCACAACGGGGAAATTTAGTTGTTACATCAGCCAAGTTAAAAAGTACGGAAGCCCTAAAGGGCCAAGTCCGTATAAATTTTTTTATTATCGTTTTCTCGTGATAACGACTTATTATTTCGTTATCTCGAGATAACAAAGTCTGTTTTCTCGTGATAACGAATTAATTTATTTCGTTATCTCGAGATAACAAAGACCGTTTTCTCGTGATAATGAAATAATCATAGAATGTGTGGTTGACATGGTTGCCGAGCAACATGTTTCCCCGGTGCAATCGCTTTTGCTTACGGGGAAGTAGCAGCTGGTTAGCCGCTGTATGTTCGTAGCAGGGGGCTAATACGTATTAACTGACTCGCCGCTCTGTGTGTGTGTCGCGGTGATAATTTAACCGTGAAAAGTAGGCTACAACACACACGACATAACGGGCGGCGGCGGCGGCGGCCAAGCACCGGGGTCTGTGGAGCGGGTTCATGAAGCCTGGTTGTCCCGACATGATTCACTCACAACACTGCGGCTGTAACGTTATGTTGTGTGTGTTGTAGCCTACTTTTCACGGTTAAATTATCACCGCGACACACACACAGAGCGGCGTAGTAGCCCCCTGCTACGAACATACAGCGGCTAACCAGCTGCTACTTCCCCGTAAACAGAAGCGATTGCACTGGGGAAACATGTTGCTAGGCAACCATGTCAACCACACATTCTATGATTATTAATAATAAGTCGTTATCACGAGAAAACGATAATAAAAAAATTCATACGGACTTGGCCCTTTAGGGCTTCCGTAAAAAAGAAAGTAGAGAGGGCTAAAAAAAAACACACAAACACAACACAACTCAACTGACAGAAGATATAGACACAATAAACAATAAAACAAATCAACCTTCAACAAGGCAATGTGCAAAAACAAGTACTGAGGATATAAGGATATAAGGTGGCCTGATATAAAAGTATTGATAGGTTAAGTGACTATGGTGTAAAAATATTGCAAAGTGACAATGATATACTAAATATAAGTATAAATAATATAAATACTACTACAGGTGTGCATGAAATGAGAATATTGTAATGTAAAGTGACCATTTATATAAAAATATTCCAAAGTAAGTGGCAATGATATAAATATAGATATGAATCTAAATATACTAATATTTATTTATATAATATTTTACCAGCACTCCTATCAGCAGCCAGCTACAGCCTGATCATGCATCATCCAAGTGCTCATCTGCTTGACAAGCCGCGCCCACAAAAATGACTGAATAACAACCAAAGCTTCTACATAGATAAGTTTAGTGCCACCATCAAAAGGCAGGCAGTTACAGTATGAATGCAAACAGGAAATACCAGCTCCTTTATTTGACAGGATGCCGTAGTAAGATGTGAAGAGAAATATTACACCCACTATACTTTGGTATTGTTCTAATTATAGCTGAGATCAGACAAACACTGTTGTCTTTGCTTGGCACACGACATGTGTGAGTGTGTATATTGTGAGTGTGCTCCATAGCACAGGACTGATGATCATTAGTGTACAGTACATAGTTGGGTAACACTTTATAATAAGTACACACTATTAAGCATTAGTTAATTATTATACAGATTATAATACAGAATTCTTCATTTACAACACATGAATACTCATTAGTATGTAGTTTATAAATACAGTTAGTGCATCAATCAATGAAGAGTAAAACATTTTAACTGTGTTTATAAACTACATACTAATGAGTATTCATGTGTTATAAATGATGAATTCAGTATTTAAAGGGACAACGAGGAGTTTCTATTTGGTTATAAAAAAAAGTCTCACGTTAGTGTGGATGAATCTCCGCTACCCACACTTGTTAATGGGCCCATTTTCGATAAATATATCGTTTTGTCTCTATCGTTTTTTGTTATTAATAGTGGTGGCGGAAATGCTGGTCGAGCCGACCAGCGTTTCATTACTTTCGGTTTCGTGGCGAGTCATGAGAATAACGCCGCCGAATCGCTGTTTATGGTCGGAACTACGACGGTATGTGATCGTCTTCGAACCTCTGACTTTAATTCTTGATGAATGAAAACATGAGTCCGTCTTGCGCCGGTCAAAGAATTTCACGGTGCGCGCAGAGGCTCATAAATGTAGTGTGAAAACGCTTCGCTTTTCCAAAACTCCTCGTTGTCCCTTTAATGCTTAAAGGTGTTCAGAAATGTCCATTTGTCCTGTTTGTCCCACCTCCTTCCACGAGTTGCCGCACAAGTTTACCCGTGTAAGGAAGAGAAATTTGATTGGGCGTTATCGAGCGGGCGGGATATTGAATGATGGACCGCAAGGATCCGGAGGAGGAGAGTGAAGTAGGGACGGAGGAGAGTTTGTGTCTGTGGTGGTGGACGAGTCTCCTCGTTTTCCTCAGACGTTTGATTGACGGATGACGGATCCTGATATCATTGGCTGTTGAATCGTGAGCAACGTGACATTATCCAATGCGGAAAAAACTACCCCATTTTCACCCCGGATTTACTTGAAAATAGAATTTTCTTTTCTGAATACCTTTAACTAATGCTTAATAGTGTGCACTTATTATAAAGTGTTACCCATAATTGATATTGAATGAGACATGCTCGTAGTCATTAGTTTGATCCAAAGCTGTTTCTATTCAATTCTGCTTCATATCATCAATGCCGGTCAGCACCACATTTATTATCTGCAGGTGTTTAAGTGTTGACACAGTTGTACTTGTCTTTCCAAGTTTAAATAATCAATTCTTACATCTAATAGATGTCTGGGATATGTTCCCATAAATAGATACCATATATTCCAATGGAAAGACCAGTTACGTAGAAACAAATGTAATAGTCTAATGCAAATGACTGTTAAAAAAAAAGAAAGAAAGAAAGAAAAAGAGATAAAATATCCTTAGACATTGTGTACTTTTTAAACTTGAGGCTTTTATGATGTGTATAGGAGTTAGTTTTTGTATTTCCTCCAATGGTGAAGATAGAGTCTCTGCTCTGCTATGAACTGTCAACAGGAAAGAATGACATTGTGGCTGCACCGAAGATAAAAGCCTTCTCATGCTTGCCAAGGTGCTGCTGTCACACACTGTATACTCAGTGCTGCTGCAGGCAACCAGCGGTGGCAAGGAGTGACGCGCACTGTTGTGTTGAGGTTTCTTCAAGCATCTACAGGTGTCTCCTCCCTGTTTGAGGTGTTGGGAGGAAACACAGAGACATGTTTGTGAGGAAGGACCAGTCAGGTCAGACCCACAGAGGTCAGAGATCAGAGAGGCAGAGGTGTGCTCACAGTCAAGAGTGGTATTTCCTCTTTCTGCAAAACATGAAGAGAAACATTTTACATCAGGCCTGAAATAATAGTGTGTGTCTGCAGGGTGGTGCATTGACTGTGGACAGTGAGTTAAATGAAGTCAACCAGAATGGACAAGACATCAAGCAATTTTCTCTACTAGAAAACATTTTGATGTGGATGTGTATCTGATCCCAGTGAACAAACATGATACAAACATAGTGGTGTATACAGGAGAGCACTGCAACAAAGTGCATTTACTGTACTTAAGTATATCTTAAACATTTGTGTTTTGTAACTTGTAGAGTTTACTCCACTACTGAGACAAATATTGGACTTTTCCATTACACAACATCTCTATAAAGCACACACTGTAGTCAGTGCAATAAGTTTTAAAGTGTGATAGACTGTGCACTGATGGTCACAGGAGGAAAAAATAACCAATCACAGCAGCTTGTCCTCTGTCAGTCATGTGTGGACCTGTCAGTGCCCTTACGATGCTCTCTTAGATAAAGATGAGAGACAGGATTCTTCACCAGAGACGGTGATCTGACCTGGGGTCAGTGCGGTCACACGTGTGTTGTGTTTACCACAACCAAACCTAAAAATGAATAAATATGAAACAGCAATGGGGTGTTTGTATGGCCACTTTTGTATTATACAGTATCCAACCAGGTTTTTTTTAAATCTTTGAATGAGTTTATTTAGAACGTGTAAAATGATATATATATGTACGTATATACTGTATATAAACAAAAAATAATAATATAAGCCCCATCAAATCATAATATGCACAAGTTAGAAAAAGGAGTTGGAAGAAGTAAGCACTTTTTTTTATTCTACAGGTTTTACGAAGTGTTATTCAGAGTCACCAGTTCTTAAAATACACTGGATCAATACAAAAAATATTTTTGATTTAATTTAATTAACCCTTTCTTTAAAAAACAACTTTAGAATCATTAAGTCCTTTTATTAAGTACTCATACTTATAGACAGACTTGAATTGTACTGGAGTCACATTTGACCAAGAGGATATGGACGACTCTGTCCACCTCTGTTTATGTGTTTATGTGAGTCATTTTTCTGTTTTCTTTCACAACTCCTTGACTTGACCTGATTGACAAAGAGATGAAGCAGCTGTTCATCACAAATACAGATGCTGTCACATTCCTGTTTGAGAAATATTTGATTACTTGTGGATGATGCACTTTGCAGCATGTTGACTGGTTATGTCATGTCCTAGATTGCTTCATATCGTGGGCCCAGTAGTGCAGTGTACACCACCAGTACACTCTAAAGTCCAGTGTGACCACTGCAGATTGAATCCACCCTGGAAGCAGATGAGAGGTTCCCATGGTCCCCTCTGTCTTTGTTTCACACGGTACATCAACTACCCAGTTACCCAGAATCCCCCTCTCTGTATATCAGCCTTTAAAAAAAAAAAAAAGTGGCCCTGCCCTGCATTCTGCATCTGCACGCACTCGCACACCTGCTGACTCAGTGGTCGTGGAAGGTCGCCACTCGCCGGAGAGAGAAGTCAGTTAGAGCTGTGTGATGTTTTGAACTTGTTTTCTCCCGAACCCCCGGCCGCTCGCGAGCTCGCTGTCCTCCGGCTCCTTTACATGTTGTTTCATGATTGTTCACAGGCTGCCACCGCTCTGCTGTTTGTGTGAAGATGATGTTGTAAGAGCGATGATGTGTGTGGTTTTGCCTTGGCCTGTTGTTTGCAGACACACCCAAACCTTGCTTCCTCTCTCTTCCCTTTATGTGTGTGAATGTTTGTGTGTTTACTGAGGGTGAGTGGTTCAGAGAAGGTCAGGCTGCAAGCTGCGTGCAGCCAACGAGTGCCACCACTGCCTCCACTCTTAACAGTTGTTTTCTGTCTAAATGTTCAATTTAGACTTTATCTTCCATTTTCCATTTCTTCATATGTTCAATTTAGACTTTATCTTCCATTTCCCACACACACACCTACACATCTACGCCCCTCCCCATCTAGAATGCGTCTTATCAGTTAATGAGGGATGAGCAGCGCTGCAGATAAAGTGGCACAATTTAGGACACACAGTTCTACCTGCGCCCTTTCCAGTAAATGAAACTCTGCATGCTGTATGAACCTCGGAGGCAGGCATTAAAATTAGATGCCACTAATGCATGAGGATTATTTTAAAACAGGGTGGAGTTCGTGATTGTGGTTTCTCAAGTGTGAGTGTGTGTGTGTGTGTGTGTGTGTGTGTGTGCAGCTTGCTGAAAGAGGAAAAAACTGATTGCCAGGCATGCAGTTTTGCTCAGTGCCGAGTGTGAAGTGAACTGCTCACCCCGATCAGCCAGGGTTATCTGGGTAATAGGACTAAAGTGTATGTTGCATGACAACGGTTTGACTGGTCCTGTGGTTTTAACACCTACACAGGCAACATGACATTCTCACGGTCCTCTGCCAGGCCCGGGGCCAGCTCCCCCGTTAATAACAACAACTGTCATTATTAGGATTACTGCTATAGCTCCTGTCATTAGATCAGCCTGTGGCTCTATGGCCATCCCCAAGTCTAACAATGAATAAATTATATGAATTGATTGGATTAAAATAAATTAAATTTGTATATATATTTATAGTAAAGACAAATCCTATAGACTATAAGGAGTCTTATCCTAAATGTTTAGAATAATTAAGATTACAAATTAATTATAAGCTGAGAAAAGAAAGCCTTTATTTAAAATGATTTGTCACACAGCCCAAGCTCAAGAGTAAAGTTACATAGTTACTGTTTGAATTACTTATATATTTTTTTATTCTTATAAAAAAATGTTTACTTATTTTTATTTTTTTTATATATAAAAAAGATTAATTTGTTTTTATTTATTTTATTATTTTATTTTAATTAAGTGAACTACAGTTTCTCTTCTCATTCCCCCATACCATTTTCAAATTAAAATGAAATATAAAAATAAGTGGATAGATAGATAGATAGATAGATAGATAGATAGATAGATAGATAGATAGATAGATAGATAGATAGATAGATAGATAGATAGATAGATAGATTTGAATCCATTTAAATGTGTATTTATAACCCTATATATAGTATATATGTGTCTGGTGTCAGAGTGTTTGTGGAGTTGGTAAACTGGTGAACCAACAGTTGGTAATGCGGGTAGAAACCCAACCAAGTGATGTACCAGGAAACCGTTGAATGGTTCCGTGGGTTATAAATGCATCGCTTTTGGTTTTGGGTCCTTTGGGTGTGGTCCTCTGATGTGTGTGTGTTTTTTTTCCCTCTACCAGCTGTTTTTATATATTTCCCTTCTCAGGAGTGCAAGGTTGTATACGTGACCGCTTGAAAACAGTCTCGGTATGAATTGTTTTGGTGTGCCACGTGTGGAGGTGAAACCTGTGTGGCTTTCAAAAGCTGGAAAGTATCTCAGGGGTGAGAGCGGAGGTGAGGCAGGGCGTGGGCAGATCTGTGAGAACCAGAGAATTCGGCGTTTGGCGACTTCATATCCAGATCACATCAGATCAGATACCGCCTTATCAACGTACAACCTGAGTTCACTGCCAGTGAGAATCGCGGTAGGGAGCTGCAGTGATGAGTCATGGTGTTTCTCTCAGTTATCAGTAAACACATGCTCATGGTCTGTTTACATCCTTTAGAGATACGTGAGACTTTAAACCTGTGATATGTCTGTCCTCATTTTTTGTTTGAGCTCTCAGCATCTGTCAGCATCTGTCAGGATGTTCTCATCACCACACAGCAGGTTATTTCTGTGCTACAGCATTCTCATCTCTTCCAGTGGTGAATTAGCAATTCAAATGTAGCTGCTCTTTACTTTCCAGGCAGCTGTCAGATTGTCATCGCATGATAAAGTCAGTCAGCACTGACTAATGCATATTATGATGATGAGTGATGTTTTTTTTCTGTCTTCAGGTAAAAGCACACCAGTGAGCATGCCTGGTGCAGCTGACCCTTCAAAACCGTGTGACCCCTTCCAGCCGTTCGGCGGCGAGCCCATCGACCCGTTCCAGAGTAAAAAGGGCCTGGGAGACCCGTTCAGCGGCAAAGACCCTTTTGCCCCACCCTCAGCAAGTAAAGACTCTAGAGATTCTCTCTTTGGTTTGGGCAGATTTCACTTCTGTAAGTTGAGATGAGTGATGGTATTGGAAGTGTGAGTCTACACAGCTCTGCACACACACCACAGTTAAGTGTTTCTTTTATTTCAGACTGATGAGGTCTCAGTGCTGTGTACAGCATCATTCAGCATCCTACAAATGCCTGATGTTGATTTAGCAATATTAAACCAATGACCTCACTTTCACCTGGTATTAAACATGTGACCGTGACCTGGTTTCTTCTCCAGAGTCCAGATAATGAAAAGGTTCATCAATACCAGGGGCCAGATGTAGTATAAGTGATGCATATGCACAAATACCAACCATCCTGCACATACAGTTCCCTTTAAAAGCCAGGTGCTCTTTAATTGTAGGTGCAAGCTGTTTTTAGATCGGCGGGGCGGGGCACCTTTCCCTCATCAAACTATGCTATGACTAAGGGATTATGGCAGTAGGTGAATTTCCCAAACTGTTGAACTATCCCTTTAATAATTATAAATTAGTAGTGATAAGAAAGAAATAAAATAATCCCATGACAGGTCGTATGCCTATTATATTCATCAATATCACATCAGACATTCTTTCAGTAAAGTCATTCTGTAATATTGATCTTGACAGTCTCATCCCGCCCCGTGTCCAGTTCAATAAGATGTTTTCAGTTCCAAATTCACAACAGCAGAGACAAAGATCTGTCACTGCTGAAAATCCAGGAACAAGTGTAAAAACACAGAAACATCTCTGAACTCTGCAACTTAACATGATGTGTCTCATCTTTGGAGGAGAGAGTAACTGAGTTTTATTGATCTATTGTATTTTAACAGCATCAAACAATCAATAATGAAGCCAGACCTAACATCACCCATGGTCAGCAGTGTGTTTCATACGTGCAGTTTGATATTGAAGCTGTAGAAGCACAGCAGAGCTTCCTCTGGAGCAGGAAAGGGTGTCAGCTCCTTTAAGGTGTGTTTGTTTTGGCAGAAATCAAACTGTAGCTCTGTCAGGGTTTCCCCCAGACTTCCACAGAGGCTCAGGGCTCAGGGCTCAGGGCTCACAGTCTGGACTACAACACAGACCTGCAGCTGGAACTCCTCAGCAGATAATGTCTCCAGGACCCGAGGGCAGCTCCTCGGATAATGAGCATCAGCCGCGGGGCATGATGCTGCTGTCTGATTGACAGACTGGAGCTGTGATTCAGATCTCACGCGACCCACAACAGCACCACTACTCAACTCAACTCACAGCTCTTCATTTGTGTGGGTGTGTGGGTGTGTGTTTCTCTGTTCTGTCTGTACTGCATGTCTATGTTTTCTTGTCCAACTGTAGTTTTGTCTTTTCTCTCTCTCATCCCTCTGCTTCACTCTGCTCTGATGGGACCTCTGATACACAGTGACTGACTCAGGAAACATACAGTTTTTATATTCATTCAAATGATGTGGAATCGTTGAACATGGGAAAGCAAAAATATTTGCATATTACCATGGACTGGAACAAAACAGAAAACAAACTGTGAATCATTGAATGTTACAAGTCTGATTGGTTCCTGTAACTCTACCACTTTTATATAACAGTATATTTATACAATCATATCTTATTTGTTTTCTTCAACGATTCCACCAAATCTGATTATAAGATACTAGACCAGCTTCTATAGCGCTACCTGCTCCTCCACTCACAGAATAACATGATACATCCTTGACTTGGCAGCAGTGTCTTCAGCTCCCGATGTAATGTCCACTTGGACTTGAGGACAAAGGCCAAATGTTACAGTACAGTTTTAGGGCATTACCCAAGACTTCACACCACAACTGTGACAACATTACACAGTATTTTGTATTTTGTATGAAACAGGGGTGTGACCCTAAACTTGACAACCATTACTACAAGAAGATTACACTAAGAAGATTTGATTTCTGTTGAATGGTGGAATGATTTTTGAAGGCAGTGTCAGTGTCAGATCGGTGCTCGGTTAGAGTCATGTGGTGAAGCCGTCACAATGAGCTCATGTAGGAAAACTAGACCCCGGTTGAAACAAGACTTACCTTTGAATTTGTCAAACTCTTTAAAGGTCCAGTGTGTAATATTTGTCAAGGTTTATTGGCAAAATCTGAATATACTACCCATGAATATATTTGTATAAGTGTATATAAAATAAAATTTGTTTGGTTTCCGTAGCCTTAGAATTATTCTTTTATAGCAAGGGTCTTGCTTTAGAGAGTGTCGCCATCTTGCGCCACCATGTTTGTGCGGCAGCCCGAATGGAAAATCCAGCCAGCCAGAGAGCACGTTTTGCGTTCATAAATGGTTTCTTCACCTCATCGCTCCGTGCTCCTGAAATACTCCCAGTCGTCCCAGTCGAGGTGAACACGTTTTTTTGTCCTCAGAGGCCACCGTCACTTTGCCGAGGGGAGGGGGGAGTGCTGCGATCTAGAATCTGAATGCTAGATGTCACGCCCCCCCGCCCCTGTTTTACACACTGGACCTTTAACTAAGCAACCTAGCCCCCCAGTCTTTCATCTCCTCACTCCATCACAGTGGATAAACCTGTCCCTCCTGTGGTAGAGGCCCCATCCAGCTGCTCTGTGCTCCACATCTGTCTTTACCTGAAGGGATTCACTCAGCTCTGTGTGTCTGACCTGGTCCCTGACCAAGTGTCTACTTCACCATCAGTAGCTCCATGGGAATTCACAGTTTACATAATTGGATTCTCACAAGGCTGTAGCTTTATGCAGGTAGATAGAGTGGTGAAGAGGAGTGAACAGAAGCTCAGCAGGTTTATCTTCAGTGTCTAACCTCCTGTAAACTAGACCAATGGTTCTCAAAGTAGGGTCCGGGGACCCTCAGGGGTCCTTGAGAGGGTTCAAGGGGGTCCCCAACTTTTTTTCAAAATTTTACCAAATTATTTTTTTTACAGAAATATTACTTTTTTTTTCAGAAATTTCATTCATGCCATTGACAGTAATTTGAACATAAATTGACCAAAAAAGTAGCATTATTCAGTCTCGGAACAAATATTTATGTATTTTTTGCTTTAAAATTTTGTCCAATGGGGGTCCGTGGTCTAATTTGTGTCAGTTTAGGCGTCCTTGATGTAAAAAGTGTGAGAACCACTGAACTAGACTACATCCATGAGCTGAAGACTTTCTGCTTGATAACATGTCTGTTCTGTCCTCCACCTCTCTGACAGGACCTGACAAAACTAAGGTAAGACACTGAAGACACAGTCCAGTTCACATCACATCACAACTTCAGTATCATTGTTGTTTTTAAACTTTTTGATGTTTGGTTGTGTTAAACACAGCTAATATTTAGGAATCTTTCTTTATTTCTAATTGTTCCCAACAATGACCTCAGGTCAGACCACAGTATCTGGTGAAGAATCTTTTCCCTACCTATCTATCTATAATGGAGCCTAGCAAGGACAGGTTCAAACATGACTGACAGAGGAGTTTCTGTGATTGGCTTTTCTCATGTACCTAACCCTCCATCACGTTTTCAAAATAAAGCAAACATGTTTTCTCTTATTAAAAGTAACAGAGTACAATACAGTGTAGTTGAGTGAAAGTTAAAAAAAAGGCAGATCAAAAAATATACTGAAGAACAGGAGTTTAAAATTCCAGTTAAGATGTGTGTTTTTTTCCTTTTCTTATGTGTCATTGAAAGCATCAGGATTTGTCTTAAAATACTGTGACAAAACACTTAGTGAGACCTTCGGGGCTAAAAACATGAAACCTTTAAGGTGTTAACAGTGTTTCTTGATTGATAGTTTCAAAAAGTATGAAATGTATCTGACTTGTTCCCTGGTCCCTTTAATGATGATGGAGTGCAGCAGTTTCTCTGCAAGACTTTCAATTCTGCTGTGTAACTGTAACTCAGGTCATAGTGGTGATAATTTGCTTTACTGTATCTAATACTCTACCTGATGAGTATTGATTGCAGCCTGTGCTCTCTCTCTCTCTGTAGTTTGGGAATGAGGCTCAGCAGCTGGAGTGGGCGAAGCGGGAGAGCGAGCGAGCGGAGCGTGAGCGGCTGAAGCGGCTCAGACAGCAGGAGCAGGAGGACCTGGAGCTGGCCATCGCCCTCAGCAAGGCAGAGATGTCCAATGCATGACCTGAATCTCCCATTACACACACAACACACGCACACACACTCTAACTTGCAGACAGACAAACAGGACTGACATCTACATGACGGACACCTGCACCTCCACCTCCCCCCTCTCCACTCCACTCCACTCCACTCCACCACCATGCACTGAAGACGCAGAGAGAACTTCAGGGTGAGGCCGCCGACCCAGACGAGGAGTCGCCGCAGAATCCTGCTGCCACCACGAGACAGAAGAGGTGGAGACAAACAGATTCACTGTGTATGTGCGCCACAGTGGCTGGACAGAGGAGGATTGTTTCCTGATGTGTGTGTGTGTGTGTGTGTGCGTGTGGAGACATGATGTAAGCTGTGTGTCCCAATTCAGGAGCAGCGTCCCTCAGAGGCTGTGTGAAGACAGACTCCATCTTTGACTGTCCCGTTTCAGAGGCTCACTCTAATGCATCCAAGAACCGTGTAGTTGCTGGGTACACCAGGTGGATGTACTTGTACTTGGTGCAAGAGTGCAGTTGTTAAAGGGATAGTTCAACATTTTGGCAAATTCTCCTATCACCATAATCCCTATAGTCATAGTAGTAGGTTCATTACCTTTAATTGTCGGTGCATGTTGTTTGAGATCGGCGGGGCAGAGACGTGAGCTGCTCAGCTAATGCAACGGAGCCGCATGGTACTTTCGCATTTCCCTCATCAAACTCATCAACTCACTCATCAAACTTCACCACACTATGAATGTATATATGAAGCAAATACTTGGAACTACTTGCGCTTTTTAAATCACTCCGCCCAGCAGCCGTGTCTGGAATGTAGTTCCGGCTACGTAAAAACTCGTAATGTTACATTATTGTTACATTATTATTTCATAGTGTGGTGAATGTGCAGGTCACAACTTCTCTACAAGAGTGTTTTTTAGTTGTAGGATTGTGTATTTGATGAGTTTGATGAGGGACAGGAGACCTGTACCATTCACCTCCATTGTTTTCACTGAGCAGCTCCCGTCTCTGCCCCGCCGATCTCAAAGCAACATGCACCTATTATTAAAGGTAATGAACCTACCGCTATGGCTATAGGGATTATGGCAATAGGAGAATTTACCAAAATGTTCCCTTTAAAGCTCAGGGGCAGATAGAGCTCAAGCTTTTGTAAAGAAGTTCCATGTATTGAGGTCTGCTGGGTGACAGGAGCAGTAGACCACATCCTCTGAAGCAGGTGGCCCCGCCCCTGAATTGAAACACAGCCACGGACTGTGTCAGTTGGTGTCGAGTTGTTGTGCCCACAGGACCCTGAGGTGATGCATTCACCGTTCACACAGAGTCAGAGGAAGAGGTCCACTCCCACCTGACTCCCAGAGCCAGAACCAGGACCAGGACCAGGGTCACTGATCTAGACTCAGACCGTAGCTGCCTGGGTAACTTTGAAGATGAAATTGTAGATGATCCTCTCTTCTGACTCTGGGTGAATCATAGCTCCCTTAATATTACCTTTTTCTTTTTAACTTCACACCACACCATGAGTTCAGGAGGAGCCTGTTCCTGCCCTAAACACTCCTACCCTCCCGCCCCCCCACCCCCACCCCCGCTCAGGAGCGACACTCCCCTTCCTTGTGTGGATATGTTCACATTCAGTCATTTCAGTCTGATGAGTCGAGGTGACACCGGCTCCCTCTAAGGTGAGCTGGTTTCAGACGTCAAACTGTCCAGGTGTTGTTCTCTCTGTCAGAGTGTGAGGTTGTTGTGTGGAGTGTTGTGTGCCCACCTCCCTCCTGCTGTCCACTGTACATAGACAAACTATGCCTCTTCTCAAAAGCTGTACTCTGATCCCAATGCTGTGAAGTCTAAACCACATCCAGCAGGCGAACGGGCAAGATTTCTTATTTTTTCTACGTTTGACCTTGTTTTCTTTTTAGAGCGAGGATTTTAACTCTTTAATTTTTATTTACCCCCCGAGCTGGTTTTCGCCATTAACATGATTCTTTTGACATGTTTTTGTTTTTAGAAGAACATCAGACTTCATGTGGTTGTTTTGTGCTGGAACTTCCCGAGTCTTTCAGCTGGAAACTGGAAAAAATGTGAAACCCTGCATCTTCTGTTTGTTTCTGATGTGTCATAGTTTGGCTCGAACCACTCGACCTTTGTGTTCAGTTTGTTGTCCCTTTTACTTGAAGTAGTGACTGATGATGAGCTGGACAGACTCACCTGAGCACCATCTGCTTGCATCACGTGTCTGATGTCTCGGAGTCTGCTCGCTGACCAATCACACGCCTGTTCTCCTGAGTCCTAACCATAACCTGGTCATACACTGTCATAGAGTATTATGCTGTGATGGAACTAAGACATTTCATCTCTGACGTACAGTACGTACAGTTTGTTACAGGAAGAATTTAGAAAAAACTAATTGTTTTGCTACATCTGAGGCGGAGAAGAAAAAGACATTTAGTAAGACTAATCCTGAGTCAAGATAAGTTTGTACTGACCTCTAATTTTGTGGCAGTGAGTTTAGTTTTTTACTCCACATGGACCTGAAGTGTTCAGCTCTGCCTCACATGTTCATCCTGTAACAAATTTAAAGGGATATTCTGGCATAAGTTTAACTCATGGTCTTATGACGTAAGACCCCTTGAGAGATCAGGTTTGCAGACCACTAGCTGCTCTAGTTGTAGCAACTTCAGCAAAGACAGCACAATAGCAATACACCGCTGTCTATTCCTCCACCAGCCAACCACCATAAAAAAAGCCACTTATAGCTGCAAATAATGCTCAGAACAGCATCCAACTTCAGCAACAGTACAAACAGGATCTCAGCCCAAACACCTACTAGCTTCGCCAGAAAAGAGACAAAAACAAAACTCACCCACTCTCCTCCTTGTGGGGAAGCCCTAACTAGTCGATTACTGAGTGAGAGTGGGTGAGTTTCGTTTTTGTCTCTTTTCAGGTGAAGCTAGTAGGTGTTTGGGCTGGGATCCTGTTTGTACTGTTGCTGAAGTTTGGTGCTGTTCTGAGCATTATTTGTGGCTATGAGTGGCTTTTTTGATGGTGTTTGGCTGGTGGAGGAATAGACAGCAGTGTATTGTTATCGTGTGGTCTTTGCTGAAGTTGCTATGACCAGAAACGCTAGCAGTCGGCAAACTTGATCTCTGGAGGGGGGGTCTTACTCAGTGTTACGGTGTATTAGACCATGGGTTAAACTTGCGCTGGAATATCCCTTTAATGAACGTCTCATTGACCAAAATGTCTGGTCTCCATCACATCTCCATCTCAGTCCTGGACTGTGATATATATATATAATGTGATACTTAATGGTCTAATCTAACAAAAAGTCATCAGTGCGTACTGTGAGGATGTGAGGTGGTGGTGTGGGGTCACAGCAGCCTCTGGAGAAGCTACGACATGGTGACCGATGCTCTGAGGAGGGCAGCGACTCACACACCTGCCCGCTTCTAATGTGAATTTTAGCCGGACCGGACACGAGCGCTCGGTGTCCGTGTCGCAGCGCAGTCACTGGTTCTGTCGGGTAGAAGTGGAAACTTGCCTCTCTGCCATGTTTTTTTTTTTTGTCTTGTTTACATATCATAAGTTTTGACTTTGCTGTAGCTGTTACAGACTGTGTTCCTGTAGGAGGCGGCGTCCCGGTGTCCGGTTTAGCTCCTCCCTCTGAGCCACACGCACGCCACTTAAAAACCGAGTGATAAAACACACACACACACACCGGCTCTTTCAAATATTCATCACACTCCTGTTTGCATTGACGTAAAAGCGTCACCACATGAGGAGCTTTGTTATTTCCTGTTCTGGTTCCTAAGTAAAGCTGCTCACAGCTGATGTTTTTAGAAACTCAGTTATTTTCTTAAAGTGTTGTTTGTTGTAGCTTTTAGTGTCGGTAGAGATACTCAACCAGTATTATCTCTGAAATGTTTTATTTTCTTAAAATACCTTCTGAAATGTTAAATGTACAAATGTAAAGTTGTCTAACACTAGTAAAACTCAAATCAGGAGGTTACAATATGATGAACCTGGCCTTGCATCTGACCTGAGACCAGCCATCTGCTGCGTGCTGCTCAGAGCGATGACTCCGCCCCGGCGCCGTCATTCATACTGTACCTGTCATCTGATACCTCCATTGTGCAATAGATAATGTTTATTTTTATTGTTGTTTTGTTGTATTATGTGAAAACAGTCTGAAGTTTATTTTGTTTTGTTTTTTGATAATGTAGCGTTTTGTTTTTAATATGTTTATTTATGCACCCGCTCTGTAGAGGAAGTTTCCTGCTCGCTGCACAATCTGAAAACCTTTGATTCCTGAATGGGTTCAGTCTGTTTCAGGAGAAGAAAGTGGCAACACCGTGGTCATTACTTGACATTTTCAAATTAGCAGCAATCGTACTATTTAAAAAAAATAGATATTTAATGAAAAATGACAAGATTGACATCTTAATAATTCCTTTCAAATGTGGATCTCTCATGGCGGATGTTCCGTTTCTGTCCTCACACACTGATGCGTCACTGTGAGCAGCCCGGACCGACTGTGGGACTCACGTCAATCACTTTCCTTTGACTTTTCCTCCTGCGGCCTGTTGGATTTCTTTTTCCTGCCTTCCTCAACTCTCCTTCCTCACATGAAGGTGACATAATCTGAGCTGTCTTTATTGAGATGCATACAATGTGTATACAAGTGTGTATAGTATCATGTCTATTATATTTGTCCCATACAAAGTGAAGATGAAGAAGTAAACTTGAAGAGGAAGCGTCTGGAGGATTACTGACACTAATAGCTGAGAGAACAGATAGTGCTTTCTTGTCAACAGTGATCCTCTACATGCTCTGTGCTGTTTACTAGAATAAACATTTCAGTTCAGTCAGATGGGACCCGCTTCATTTGTCTGTGAACATTACAGGAGTTCTCCACTCCATCGAACCAGCCTTTATTTTAGCTGTAAAGTGTGGAGCTGTGGTGTTGTCATGCTGACAACATCTGCCCACACACCTCCAAACCTCACATGTGGGGTCAGTCCTTCTATTGTAGGTGTCTCCAGAACATTTTTCATGACTTCACACACTCATGCACAGTGTCCAGTACAGTACAGTGTGAGAGAGAGAGAGTGGTCCAGCTTCCACAGATCAGAGTTCAATTCAATTCAATACAACTTTATTTGTCCCTGAGGGCAATTTACTTTGCAGCTACTCAGCCCATAACACATTCATTCCAGTATGTACAACTTAGAGATATGAACTAGTTATGCCGCAGGTAAAATGTCAAGCCCCAGAACAGAACAAGCATGATCTTTATAGAAAAAGTACTAGAATGAATAAGTAATTTATTAGTTAAATCAATAACATAACATAATAAGATAACATAGGCCTAGATTTTAAAGAAAATCAGACGACAGAGCATGCCTTATAGGAGCAACCTGAAGGCATTATAAAGAAGTCCCTGAACAGGATGTGATCTGGCTGGGTAATAATGACCTTTGCCTTTTGGAGCACCTGTTTTTCCCACAGTGACCCTAGGTCACTTTGCTGCGTTCCAATAATCTAAATCTGATCTGTGGAAGGCTGGAGTAGATCTTTATGATCGGTGAAGGTCATCGGCAACTCTTCATCCATGTGGAGGAGAAACAACAAAGAATAGCATATAAACCTTAAATGGATAGTTCAACATTTTGGCAAATTTGTCTATTGCCATAATCTCCATAGTCATAGGAGCAGGTTAATTATTGGTGCAAGCTGTTTTTAGATCGGCGGGGCAGAGACGTGAGCCGCTCAGCTAACGCAACGGAGGCGCACAGTACTTTCGTGTTTCCTTCATCAAACTAAATAGGTACACAATGCAACAACTCCAAAACGCTCTCATGGACAAGTCGTGACCTGCACATTCACCACTCTATGAAATAATAACGTATAATTAGGTAACATTAAAACACATGAAGCAAATACTGGAACTACTTGCGCTTTTGAAATCACTGGAATGTAGTTCCGACTACGCATTTGCCTCGAAAACAACCCTGTCTCATAACGTACATTTTTATTTATAATGCGCTTTTACAAGTGCTCAAAGACGCGTTCCATTATTATTTCATAGCGTGGTGAATGTGCAGGTCTCAACTTGTCCATCAGAGTATTTTGGAGTTGTTGTATTGTGTACTTCATGAGTTTGATGAGGGAAAGGTGAAAATACTGCACGCCGTGCAGAGCTCACGTTTCTGCTCCGCCGATCTAAGAACAGCTTGCACCGTCAATTAAAGGTAATGAACCTACTACTAGGACTATAGGGATTATGGCAATGGGAGAACTTGCCAAAATGTTGAAATATCCCTTCAAAAGCTACAAAGTGCATGTATGTGAGTGTGCGTAGGTTCCTGCTATCAGCAGTCACCTCTTCTGTGGAAGTGAGGAGGGGAGGGGTGGGGAGAGGGCCCTTTGAGAGGAAGCATGTTTTTAATCTGTTTTGCATTTGATCCTCCTGTATCTTCTTCCAGAGGGGGGGAAACAGGATGTGTCCAGGATGGAGCTGTCTATCTTAGAGCCAAGATGACCGGTGCAGGTGTCACTGTGGGTGCTGCTGTGCTCCCACTGAGCCACCTGCACCGAAGCACACGGTGCAGCAGCAGTTGTCACCTGTCACCTCAAACTTCACACTCACTTTCTAACACCATCTCTCTCTCTCACACGACCGAGATAAGCCTGATGACATCACTGTGACATCAGCAGTGTTATTTTCTCAGATTCGACTGAAGACACAGGGCTGCTACAGGATGTAGTCACAGACGGAGCGTACTTGTGCTCTCACATCAACAGTGTGTGACCCCACCCGTCAGCCATTGTTTGTCTAGCTGTACCAGCATGGTGGTTTGAAATAAACATTGATGAAGTGATTCACATTTTACCTAAGAACCTGCTCTTTCATATAGGCCTACAAGTTACCTAATTCAAACTTCAACGGTATCGATACTAGTCAACATTTAGACTTGGTCCAAAACTAAAAATGTTTTGGGACTACACACTAATTCATACAGCCATGCAAGGTCAGGGAGTGAATGATAGTGATCACATAACTCTAATGTTATCCCTTGTTGGTGAAAGCGATGCTGTTCCAACCGTCTCCCCTATTCTTTGAACATCCTCTTAGATTTCCATTGAATGAGACAGGAGACGTCCTGCTCTCTGACGGAGCCTGAACACAACCTGCATTAATGGCCCGTCCCTGGCAGACAGCTACAATGTGCAGTCAATTACACTCAGCTACATTTCAAGGATACAGCTGTGCAGCGTGAAATGAACGCTGTGCAAACACAGCGGCCATTTCTGGTCATATTAGCTGAAACCCAAGCAGTCTGCTATGTTAGCGAATGCTAACCATCTCCGTATGGAATAACAGGAAATTCCTTGCTAGGTTGGTGTTTACCCAATGGTAATGAAGAGGAGGAAATGAAAAGCCTATTGGCTTTTAACTGGGAATGTGGGTCAGAGAGGACTGGTGGGTAAACATCTTCTCCCTCCGTCCTCTGCAGAGAGCGCACACCTCCTGCCTCCGACATGGGACCGTGTGCGGACTGCGCAGAGGAGGAATTCTGGGAAGCAGTGAGATGTTCCTCACTGCCTGAGGGCCCACGAATACACACACTGACTCACGCGTGCGCCAGCTGCAGGGTCACTGCTCATTTAGCCTGTGTTTGTCATGCCTGTCAGTATTGGTCACCAGCATGTGTGTGTGAGCTCTCCTTCTACTCAGCCAGCTGTTCCTGGAAACACTCCCAGATGAGCCAGCCCAGGTGCTGCACACCTGGAGGTCAGAGAAAGGTCCAGGAAGCTCCAGTGGCGGGTGGCGGGTCCACAGCAGACTGAGGCCTGCTGCCATTCAACAACCTCTACTACAAGTTCCTCAGAGTGGAGGATGTAGAGCTGAAGCTTCAGGGGAGTTGGTTTGACCCCTGAGGTCAGCGTCCTCTGAACAGGACTACCAGGAGTTTACCTTCATTCACTCACACACACACACACACACACACACACACACACACACACACACACACACACACACACACACACTACACATGCTGAGTTTTTTTTAGCCTGGTTATGAAAGAGTTAAAATACCTGTCTAGAATTTAGATCAGATCAGTTAACACTGTGACGTCTGATGGTTCCCTAGAAAGACTGTCATGTAATCTAATCATTGAGAAATACAGAGGTGTGTGTGTCAGATCTGACCCCTCGATGACACATGATGTTAATAATTATCAGTATGTTAAAGGAATAGTCCACCAAAAAATGAAATTGTTGACTCACCCTCATGCTGATGAATACTTCAGAGTAGTTTTTTATTCCTCAAAGTGCATCTGGAGACCCGGGAGGCCGGTTCGTAGTCCAGCGAAATCCTTATATGAGAGTCAATAGCACCCGACACAAAAAATCCATAAAACTGCACAAAAACCTTGTAATATTCCTCCACACTGCTCGTCCACTGCAATCCAAGTTGAAGGGATATAGTCCAGAGTTTACTCTAAACAACGTCATTTAGGACATTTTTACAGCCTGAACAGTCCTGTATTGCACTCTAACATTCACACGCATGAAGGCAAATTCAAAACAGGACTGTTTATGCTGTAAAAATGTCCTAAATGACGTTGTTTCGAGTTAACTCTGGACTATATCAGGACACATGGATTGCAGTGGACGAGCAGTATAGGGGAGGATTAAAGGGTTTTTGTGTAGTTTTATGGACCTTTTTGTGTCGGGTGCTATTGACTCTCATATGAACCAGCCTCCCGGGGCTCCAGATGCACTTTGAGGAATAAAAAACTACTCTGGAGTATTCATCAGCATGAAGGTGGAAGGAAGGAATTTAATTTTTTGGTGAACTATTCCTTTAAAATTATGAATGTTAGCGTGTTAGCACTCTGCTAAGCACAGTCCCACTGCTGACATGCTGACTGCAGAGTCTGACTGGACCATCAGATCAGCTGCACAGGCCCCAGGTCTGCAGAGCAGCACCAGAGTTTTATTTCAGGGTTACACAAAATTGAGAGAGAGAGAGAGAGAGAGACAGAGAGAGAGAGAGAGAAAGAGAGAGAGAGAGGAGACGTTTGAACTCTGTTTTTGTGGTTACTGACCTGAAACCACACAGACACACAAACAAACACACCTTATTCAACTGAAATCAGGAAAGGTATCCTCCCTTTGCTTCTGACGTGCTGATACTCAGCTCTACTTATTGATAGAACCAGATGACAGAAGCATCATCAATCTGCAAGACTGCCTGAATCCTGGATGTCCTCTAACTACTGAATTCAGATCAGAGGTCATTGTGTTTGGACCTTAATATCTCAGGGACACTTTTTCCAATCAGATCGCTTCTCTGAATGGCATCACCCTGACCCTGAGTACAACTGCAAGGAACCTTGCAACCTGATTTTTGACCAGGACCTTTCTTTCAACTCCCACATAAAACACGTGACTAGGACCGCCTTCTTCCACCGGCGCAGTATAGCTAAGATCAGGAATATCCTTTCCCAGAGTGATGCTGAGAAACTGGTGCATGCATTTATCACTTCTAGGCTAGACTACTGCCACTCTCTCCTGTCAGGATGTCCCAAAACTCTTTAAAGAGTCTCCAGCTGGTCCAGAAGCTCCGTCCTATCTCTATCCTATCATTCTTTACAGTCCTACCAGAGCACTCCGCTCCCAGAACGCAGGTCTGTTAGTGACTCCCAGTATCTCTAAAAACAGACTGGGAGGTAGAGCCTTCAGTTACCGGGCTCCTTTACTGTGGAACCAGCTCTCTGCGGGTCCATGGCACTGGTCCGACCTCCCATTAGTCCAACCTCCCATTAGTTCGACCTCCCATTGGTTCGAACTCCCATTGGTCCGACAATCGGAGTAATGAGAGTTCGAACTAATGGGAGGTCCTCATTAGATCGAACTGGACTAGTTATTAGTCAAACTCTCCATTTTTACCGTTCACTATGCATTTATATAATTATTCATATAGGCTCCACCTGTCAATAAGACACACGTGGAAGAAGAGGTGCAGTTTATTGTGTTTCACCAACGAGGAGCTGTCATTACGCACGACTTTTACGCACTGCTGCGCGCTCATTAGTGTCCGTAATTAAACCTTGACACTCATATCAAATCAAACTTACATTACAGACAGGTGGATTGGGTTCTCTGTCTCTCTCTCCCACTCCGAACAGACAGACGGACGCAATCAGAAAGGAAACAGAGGCTGCGCATTGATCCTTTTTTCCTTTCTGGGATCAAACGGATCATGTGCATAATTAACTGCAAAACAAGCACTTCATATTAATAACATATAAGGCTCATTATGCTTCCAGCCTGTCTAGCCTCTACCTGGTGTTTTTACTAAACTTAACCAACTCCTTTCTTCATTGCCTGAACCTAACCAAAGCGAAATTTACTTTTTTTTCTCTCTCTCTCTCAGTCTGCTGTCAGCAGGACCGGCGGCTGCAGCAGGCTCGCGCCCGTGAAGTGAGCTCAAGCCGGCCAGGTTCAGCCGTGCTCGAGCGGAGGGGGGGAGAGAAAAAAAAGTGTATTTCTTTTACCCTGTGCTCTGAGAGGGGGGGGCTTTGATTATCAGTTTACACATCTTGATCAGCATTTATGATGGTTGTGCGCGATCTGACATGATCTGGCTCTCTGACTGAATATGGTGATATTCTGGGCCGCGCGTGTATGTGTGTGATGTGCGTAGAGAGAGAGAGAAAGCTGCATGCTCCTATCAATGGAAGAGCTTGTCACAAAGTAGCGATGACAGTTCGAACTAACGGGACCACCCATTGGTTCGACCTCCTATTGGTCCGACTTGTGGTTGATTTTGTCGGAGTAACGGGAGGTCGAACCAATGGGAGGTCGGACCAATGGGCAGTTCCCCTCTCTGCATGGGTCAGAGAGGCAGACACTCTAACTATATTTAAAGGGATAGTTCAACATTTTGGCAAATTGGCCCATTGCCATAATCGCTATAGTCATAGCAGTAGGTTCGTTACCTTTATTTGTCGGTGTAAGCTATTTTTAGAACAGCGGAGCGGAGCGGCGAACTGCTTAGAGCTACGCTACGGAGGCTAAAGGAATTTCTTGGTTTCCCTCATCAAACTCATCAAATACAAAATCCCAAAACTCCAAAACGCTTTCATGGACAAGTTGTGACCTGCACAACCACCACGCTATGAGATAATAATGGAACGTTACGAAACTGAGCCGTTTTCGAGGTAAATACAGGGTAAATACAGAGACTGCTTGCTGAAAAACTGTCCCTGAACGCAACACGCATCAGCGGTTTTGCATGAATTTACCTCTAAAACAGCTGTGTCCCGTAACGTTCCGTTATTATCTCATAGCGTGGTGAATGTGCAGCTCACAACTTGTCCACGGCAGCCTTTTGGAGTTGTTGGATTGTGTATTTGATGAGTTTGATGAGGAAAACCAAGAAATTCCCTTAGCCTCCGTAGCGTAGCCCTGAGCAGCCTGCCGCTCCGCTCCTCCGTTCTAAAAATAGCTTACACCGACAATTAAAGGTAACGAACCTACTGCTATGACTATAGCGATTATGGCAATGGGCCAATTTGCCAAAATGTTGAACTATCCCTTTATGTCTAGGCTTAAGACCTTTAAGGAACGTTAAGAGAGTCAGAGTTGTTTTCGAGGTGAATTAATGCAAAACCACTAATGCCTGTTCCCGTCGGGGGCAGTTTTTCAGCAAGCAATCTCTGCATTTGCCTCGAAAACAACTCTGTCTCGTAACGTTACGTTATTATCTCATAGCGTGGTGAATGTGCAGGTCACAACTTGTCCACCAGAGCGTTTTGGAGTTGTTGAATTGTGTATTTGATGAGTTTGATGAGGAAAACCAAGAAATCCCATAGCCTCCGTAGCGTAGCTCTGAGCAGCTCACGGCTCTGCTCTGCCGTTCTAAAAATAGCTTGTGCTGACAATTAAAGGTAAAGAACCTACTGCTATAACTATAGGGATTATGGCAATGGGCCTATTTGCCAAAATGTTGAACTATCCCTTTAAAGTTACAGTGATGACGCCTGGAACCACCTAATATCACATGATCACAGCTGTCTCTATTCAGTTTTTTTCAGTTGTTACTGTATTTCATAGTTAATCCTGATTTGGCTGATCTGGCTTACACAGTCTGCATCACCAACGTGCACCTCAGGGTGACAGTTCATCTCATCCCCCAAACTGTTTCTCACCAACAAAACACTTCATGTCTCAAAATGAGCTCATTTATCCACAACACTGGCAACAAGTCTCACTGTGGAAACAGACAGTCAGTCTTACAGTAAAGAGTGAGATGGACAGCACTGTGTCTGTAGAGACGTACCAAAAACACTTCACCTCCACTCCACTCACTGACCTGAGACTGATTCTAAAAATCTTCCATATTTTGTGTGAGGGAACACGATGATCTTTAGAAGCAGCTCTGTCCACCTCCTCCATCCTGTCCCTCTGTCTTCCTGTCAGCTTCCTGCTGGTCCTGGTGCTGCTGCTGTCCCCAGCAGAGGGCATCCTCTTCCCAGGAATAGAACAGAATTCCTACTTTTCCTCCTCACGGCGCTGGGCACCTGATCTTATCTGAAGAGATAAGAGTCTTCCAGTTTTGGACTGATGTTTCCCAAGCATCACAGCTTCACTGAATTTCACCAGAAAAATGTTTTGAACCGTATCCAATGAGTGTTTCCTCATTTTCCTGAAGACACCAGTCTGTGTATCATCTCCCAGTCACTGGCTGGCACTGATCTCAGTCTGTGATTTACTACCAGAGCATCAGACTGAGCCTAAAAAAAACAAAACTTTAAACAAAATGACAATGTGCAAAAGTCTGGCTGCTCTGTGACTTGGTGACTGCACTGACGGGACGGGTCAGGACACCGGATCACTCTGGATCGCCGTGTGTGGAGCTGCAGAGGGCCGACAGCGAGGTGGGGAGCTCCTCTGAGAGAAACTGTTGCACAAGAGCTCAGGAACTTGTTTACTGTCTTGCTGACTGAAATTATCAGCATGGAATAGTGGGTGTGGGGAGAGTCAGTGGAAACATCATTGGAGTGAGGGGGAGGAGGCGGGTTGCACTCCACGGTGGAAATGTCACACATTGCAAGGTTTACAGATGCGGAGGTGGATGGACTTTCGTGGCGTGGGCCGCGCTGGTTCATGTGCAGTCAGGGAAGCAGAGGAAAACAGTTTTTGTTTCTCGATCAGCTGAAGTGAGCTGGAAAACTGGGAGGACGGACGAGGCCGAGCCACTGTTCTCCTCGCTGCAACACACACTGTGTACTGAGTGCTTTTACACACACAAGTCAGTTTTTCAGTATTGACTTTTACTTGGGTACACTTGGAGACAGCTCTTCCATGAAGCTCTCTGACCTTTAGGCAGCTCTAGTCATTGTATTGTTGAGCTCAATTAATCAATCAATCAATCAATCAATCAATCAATGTATATTTATATTTATTTTTTATTTCACCTTTATTTATTCAGGATCGAAGGCCAATTGAAAGCGAGCTCTCTTTTTCAATGACACCCTGATCACAAAAAACACAGCAATTTACAGGGTTCCCCACTTTTCCCCAGTTTTTTGGTCCCATACCTGGAAGTAATTTTGTAATTTATTTATTCAGAAGTCAGGACAATGCACATTAATAAAACATGTACCGTAGTACCTGTAAATGTGCCAGATTGTAGCCCGAGGGCTAATTTCCATCTGGAGTCCTCTAGGCAGGTTGGTGTTACAATACAGTACAAAAGGTTAGAATGCGTTTTAAGTAGGAAGTAGCATAAACACACACATACGTGGAGTTGTGACTTTGCAGATTTTTGCCTATAGAGAGAAGTTGAGTTGTGACTTTGAGTGAGAAGTGGAGTTGGAGTTGTCCCACTGGTTGGGTTTAGGCAATGATGAAAGGAGTTGGTTAAGTTTAGTAAAAAGACAAGGTAAAGGTTAGACAGGCCAGATAGATAGAGAGAGTCTATCGACCAGCAACAGCGGGGTAGCCTACGTAGGACCCTTTTTGGGAAAAACGGGGAACATAGGTATACACTCCCGCACTTTACAACTTCTGGAGTAATGAACAAAGTGCTTTACATAAAATATACAAAGGAGAAATTAAAGGAATAGTTCACCAAAAAATGAAATTCAGTTATTATTGACTCACCCTCATGCTGATGAATACTCTGGAGTAGTTTTTATTCCTCAAAGTGCATCTGGAGACCCGGGAGGCCGGTTCGTAGTCCAACGAAATCCTTATATGAGAGTCAATAGCACCCGACACAAAAAGTCCATAAAGCTACACGAAAACCTTGTAATATTCCTCCATACTGCTCGTCCACTGCAATCCAAGTGTCCTGAAGGGATATAGTCCCGAGTTTACTCGAAACAACGTTATTTAGACATTTTTACAGCCTAAACAGTCCTGCATTTCATTTTTTGGTGAACTATTCCTTTAAGAAAAACAGCAATGATAAAAACAAATGACAAAGCAGTAGAAACACTGAAAAAAGGGGGGAAAAGTTGTGTTGTATTTTAAGTATGTGATAGACCACACACACACATAGTTCATTGCAGGATAAGAACCAATCACAGCCAACTCCACCACTGCCAGCCATGTAGAGCTGCTGCATTTTTGAACAGGTCAGAGTGAACTTGGCTGCAGCAGATCTCCCACTGTCAAACATAAAGAAAGATTCCTTTGGTTTTTACTCCAACTTTGACAGTGCTGTGTGGACGTCCTTCTCCTCTGATTTGCAGACTTAATACATCTGATATAAAGGTGTCTCCATGGAGACATGTGTCCCTGTGTGGACGTTCACAGACTACTCTGCCAAGACGTTTCACTGGAGCTGCTTTTACATTACATTTGATCACATCACTGGGAATCTAGGGACATAAGGAAAAGCTATCACACACATAAAACAGAATCACACGCACATGAACACCGCAAGACAGTTTAATGCTGATGGAGGAGAAATAAAGTAGGCATTCAATTATAATAAAAAAAGGTTTTAATATCAACCAGTTGAAATATATGTGCTTGTGCAAGAAGCAGATGTAACTTAATTTTCTGAGATATTAATTCCCCCTACAACCCCTGTCATTTCCACGCAGGGCCGTTGTATATGGGAGAAAGGTGATGATAACTGTAGGGGCCCAGCGCCCAGTAGGGCCCCCCCAAAAAACCCAGTAGTCTAATCTTTGTATGACTGAATTATACCGTTGTGATTCTTTAATTTCTTTCCTTATCTTTGCACTATTACCATCACCACACTACACTGCACTCGAACTACATGCACATCTTGTGTATCCATTGCTGTATGTCCGTTATGTTGTTTGTCTTGTGTTTCACAATTAAAAAAAAAAAAAAAAAAAAAGTGGAAAAGTCAGGGGCCCACTTTAGTATTCTTTTGGGGGCCCCAGAATTCCTAGCAACGGCCCTGTTACCACGTATGGTCTGTGTTACACTGAAGATACAGAGGTGAGAAAATATTTCTATGTAATTTGGTGGAGCTGTAAAAGTCAGAAAAGAAACCAACAGCATCACACACAACAGATGGTTCCTGACAACCTGGCACATGCTCACACCACAGTGTGCAGGAGCCTCTGTCCCCCTGCTCGCCTGCATCCATCCAACCACACACACACACACACACACACACATAGACACACTCATGTGGCTGCATATCTGAGGCAACACAGAAACCAACATGTAAACCATCTGACCCCCTCAGGTCGGATATTCCCACACTCTGCAGCAGCCGCTCTCTTGCACCCAGCTGAAAAAAGTGAAATGAGAATGTTTGATTTTTTCACATGAGTAAACGGAGGGGTGAGGGTTCCTCTTTCGACGGGGGGGTTGGCACGGGGACATCCTGGAGGTGACACTGAGCTGCGCGGCCTCTCACAGCCAAAAATAGACACAAGCCCACCGAGTGCTGCACCAGTGCAAGTGTGAGTTACACTCAGACAGCAGCAAGTACACAAATAAAAGATGTGAAAAAAATAATGTGTATGTGAATGTATATATAGGGGAGACCGGGGATGGTTGTAATATTTTTGACGCTTCTGTCTGTATCTTGGAGCTCTTTTAGTAAGCCAGTCTCTTCAAAATGTGACACAAACTAGTTACATGTATTTGCTATTAAATGGTGAAGTTGTTATCTCTGCAACACAAACAGAAGATGCATGGTTTAGCCTCAAACACGAGGAGTGAAATGTTCAATTCACCCCATAGTCTGGTTAGTTGTAACACACCCTGGGGTGAGATGTAACATCATAAGGATTATGAGAAAAATCTAATATAGCAAGTTTTAATACAACACTTAAACACTACAATTACTTTGGTGTGTTAGTGTGTGCCATAGTCTCATCCTAACCCAGTGTTTTTCAACCTTGGGGTCGGGACCCCATGTGGGGTCGCCTGGAATTCAAATGGGGTCGCCTGAAATGTCTATTGATTAAAAGAAATTACTGATAAACATAATCTTAACAACTGTATTCTATACTTTCACTTTCTCGACAATAAATCGAGTTCAAATAAAATGCGGCATATAAAAATATCTGATCTCACCCATGTTTGACGGCCGTGATCACATGACTGCACGTGATCGGGGGTCGCCAGAAATTTGTGATGTCAAAGTGGGGTTACGAGCCAAAAATGATTGGGAACCACTGTCCTAACCCTTTCATTATTCTTTTTTTTGTTTTGTTATATTTTGGACTTTTCATGCCTTTAATGGATAGGACAGTAGAGACAGGAAATGGGGGGACAGAGAGAAGGGGAATGGCATGCAGCAACCAGTGGAATCGAACCGGGGCCACTGCGGTGAGAACTATAGCCTCTATGGGGCATCTGCTCCACCCACTGAGCTACTGTACATGACACCTTGTTATTCTCTTTAAAGACCCAGGCTACTGAAATTCAAAGAAAACATATAAATGCAATCTAAACTTTGGTTGGAGTTGTTGTACCGTTACAGCTAACCAGACCCTTGTAGCCATGAAGCAGCTTACCTTACAGCTAACCACTACAACATTAGCACTAACAACTTGCATGTCTATATCTACATAAACACACAATGAATGTGATTTAAGTTTCATGAGTTTAACTACAAAAGGGGATGCTATCATAAAAATAAATGAAGTAAAAAAAAAATTGGTGGTGATTGGAGAAATTAGAAGTGTTACAACTGACCCACGTTACAACCAATGACGGACTGGCCATAGGGCAATATGGGCAAATGCCACAATAATAATAATGATGATAATGGCTTACATTTATATAGCGCTTTCCCCAACACCAAAATCACTTTTACAGAAACCATTATTCATTCATACACATTCACACCGGTGGTGGTAAGCTATGTCTGTAGCCTCATGTCCTGGGGCAGACTGACAGAAGAGTGGCTGCCAGTGTGCGACAAACGGCCCCTTCAACCACCACCATGATCATTCATACGCATTCACTCGGGGCGAGGTGGGTAAGGTGTCTTGCCCAAGGACACTACGACAGCGACTGGGCCGCACAACGGCTGCATAATAATGTGGCAGAGGTGGCCACGTGACGATGCATATGTGGCCACCAAGAATATAATGTGGTGATATAAGAGCAGCATATAGCTCATCTGGTAGAGCAGTCTCTCATCATCATTGAATAACCACTATATATACATGTTTGTGTAATGTGTGGCCTCTCCTTCAAAAATGGCAGGGCCTCTTTTTGGTTCCAGTAGTTACAACCATCCCCAGTCTCCAATATACAGTTGACGGTCCTGTCACTTTGCCTCCAACTGATCATGCGCCCTGGCTACTTGGCCACAGTGATATCCCTATGGTCGAATGGTCAGCGCGCGTGACTCTTACCTGGGAGACTGGGGTTCAAACCCTGCCTGAGCCCTCCTTTGTCCTGCCACTACACTGATCAGTGTGATTGGTTTTGCTGCCAAATACACACCAAACTGCACTGCACTGTGCATTGCAACATCTTTCTATCAGAACCAACATGAACTTCTTCATTCTGAGCAACAGTAGCAGGTCTGTTGGATGGGAGCACACGGGTCAGCCGCCAGACGCTCCGACCCAGTCGTTCCTCGTCCTGTTACCCTGCCCATTGTTCCTGCTTCTAACACATCAACTTTGAGGACAACATGTTCACTTGCTGCACATCCCTAGCTGCTCACAGGGAGGATCATGACCCCTTGTAAACTCAAACGCAGCTGTTGTGAAGCAGCAATCACCACCACCCACTCTGAACGACAAACAGAGCACCTCTAGCACCTCTAGCAGCAAACGAGTCTGGCTTTACCCCCAGAAAAGGTGTTTTCACACCTCACAATATGATCGGAGCTTTATTCAGAGCCCTCCGTTCTGTCTCCTGCCTCCGTCTCACGCTCTCACGCTCTGTTAGACTTTGATGCAACAATATCAAAACGTCTCTATCTTGTGTCTGTCTTCTGCTGAATCCTGCACACGAGACATTATATTTGCCGTCTTAACACCTGCTTCTTATAGAGAGCACAAATTTCAGCATCTTACACATTTGCTGTGTCCAAAATAAAATCGGTTTCTGAGCAGAGTGTGTGCCAGCCTTCATGTTCTGAACTGTGACTGTTTAGGGACAGAAAATGATCTTTACGTGCAGTAGCAACAATGTTTTTTTCCCCCATCATCCATCTCTCCGCGCAGCCGCGAACACGCTCGGCCTTTGAGCAGATTTTTCCTCCTCCTCCTTCCTGATGAACTTTCCGTCAAGTCTGTGGCTCCTTGGGTTTATTTGAGACAGGGCTTCTCTTCCTCTTCACCCCTTCCATCCCTCCCACTCACTGTGGTTTGCCCCTGTGCCCTTGACGCAGACTCCATCTATATTGAGCCTCTGTAATTATGTCAATGTAATGTTTGTATTTATAGGCGGCTGCCACAGCGTTCTGGCAGCCGCTCCGTCCCAGCTGGGAAGCATCAGTCCGGGTGCCGCGGGCCGGGCACTCCAGTGCTCATGCAGGTCTGGATGGATCCAGCTTCTCGGAATGACTCACCTGCTGTTGCCTAACCTCCAAACCAACATGTCTACAGGTCTTGTGCACCACTTTATACACACAACTCCAAAATTGAGTCTGACATTTTGATATCTTTGGAATGTGGAGTAAAACTCCCTAAACCTCAGGTTAGGAAAGAGGAGAAAACTCGCATTTTTGTTGGACAAAATCAGACTCCGTTCTAATCTCAATCCTTTCCCCCCTGTGTTATTTCATCATTTTGCCTCTGAGATGCGCAGCATTTAGTCAGATTAGAAAACCTGAAGGGAAAACTGAAATTTGGTCTCCTCAGGGTCAGGACTTGTGACCATCGTATTCACTATCAGAGCCCCAACACTTTGGACGTCTCCCTAAACTCAAACAACTCTGTAACTCTTCATCATGTTTTTCTATCTTTCCTTTTATGACAACACATTTATTTGTCTTAGCCTGATTTAACCCCTGATTTTCTATCCATGTTGTTTTAGTCACTCTCTTTTTGCATAATATTGTTGTGTAATAGTTACTGTAACAAGTTATTTTCTATCTGTGAACTTGTGTGTGAGTGTATGGATGATTGTGTATTTTTTTTTTTTACATCAGACCAGGTCTTACGTGTCACCCTCCATCCAGATGTTCACCAATCACACTCAGGACTCAGAAATCATGTTGTTCATTTAGTTTAATATGTACATTAAAATAAACTATTTACATTATATAAAAAAAATCTATTTACAATGCAGTACATTTGTTCAACATACAAAAAAAGAAAAAAAAAAGTCTTATTTCCAGAGACTGAAAAAGCCCTTAGTCAGTCAGGGGGCGTTGCTGTATTCTGAGACTTCCTACTGTAAAAGACCCTGACTTCAAATAGACATCAGACAGACATGACATTCAATTCAAGCCTTCGGAGGAGGACAGAACGAAAGGCAGTTTTAGAACAAAACGTTGTCTAAAAGCTTATTTCACGTGCAGTTTACACTTACAATATAACACACAAAATAAAACAAACTTTGATTGTCGTTTAGCCAGTGAAGAATACGGTGCTGGTAAGATGTGTAATAAGGTGTTATAGAGGGCACTAATGGTGAACAATACAACAAAATATTTGCTCTGCAGAGGGATGTCTGCTTCCAGTTGCTTTAGCTGCATGTGCCTGACATGTTGAGTGGAATGTTCCTTTTCATTTGTTCATTCGTCTTTATAAACATAGTTCCGTCGAGAAAAAAAAAAGTAGTACCAGCTACATCATTAAAAAAGTTTCAACAGAATTCATCTGTTTCTGTCATATCGGCTGTGTTCGTTGATTTGTGGTGCATATACTGTTTCTCTCAAAATAACTTTTAAATATATTTTTAAGGCATTTTGTCTTGATGCTCCTCCTTCTCCCCCCCTGATTAAAAACCACTATAATAATCCTAAAAATATACCTGTAGGCATTACAGTGTAGTCAATAGGCTAGTGGCCTCATCATACTGTAGGCTATATGGCTGTTCATCCTGCCATGGTACCACTATTGTTCATACTCCTATAGGAAGTTGCATCTATATGTTTGCATAGCATCGTTCTATAGCTGATCATAGGTGTTCCAGTCCATTTTTAATGCGGTCGAGGCTCAAGAGTCCTCCAGTCCTCACATGTGTCTCTTCATGTGCAGGGCCAGGTGGTCGGATCGGGAGAAGGCCCGTTCACACAGGTGACACTGGAACGGCCGGTGTCCCGTGTGCTTCCGGAAGTGACGCGTGAGTTCGTCGGATCGGGCGAACTTCCAGCCGCAGCCCTCCCAGCTGCAGTGGTACGGTTTCTCTCCTATAAACAAAGAAACAAAAAAAAACACCGTGAGTGATGACGTAAAATGGGGGGTTATAGCTGCATCAATATGGGCTGCATCCACTTGCATATGCATAAAAAAATTTGCAGTAAAAAGTCCCTATCTTACCTGTGTGCGTCCTGAGGTGCGCCTTCAGGTGGGAGCTCTTGGTGTACGTCTTCCCACAGCCGGTAAAAGTGCAGGTGTGTGTCGCGGTCCGTTTCCTCGGCCAGGACCTGCGACCCCTCTTTGGCTTGGTGTCCATCATCTCCAGCGGGGAGGACGGCGGGGTGAGGAGGACCCGCTGCCCGGCCGCCGGAGGCTGCTGCTGCTGCTGCTGCTGCTGCTGCTGCATGCCCATGGCCGCGTCCTCCCCGAACATCGCGGGGAAGGAGTGATGGTGGTGGTGGTGGGAGTGGGGGTGGTGGTGGTGGTGGTGCGCCCCAGTGAACGGGAGCTGCATCCCCGTGTGCGGGTGAGGGAATCCCCCGGGCGCGCTGCTGCGGGGGTGGGAGTGGAAGCTCTGCGGGAACGTCAGCGAGGTGCCGCTGCACATCTGCGGCTGAGGCTGGTGGCACTCGGAGCTCATCAGGTCGTCCGGGCTGAGCGGCGGCGTCATGCTGCCCATGGCCGCCTGCGGAGAGTTGGCCAGCCGCGGCTGCTGCTCGTATGACATCATGCAGGACACGTTCCCCTCGTGTTTGATTTTGGTGCAGCTCTGGGGAACCAGACCCATGACGGGTCCGTATGAGTCCATGGTGCCGGGCTCGACTTTAATGTTCGGATGCTCGGGGAATAAATCCTGAGTGGTCTGGAAAGGCGTGGAGCTGATCAGAAACCTGCCCTGGATGCTGGGACCGCTCCCGGCGAAGAAGCTCGTATCCACGTCGGAGCGCAGCAGCTCCGCCATCAGACTGTTGTAGGGCGGAGGAGGGCAGTCTATGTCTGGGACAGAGGTGTAATTGGCTTGTGTCTGAGGCATCCCGGTGTGTTGCTGCTGTTGCTGCTGCTGCTGCTGGTGATACGCAGACGACCCGGACTCCTGGAGCCGATAGGACTCTACCCCCGTCCCGGCGGCTGGCGCCTCATCGGAGCCAGATGTGTTTGCCAGAATAAACTCAAGATCCAAGAACTTATCCAGGTCCTCTTCATCCTTTCTGCCCAAGCAACTGCCGTCCAAGTCGGGCGCAACGCTGGTCATGTCGCCCTTCCACCGCTGGAGCAAGGATGAGAGGATGAGGATTAGTTTCAAAATAATAATAATAATAAAAAAATCATTTAGTTATTTTACCATTGAAAAAACAAAAACAAAAACACACAAAACTAACTGAATATCACCAACAGTGTAACAACATTTAACCAAAATCATGAAAATGACATTATAATTCATCAAAGGGCCACTGCTCTGCTGTATCAGAGTCTAGCAGAGCAAGTGCATCAAGTTGTGCGATTAAGTCAAAACACCGCACTCAGTCACCTGGAACACAACAAGTGTAAAATCTAAACAGCGCAACTTACATCTCCCCAGCATTTCTCCTTCTGGATGGAAAAGGTGGAGATTGATGGTAAAATGGTCCCACTTAAGGCCATTTCCACAAGTTGTTTAAAAAAAAGTAGAAAAAAATCCCTCAAGTGTTGAGAAAAGTCACTTTGTCTGTTTAAAGGAAATCACCAGAGTCTTCAGAAAAAAAAAGCTACGGATCGCGTCGCTTCTCCTGTCGTCGTTTCTCCTCACTCATGTAAGTAAAGCTTGTGCGTCTGGAGGGAGCTGCTTTTCTTATAAACGCTGTTCCCTGCACAAATCAGACCAATGCGAGGCTGGGGGAAGGAAGCGCGTCCAGGATGAGGGACGCTGCGCACCGACCAGCCCCTAAATTTAGCCCCGGTATAAAAGTACAGCTTCCTAGCGAGTCAGATGCAGAGAGGCTGGAGAGAGGGTCAGAGCAGGACTGGTGCGGAATGCTCTCTCTGCTCCGCGGCCGGCAGCTACTTAACCTCACAGAGGAAACCCGCCCCTCTCAAACCTGTCCAACAACTGGCAGAGAGGGAGAGAGAGAGAGAGAGAGACCGCCCCGTGGACAGGCACCACTAAAAGACATAATAAGCACATTAGCACGTTGTTGAAAAAAAGAGAAAAAAAAAAGCAACGAAAACGATACTGCGAGGCCATGCAAGCGTTTTACACTAAGAGGAAGAGAGATGCTGCAGGTGCCATGTGTGTTACGCATTTGGGCACGGTGCGCTTTTACGCACACAACTGACGCCATACAGATCGGATCAGAAACGATTCTTATTTCATGTATTTGTTTACTGTGCAGCGGGATAATAAAACACTCTGGCTGCTGATCAACAATGTGTTTATGAAACGTGAAACAAGTCTGTCACAGATCAGACTCCTCGCTCCTCTGTCTCTGAGCAGCAGGTTCTGTGCTTTTTTTTTTTTTTGCTGCAGGCTTCAGCCACCAGGCGCCACCACGGCTTCTCTCCTTACGATCCCCGAACTCTAAAAAACCCAGGCGATGTTAAAGCGGCTGTATCAGTATTCAAATATTAGCGCTGTGTCAGATTCAAACATGCAGCGTGAGGCGGGTGAACAGAAAACTGCTGGTACCACTATGAATATGAACCACGCACTCTACTTATTTCTCCACGGCTGCTGCCTCTGTGCCCACGAGCAGTGAAAGCTGCAGCAGCTGAAAATATGAAAGATATCAGTTGTATTTTGCTTCTCTGTAATTTCATGATTTTTTTTTTTTTGCATAGTGGTTATAGGAGAAATCACATCCTGCACTTGCAGCCTGAATGTTGTAACACCACAGCGCTGCTATCTGCTCTGTGTTTGTACATGAGGTGTTTGTGACTGGAGGGAAAAAGGGAAACATGGCACAGATGGAAAAAAAAAATAAAAGTGATGAATCAGGACCTATAGTAAAAAAAAGTCCAAATACAGTCTTTGATTTGCATGTGTACACTACTTCATTGATGATTGATTATTGCAAATTTGTAAACTTTTTAATGTTTTTATGTGAAGGCGAGTCCTTTCTTTGTTTCTGTTGTGTTATGTATTTACTGTGTTCGTCATTTGTACCCAGCCTTTGGCCTGTGTCAGCAGGTCACGTCCTACCCGCTGCTGTAAATGTGTCAAAACCACCGTTGGCTCCATTCTCATAGAGCTCTGAGTGGCTGACTAAATACTGCATGTGTGACCTAATCACATAACGCGCAGTGACTTGATCTGAGCGGCAGGAATTCACGGCGTATCCTGCAGGAACTCACGCTTTAAGTGAAATCATCATGAGTCATCATTATGATTGGAGTGGATTATTTTGAAGTTTTAATTCACAACTAGCAGCTGGGTTACCATTAGTTGTATGCGTTAAAGGGATATTTCACCCAAAATCAATAATTCACCAATTTTCTACGCACAGTCATGCCAAGGAAGGGTTCAGAGAATTTTTGGAGTTATCAAAACACTTTTGGAGTTCCAGGTGGGCTCCGGCTGTCAACGGATTTTCATATAATGGCGGCGGACAGAGTTCACTTTTGATCGTCCAAAACACACACTATGAAACATCCAAAATACCTCCAGCCACTGGGAGCTACTGCTACAACAAGGCTAAAAACAGAGATCAAATTAATTTTTTCCGAACAACTTTTTCATGTGGCAGCTTCAGGACACTTGGGTCAGTACAGACGAGCAGTATGGAGGTATCTGGATGTTTCATAGTGTGTGTTTTGGACAATTCAAAAGTGAGCTCTATCCGCCGCCATTATATGAAAATCCGTTGCCAGCCGGACCACCCCCGGAACTCCAAAAGCGTTTTGATAACTCCAAAAGTTCTCTGAACCCTTTGTTTGCATGAGGGTGAGTAGAACATTGGTGAATTATCGATTTTGGGTGAAGTATCCTTTTAATGAATGTATTCTGGTGACCAGTGGAAGCACCATTCCATCAGTGGTGTTTCGATTGAGCCCTGGTGAGCTGTCGCATTTAAACTTTCATTTTTGGTGTGAAGGCATGTTTCAAAGATGTTTTCTAGGCTCTTTGCAGCGCTGGAATGTACATGTTGTAATGACGCAGAACCAGCTGTAAGGCTTTTGTTATTTCAATTGCAAATAAGCTTTGGCGCTGCATATTCCCAAAGAAATCTGCTGTTAATCATATTACCACAAACTTTCTGATACAACATAGGTCTGGTTGCCCAGTCAGTAAATCAGCCCCGCTTTGCCCCTCTGTTGCACGAAGGAGGAACACTGCTGCCGTGCAGTCAGATTTGTCTTACGTAACTCTCATTTATCATGGGGAGTGTTACTGACTCAACAATCATCATTCCAGCTCACATACCATAGAAACCCACAGGTAATAAAGCTTCATCTGACCTGCGCGTCTCTCATCATCTCAACTTCATCTTGTCTGGTCTTTGAAAACAGACTTGTCGTCCTGCACGCTGCTTCAGTGTGTGAGCAGCTTTGTGAAAGCGTTTAATGTTCACAAACAATCTGTGCTACCTGTCTGCCCGTGTCCTCGGTTAATAATAGCACATGTACAGCCGTTGGCAGCAGATCAGGGGTGTGTCTCATAACATAATGTACCTTGTGCCTTGATAGTCTTTTGCCCTCTGGTGAACATGGATTTGAAATACTAATTAGAAGCTACATAACCTTTGATAGTCACCGATGGTTTTTTGGAGAGTTGGCAGCTGTTGGTGTATTGGTGGCATTCCAATGTAGTTTGTCAGATTGGAACTCTGTTTACAACAAGAATGTTCTTCTTTTGCAGTAATTCAGACCAGGCTGCAACTGAATATTACACATAATCATAAACAGTATACATATGAAGAAGTCTTCTGTTTTTTTTTTAAGTAAGTAAAAGAAAAGTAACATAAGAATTGACCCTTGGTGGTTACAATCCCTGTACAGCCAGACACTAGTGGTCGTCAGAGGAACTGCAGTTTTTGGTTCTTCCTTCTTTTCCAGCCTTGCAGGTTGGTGCTTAGATTTAATCTTAGGTGTCCAGTTTTTAATGTGTCAGTATGTTCCTGTAATGTATACAGCCGACTGTATACAAAGATTGATCCATCATTATTGTACTTGAGTGTTGCTGTTCATACGGTTCACTGGCTCACTTGTCTGAAGTCTGATCGCTAACATGGATGTGGTGAGAAAACTTTGTTATGGAGCATGAGCCTTTTTCTTTAAACTGTCATTTAGAAAGTGACTGTTTCAGTCCCGATTCAGATGACCAGTGACCAGAGACTGAAGATATAGTGAATTTTCCCAGTGAGTCATGTGATTGACAGCTGAGGCCTCAGTACTGTAGCAGCAGCAGTCTTGGTTGTTGTATTGTTGTGTTTATGTGTTGCAGGGGATGATTCAGTCACCTTTCTCTGACCCAGTGACACATCCAGCCTTTCTTACTGGAACGAGCAGCTTTGTAGTCAGAGTTTCAGTAACATCTGACGTCCCTGTGATGATCTGCTCTTATCACACTTAACTTGAGGAAACATTGTCATGTGTTCTCAACTCCAACTCCAACGTGTCCATGGGAATCTATGTTCTGGGCTGATTTTGAGTCATATAGCTGTGTTACGTGGACGTATAAAACCACCGGTAGCCATCATCATCATGATATGTATGTATTAGTGCTGTCAAAGTAATGCGTTAATTTTGGCGATTAATTTTAAACATTTAACACGTTAAAAGGGTTAGGGTTAGGGTATAAGCTTCATGTATGAACTGGACAGAAGAGCAGCACTGCCTCGGGGCTCTGTACGTATGTACACAAATCACCTCATTTATTTATCAATAAATTAATGTTTTACAATGAACCAATCGGTCTACATTCAGTTTAATTAAAAGGTAAATTCAGTGCGACATGCTTGTTTTTTCATGCATGTCCGCGCAGCTGGGTAAAGTGTTCCTTTCACACCAGCGCCATAGGAGAAAAAGTAAAAAGTACACAAAATTCACATATATACCTATAGTGACAGAGCTTTCTCATACCCCTTTCCCACTGGTCAAAAAACCTGTTTAAACCCGCTAACAATCGGCTTTTGATGGCAGTGGGAGGGTCGACGCGGGTCAAACGATGCAGGTTAAAATCGGCTTTAATCGTCTCAGCAGAATATAGCAGTGAGTGGCGATGAGAACAACCGAAGTTGAGCAGAGGAAGCGTCCTCACTCATATCTTGGATTATCAGCCTGATAATCACATGGATTTCAACCTATAGGGAGCCTGAAAGTTACAGATTCTTAGTCATTTTTGTCATTTTGGAGGCGGAGGGCAAGTCAAACACTCAGAAAAAAAAGTGATTTTTCCATAATATCTCCCCTTTAATATAAACATTTTGATGGTGGATGCAAAACTAATTTGTTACTATTTTTAATGAAATGTTTCATACAGGTATCACGGATCTTAGTGTAGAATCTAGATGACCCTCTTTCTGTTGGCAGCATTTAAAAGCCCTTTTGCGGAGGTTGCCGGTAGCTCAGCTCTGGGGCCGCTCTGCCAGCTTACTCAACTCCCTTATTTCAGTTGGACTTGAGAGAGTTTCATGTGATTTATGTAGAACTGGAGTTTATTCATGGAGCTTTAAGGAGATTCTGCTGCTTGCTCTTACTTAGTCTGTGGGACTGCTGGTGAGTCCAGCTCTGTGATTTTCCTTCAAGTGGTCAGAGCCCTCACCCAGACTTGTGCTTGATGCTACTAATATATCACGCCGTAATGTCTCTGAGTGGAGAACAGGACTCTTCCTTTGATAATGTGGCAAATGATTGCTCAACCCCTCTGTACTACTCCCTGCTGATTGGCTAAAAAACAACATCAAATACCTGTTTATTTGCATATAAAACTGAGGCGAGAAGTGAGATAAGTGGTCACAGAGACTCGTGTGAAGACACATTTCAGTAGGGGAGAGTGGGGTAAGATGAGTCACTTTTCATATTCAGGATCAGTACATCAGTACGAGTTTTGTTTCTAATATATCTGCATATATTTCAGGATGTTGTGCAAACAGAATGAGTGTAAACATAACTGTTTTGATAACATGTCCAAAAAAGTGGACATCCTTCCCTTCCTTCCATCTCCCCCCTCCCCCTTTACTTATTCCACCTGTCCAGGTTGCAGGTGAACACAAACTGCTGGGACTTCCTGTTGAGACACCAACTCACTGCGCTTTGGGGAGTTTTGTGATTACAATGCATCTTGTGAAGAATCATTCATCTTTCTCTTTGATAGTAAAGTTTGGCTTCTACCATAAACAACGTTGCCTGGTTCCAGGAACGCACTTATTGTAATCTTAAACATCCAGAATCTTGATTTAATAATTTGGACATAGACCAAAATATGGCAAAATACACTCATTACGTGTATAGAACAGGTGGCTCAACTTACCCCAGAGCTACCATATTGACTTTATTATTACTCCCCACAGCTAAAATGGTGCACTTTCATGCATGGTTTACTACTTCATGTTGTAGCTCATAGATACCACAACTCATGGAAAAAACAAATGTATAATTATCTATTTTGGTCTAAAAACAATTCTCATGAAACTTGTGATCGACTGAATTCACTTTCAAGAATGAAAAAAGTTTTTTTTGGACATAAATGTCAAACCTCTTTACTCATGTGGTTCTTACCTTCACAGACTCCATGAAACGATGCCTTCCTCCTAAATATTTGGTCACATGCTCAAATCAAGAAACAAGGGGTGTATCAACTGACCCTGCGTCTCATCTTACCCCACCCTCCCCTACCAGGTGTCTAAGAGTCACCATCACTCATGGCCCAACATAACAGATGAAATCAACAGCTCACCAACCGCGGCTCTCAGCTGGACTGCTGTTCTTCTTCCTCTGTGTCTCATCTTGTCTCACTCGCTCATCCTCATTCGTCTTCATCTCGCGCTTCCTGTCCTCTCCGTCTCCAAACTCACTGATCCATGGCTCGGTGTGAGTCACCTGTGTTTGGTCTGATGGTGAACACATACTCTCCCCTAACAGCAGGACCACACTGTTTATTCCATCACTCCCTGCTCCCCCCCCTCTGTGTTGAGTCTGATCCTTTAATTGAGACCTGAAGAACAAACCTGGACCTGTGTTGTTTGTTTTTTTTGTCAAAGCTGCCCTCCACATAACTCAGCTAATACATTTGACATGGACGATGTGTTCATCCATGTGTGTTTATGAGACTGAGTGTGTGTGTTTTTGTGTTTTGGCCTTTCACACCACGCTGGAGAGCTGCATGTGGAAATGGTTGTCTGGGTGTTTCTGTGAGCGAGCCTCAGAGGTCCTCGCATGCGCTCATCTGGCGCCGTGTCAGCATTTAAACTCAGATTTACATCACGGCACAAACAGGCTGCAAACACATGACCTTCAGATGTGTCCAGACCTCACTCAGTGTACGCACACAACTCCAGACAAATTCTTTGACACTGACTCCGAAATGAAAACATTCGGTTCAGAATGGGCCAATAGCAATACACACAGAGAGACAGAGGCTGCTGGAGGGGTGCCGACTGGAGAAGCCCCTTACCCACTGTAATACCTCTGGGATCATGTCTACAGTAAATACTAAACACCAGGGGTTTCAAACATGCAGCCGGTGGGCCAAAATCTGGCCCGCGGGATGAATTTGCCAAGTGTGAAAATTACATAGAAGACAATTATATTGTTGAAATTGTGTGTATTTTTGCAAGAAATTTCAGTTCAGTTAAAATGATTTTAAAAAGGACAGTTCATTAACTGTAAACCTATTAATAATGTACTTATTAACACT
Source organism: Trachurus japonicus (assembly GCF_045865225.1). Lineage (NCBI taxonomy): Eukaryota > Metazoa > Chordata > Actinopteri > Carangiformes > Carangidae > Trachurus > Trachurus japonicus. The sequence continues at coordinate 5,155,642 of NC_140910.1, forward strand.
AAAACAAAGAAAATAGAATAGAATAGAATAGAATAGAATTCTTTTATTGTCCCATGGGGGAATTTGTTTTCACACTCTGTCACAAACAGCAAAACACTGAGCAACATGAATACTTAATCAAAAACAGAAACATCACCAACACTGAGCAACATGCAAATATACACACAGCAGACAACCAAACACTTGTGACATACTCAGGAGCATTTACAGTTCTTGTTATTGATAGGTTATTATGATATTATTTAATTAGTCCGGCCCACTTGAGATCAAACTGCGCTGTATGTGGCCCCTGAACTAATGAGTTTGACACTCCTGTGCACTATTCTGCATACTGTGCACATATTTTTAGTGTGTCTTGTACATTGTTGTTTGTGTAGGAGTGTTTCAGACAGCTTAACCCGCTAAATTAATGACTTAAAAATATTTATGTAATGAAATTTCACTCTTAATTAATAGACCCCTAAGTTTTGGCTCAGACTTTCTAGTGCCTCCAGTCAGCCCTGAATCATGTAGCGCTGCTCAAAGGCTGAGACCATTGGTATGAAAATATGTTTTAACAAAATTGGACAAATAATAGACAAATAACCAAGTCCAGTTGCATTCCATTTAAATTTCCTTGAGATGTTCTAACAAACTTACAAAAAGGTTTGTAAGTATTATTGTGTAAAAGATTGCAGGAAGAGTGACAAAGGTCTAGTTTCAGGTTCATGTTTATGTTCATGTTTATTTATTTGATGCCCATAGCTGCTGAACCTTCACAGCAGCTTCTCCTCCTGGTGTCTCACCAAAATCATCAACTAAGGTTGCAATAAAATACATTAACATTCATACTCACAGACAACCAAGACACAAGGACACCTGCTCAAAACCATCTAATACAAAGAAAACTGTGATGTAATCCTGTATTCTTTCTAATCAAACCAAGAACTTAAAAATCACTACATGATGACATTCCATTGTCAAAGTCATCAGTGCTGAGAAAAGTAAATCAATAGCTCTACTGTATGCATTTAATACATATATTAAAGTAAATGTAAACATATTCTCTTATTCTCCCTGGGTAAATAGAAATAGTTTTAACTTCTCCCACAATATTATTATCTGAAACCAAAAAATGTGGCTATTCATTCCTGCTACCAGTGCCAGTTCTTTGAAAAGTGATGCTGTCATCCAGCTGTGGAGAATCTTTAAAGAATAATTCCAGTCATTGTTACTAAATAAGTAAAACCCTCAGTATGCTTCAAACAGGGGAGGAACGGTTCATACAACCACCTCTGTTCACTGTTTACGACACTGTTGACACCTCTGAGCAAGAACGGCCTAAAAGACACTGATATTACTGTTTTATTGTAACAGTTCCAGTCATTATCTGCCTCCAGCTTGTTGGATTCTCTCAGTTTCATATCATTTGGGTTTCACATGGCATCATCATCATGTGAAAATGTGAAACCATCATTATGTGAAAATGTGAAACCATGGGCTGTGGATGTTGTCCTTGGACAAAGGTGTGTTAACGTATTTTCACACATACTGCAAATCAATCAGTTTCAAGCTGTTGTGTTTGCGGTGGTTGAAAACACAGCAGAGTTTTAAAGGTATAGTATGTAGGAAGTCCCCCCATCTAGCGGTGCGGTTGCATGTCGGAACGTATTCTTGATGTTGCATTCACGTGAAATCGGGCAGACGTCAGACAGACAACAGACGCTGCATGTAACAGGATAAACAAGCCTTTATGTAAACAAGTGGTCTGCCAGCACGAGGCAAAACAATACAGGCGTGACAATATGTTGTCATGGTGATGTTGTATTGTTTACCTGACCCACGTTTTACCGTCTTTCTCTCTCGTCAACATCCGGTTGGTTTGCCGACGGCCGTCTGCCTGACTGCACCTGAATGCAACATCAGTGCCTCCGTCCTTCATCACACTACACAGTGGTGACAGTTTTAACCAAGGGGGCAATTGTCGGTCTGAGAAGTGAAGCTCACTTCCGCATTCAAAAAACTGCAATCCCCTCGGCTTCCTCTGGGGGCTGGTGTCAGAAAGCAGCATTCTCCATAGAGCCCCATGTTAAAATCGCCGACTTTACATCCGCAATAAACATGTTAAAAGCCTGGTGTCAGCACATTTTTACTCTCAACCGATAGTTTCTACCCCCGCACACACTCGGAGGAGGGTGCATTTTTTTTTTACTCTACCGTTTTACTGTTATTAGGTTAAAATTCTGGCCAATTAGGGCGTGGAAACGTTGAGTGACAGGTCCGAGCAGCATGGCGCTGCTCAGGCCGCCATATTTTTTTTACAGTCTATGGTTTTAACAGGCGCTACCTGGAAAACTTTCTCCCCAAGCCGACAGCCCCGGTGAGTTTCCGTGGTTACCTACGGTCACGCTGCCACTGAAGGTAAAAAATGGCGATGCAACATGGCAGCCTCGGTTCGGTGCGTCGCCCACTTATGTATTTGTAACGACTTGTAACAACTCTAAGGTACGAGAAAGCTTTTATTTGTATGCGGGTGTGATTCGACTTCAGTGAAATATTATGAAAGCAATATTTGATTTTTGCTAATAAAACGCCAAATAAGTTACATACTGGGGCTTTAAAACTCAGCCAAACAACCTGAAAATGCATAGGCTCATAGGTTCTAATATCAGCGGCAGTGATTTCAGTCTGGTTTACAGTGTGACCAAGAGAGGGATCAGGTGTCCGAGGCTTATCGCAGCGAGCCGTGCTCTCTGATTGGAAACAGACAGGGCTCTCCTCTCTCTCTCTGTCAGAGCTCTTGCAGTGTGTTTGGGGATAAAGTGGCTCTCCTCAGCACACATACTTTATGTCTTTGTTAAACTTCTTGGAAACACCTGCACTGACTTCTCCACTTTCCTCTGCACGGCAGGAAAGCAGTGTTGTTCTGTGTGTGTGTGTGTGTGTGTGTGTGTGTGGGAGACAGCGAGAGCAGAGGCAGGACAGAGCAGTGCTGGAGCGCTGACTGAGAGTTTGAGACGGAGAGTGGGCTCCTGCCTCAGCTTATATAGGCGGGTATTTTTAAACCCACACCCCCTTCCTTATTCCTTATTACTGCACTTCCTCTCCCGCTCGCTCAGGAAGCCCACTTGGCCGAGTTTCCTGCCGGCACGCCATGCCGACTTGGAGGGAACTGAGGGAACGATAGCTCGGATAGGGCCAAGCACTGGGGGCGAGAGACACAGAAACAGAGAGGGGGAGAGAGAGAGAGAGAGAAAGAGAGAGGGAGGGGGAAGCTGGCACTTGTTCAGAGTCTGACATGCGAAGACCTGGGCCTCTTCCAGCCCTTGTTAAAATGTCCCTCCGGAATACCTCAGAGAGAGAGAGAGAGGGAGAGAGAGAGGTCTGAAAGCAGAAGAGAGATGTGGAACAATGTGAACAGATACAGATGAAACAATGACCCATTACTTTTATCTTCATGCTGCTGTCGTCAGTGTGTTTTAACCTCTTCATGGTTTTTGATCCTGAAACATCACAGTATGTCCAGACAGAGTTAACATGAGGCTGCTAATAAACACCACATCTCCTCCTGTCACTCAGATACTGGCTTTTCCAAAAACACACCAAGTTAGCCATACTGTTGGCACAATACTTTAAAAAAGTAATTAGTTATAGTTACTAGTTACTTTCCCAAAAAAGTAACTGAGTTACTTCATTATAAAAGTAGCTAATTACCAGGTAAAGTAACTTTTTTCCAACTATGGACTAACACAAATATGTATATAACACACATTTACTGTAAATGGGAATATTATTATTTTATGACAGGACTTCTTGAGACAAGTAACGGTGTAACGCCGCATTTTATTGTCAGTAAAGGTAACGGCGTTATAACGGGGGAAACAATGACTTTTTTGATTACTCATTACTGAAAAAAGTAGCGTTGTTAGTAGGGTTGTTTATTTATAACGCCGTTATAAATGAACACGGCTCGAGGTGAGGAGCTGAGTAGCCGTTGGAAGTGTAAAAAAGCCACCAGCGCTTTAAATATTTTAACGTTAGGATGTTAATTACATTCGGACACAATAAAGAAATGCTCCAAAGGCTAGACCGTCACATTTACCAATGTTTGCCGCGGCTGTCGGAGGAGCCTCTGAAGCCGTTGCCTGTATAGACAGTGTAGGCTGAGTCCTCCAAAGGCTGCAGCTGCTGAATTGGGACACAGCTACAGTACAGACATGCACACACCGTTTATTTGGTTTATACTGTAGTTCCACACACACATCGTCCTGCTGCCAGAAATACTGCACGTGGCCAGAAAATAGTTCCCAAGAAACGCACTATTTCCTCCCGTTGGTTGGAGTAACAGTCACTGTAAAAGTACAGTGAGGAGCTGTTTTAGGAAACAACTGAGACCTTCACACCATGAAAATCTCTTCCACAGTAGAAACCGATGGGTTCGGGGCTGAGCGCCACAGACAGGGTGGGGGAGTCAGATCGTATTGACAGAGGGACCGATGCCTCGCTCCAGTGCAGGATGACGACAGTTGCCTTTGGTCATCGACACTCCCCTGCTCTCACAGCTGTTGTAGCATCATCCTTCAACTTTTTCAGCTGCACAATGTATGTTTAACTATTTCCTTTCTGGCAACAGCGCAAGTACACCCACAGCCATGTTATTTACATACAGCACGCAGATGATTGCCTTCCATTGCATCACATTCATTGAGTCACATCAGCAGAACGGCTGAATAATACAGTTTGTTTTGAATCTGATACTGATGTGACGACATCGCTGTCAGCGGCAGCGCTGATGTATTTTCACGCATTACACCACAGTGCAGTCATGTCGATGACAGTATGCTCATTAGTGAGGACGGTGACACCTTACGTGAGCTAAATGTCAAGTGGCGTGTGAGAGCAAAGTGCACAGCAGAGAGTGGAGTGGAGGAAAAAACAGGAATCAGAGAAACTCTGGTAGGAAAAGGAGGGGGAGGATTCCATGCATAGCTGTGGGCCGAGCTGGACTCAGCTGCACCTCTGTAACAGTGGAGAGCTGGAGCGCAGAGGGAATCTGCAGACTAGAGTTTAGGTAGAACCATGAAGAGGCCATTGATCTTCTTAACTAATTACCATTACCCCAGCAGCTGATATTTATGTGTTTTAACAGACTAACATACCAGTCAGCTGCTCTAGCTTTCTGTTGTTTTTCTACAAAAAGGAATATGCTTTGTGCAGAGAGACTTTTATTCTGAAGCATTTGACTGTGTGAAGCCCTGTGGTTCTTTCAGACAGACACAGTTCTGGTTCTGGCTCTGGTTCCGTTCTGGAGTCTCAGAACCTTGGTGCTTTCTGGTGAACCAGCTTCAGTGGAATCAAAAGGGAGGACATTACTCAGAAATTTAGCTGTCTTCTCTGTAATCATTCTTCAGTTTAAAAAAAAAAGTTTATTCATAATTTGTTCTGGTGTTGGAGTGAACCCAACCTTGGCCATCTCTTCCCAGAGTTTAAAGATAAGAATTACTTTACTTTATTAAGCCCCAGAGAGAAATTCATACAACTTGCTGCTTTCTAGCCTTTCTTGAAATTATGTAGATGCCCAAATCTCTACCAAACATATTTTTGTTTGTTTCTTCAGCAGTTCATCTTCACAGGCTAGAAAACGACACACCCACTAATGATGTCATGGTTTCTTGGTTCCCTGGAGAACCAACATTTCAGGTTCCAAACCTGTTGTTTTTTCAGTCTGAACGCTCTGGCCGGTTCAAAATTGTGTTTGGGAATGGGAACAGGAACAGGAACCGGCGTGGAGCCCTGCCACTGTGAAACCAATATCTGTCTTCTCAGTGACTGAAGGTTCAGCTCCATAAACCAAACAGCGGGTGTGATGGTGTGTGCTGTACAGAGGCTTCACTGGAGGGAGAAGGACCAGATGGTTTGATGAAATCAATTCAATTCACATTTTACGCACATTGATATAATATTCAAAGCTCCAGTTTATCCATAAACACATAAACTTTACTATGTACCACCACTGATCACCAAGACACAGAAAATGAATGCCCACAAAGTAAAACCATTAATTCAAATCTACAGTATATGTCACTATAAACTCCATCTTCATTTGTGAGTGTAACAAGTGCACTTAATTTAGTGAAGTGTGTCAGGTGGGACAATTTAATTAATTAATTTATTGAACTGGGACAATGCACATTCATCAACATTGGTGCATTAAGCATCAGTGTAAACGCGCCGGACTTAGCACAAATGCTAAATTTCAGCCGTAGTCCCAAGGCAGTTAGCTACACAACATAAACATAGAAGACTTTAAAACTTCACAAATACAAATCATACAATGAACAATTACAAGACAAGACAGGCAGACAATATCAAAACAAAGAACACGCAGGCAGACAATAAGGTGGGACAGTCTCTATATGAAGTTTGTGGTGGCAGTTTGTGCAGCAAAGTCCATCGTGGACAGCAGGTTTAAGGTCACTGATTTGAGTAAATCATGTTCTTCATGCTTTCTACCATTATGCTCATGCTATTGTAAAAATAAAAGTGAGTATTTTAAAATCCTCCTGCGGTTTTGCAGGATGGGTAAAACATTCGACTCTCTCTGGCTGTTGTGGAATATCAGGGAATTTAATATACAGGCCAAGAGTGTTTTACAACTTGTTTCTCACATTCATGAGACACAAGTTGTGGAGTGGAAACCAGACTGCGTAGTTGCTTTAACTTTATGGAAAAACATGAACAAAAAAAAGTATATCGCCCAACTTGACACAGGTTTGTGACTTAAATACCTGATTTTAGGGCCTACACTGCCCCTGAGCAAGACTCAGAACCTGACAGTACAGCGTCCTGGTCCTGAGGCCATGTATGGCATGTATGAATGTGAATGTTGCAGGAGTCCCATTTGTTGAGGTCAGTATTTTTCACATGTGTGTGATTAGCTGTTTGATGGCAGTGAGCTTTCCATGAGTCAATTAAAACGGACTAATAAAAGCTGCAGTGGCTTTATTAGGTTTCAGATGTGTAGGAGAAGGAAATGAAGGAGCGAGCAGTAGTTCCAAACACCACTTCACCTGCCCTCAAAACTCTCCATTATCATTCGCTTCTTGAGGTCTGATGTCATTTCTGTAAGTTAATTACAGCAACACGTCTCGTAGCAGTTGGTGGCGGTGTTAAAGAGGAGTTTTACTGTATGATCCATTTTAAAAGAGAGTTTTTATGAGGAAAGTAAACTTAAGTGCCCGGGGCAGTGAAGAGCTGTGAGGTCACTGCCACCCGGCTAGTGGGCGATTGGTGTGCATGTGTTTTGAGCTTGTTTTAATAGCTATATTTGTAGGGTTCGAGAACCAGGGGCCCACCATTGCAGGCGGGGTCCATCAGTGTTGTTGGGACAAAGAGCCAGAGAATGTATACTCTCAGATCACTATTAAAATAGTAAGGATAGGTATGGGTGTGTGTGTGTTTACTGGGCCCCAGATCTTCTGGGCTGCTATGCTACGATCTAACCATAACCATAAGTTATTTTTAAGACATGGCAGGGCAATTTCATCTGTCATCCATTGAAGAAAAACTCCAAGGAGAAAACTCAGGGTGAGAGACAGAGGAGGAATCCCTCACCCAGGACGGGCTGACGTGCAGTAGATGCTGTGTACTGACAAGAAAACAGTTTACAACATGGAACACAGTCCTTCGATATTCAGGTGTGCCTCCTGAAATATCAGCAGGTATTAGATCTCAGTATCCAAATCACAACACAAGTGTTTCGAGCCTGGAGGACATTATACTTCTGTCTTACAGAGGAACTATGCAAGTCTGGTCGCTTTTCCGCTGTTTTGCTAACCCTCTGCCTGGCCATGTGCATTTGTTTACAATGAAGCCGGTACTGTACTGATGTTGCAAGGTTGGTTTTCAGCCATGAGGCACCAGGTGAAGGCAGAGAGCCTCCGTTCTCACTGTGACAAGTCACAAGTCATGTAGTTAACTATCACAATTACTCCGGAGCTTTTTAATTAAGGTACAAATGTAGCAAAGCCACGGGTAAAATCCTGCTTAGTTCCTCTTTAAGTTCGGTTGGAGAAAAATATTATTTTGGATATGTATGTCCTCAACATTACATGACGTCGTTATGGTTACAACAATAACAATGTAAAGGTTTTTAACTTGAATAGCCACTGCTACTTCTGCATGGAAATGTGCACCGGTGTGGGTTTGGTGGACTCATCCACCCACCACAACCTCCTCCTGATGAGACCATAGGTCACTTTCACACCGGAGCTGTTTGGGTTCGTTTCCTGGGATAATCTGCTTCGTTTGTGCCGGTGTGAAAGATCATCCCAACTCTGGAGCGATCGGCCAAACAAGCGAACTCTGGTCCACCTGAAAACGTGGGTGTCAGTTGGGTTGCAAGTGAACCCTGGTGTGGTTCATATGCAGTATGAACACTCACCACAGAACCGAATGAAGGAAGTGAAGCAATACACGGTGTATCTGGACCAGCAGCACCAACACTTTGTAGTCCATCAGCGATCGTATTTTCCTCCGGTGCCGTTTTTAATTATGGAGTTAACTGTGGTTCTATGAATGATGGTCTCTTAGAGGGTGACCCATTACCTCCACACTCCACCGTCACCCTTGGACAGAGTGACCTGGTGGTGTGCTGACCAAATATGAAACAGAACAGCTGTTTTTGCCGGTCCCCTCCTACTTTGTCCAGTCTACAAACGCCTCTTTCAACCGTGTGATGGTTGTTCAGAAGGTTTTGTGCGCTTCAGAAATCACGGTGTGAAAGCAGAACCCAAACAAGTGATAAATGCAACAATGTCACGTTGGTCAGGTGTGAAAAGGACGTGGAAGTGTCTCTATCTAACACGTCACTGTACTTTTCTCATTTCTTTTGGACAAAAACACAACCATGGCTGACAGTCACATGAGCAAGAGCTTGAATTTCCTCTGTGCAGAATTTTCACAGCAATGTAACTCAGCTGCAGCAGTTGACCGACGGTGAGACTGACATACTGCTGCTGAACACTGGAGACTCTCTGGGTTAGCAGGCAGAAAACACACATTATGATATACACACAGAGTTTTTGAGCCTGGTTTTAATTGTAGCAGGAAGACCTGGGGAGTTGGAGAGCAGCAGGGCAGAGAGTGTCCACAGGCTGTTAGAAGAGGAGATTACAAGGTTGACTTGAAATTTTCTGGAGCCGAACCTGGGTTGGAAGCCTGTGGATAAACTCTAACATCCTAGACAGTCTCTCTCCCTGTTCCTCTGTCTCTCTTCTCCTCTTTCGCTCGTTCTTTCATTCTCGCTTTCTGAAGACGCCAAAGCCACAGGATTGCTGTTGGGACGGCCTGCCAGAAACCCAGTCTCCCTTTTTATTGAGGGATAGGAATTGCAGGGTGAATACTTACAATGTAGGGTTGATAGAAAAGAAAGGAAAAGAGGCAGAGAGAGAGAGACAGAGAGAGGGAGAGTCGGGGCAGATGACGAGCTATCGGACAGACAGATACAGATTACTAGGCCCACAGGATTTTCATGTGCAACGTTTAACCACAAACTCAGGCGCTCTCTAACATGTCTCCTTAAACTGTGCCAGCTGTCCAAATAGTCGGTCCTGGCTACAGAACAGGTTCTCCACTGTACTCCGCTCCATACTCCCTGTTGTACCAACACTGCCCTCACTGCTCTCCAGCCCCAGAATACCAAGGCTCCCAAACCACAAATTACTGCAGCATTCCTGCGCTGGATTCTTTGGCCCTGAGACTTTTAGAAGGTCATTTATGCCATCACTTATGACATTGAAATTCGGTGTATTTTTCTCAAACAGTTTTTCTGCAGATGGATTCAGTGGAAACGAGGCAGCCTCGCTGAATCAAAGGCGCAAGATGAATGGAGCCAGACAATGATTAATCATTTATTGAAATGGGCTGACTGGACAGCTGACATGAAGGTTTGGGTTGGATTCATGCATCTGACACTGATGTCTGAGAGCATAAAGTCAATGAGACCCAGTCTCCACTGGGGCTGTGTATTAGCAAGAATCTGGCGATACGATATGTATCACAATACAGAGGCAGCAATACAATACTGTATATATTGCATACCCATACTCTGGGCCGTGTAATATCCATTATTACGCAGATGATACAATTCTTTTTTTTCCAAAGTATTTTTTGGGTCTTTTTCACCTTTAATGGACAGGAGAGTTGAGAGACAGACAGGAAATGGGAGGCAGAGGGGGTGGGGGGGGGTGGGTGACATACAGGATAGGGCCGCTCGGTGCGGGATTTGAACCGGGGCCGCCTGCAGTGAGGACTATAGCCTCAACACATGGGGTGGGTGCTCTACCAACTGAGCTAAACACCGCCCCAGATGATACAAGTCTATATAGTTCTGGTCTTGCTCTAGAAACAAGATTCATGAATCTACAATCTGCTTTCAGTGTATTCCACTAGGCTCTTGTTGACCTGAACCTGACTAAATGCATGTTTTTCTCTAGGACTCACAAGACTAATGCTGCGTTCACATGGAGTCTGGCAGACGGTAAACGCTACTGGACGGAATGGTAAAAACAAACAAATGGTCAGACGGCATGGCACAGTAGAACAGCAAGACGCGTCACCGTGTTGCTATGGCAACGTCAACATACTTGCACTCATAGTACGTCACGTTCGGTTGAGGATACCGTCGCGGCAGACAGCAAAAGTTTAAATATTTGAACTCGGGATGACATTGCCGTCCACGGTATTTTTTGCCGGCCTCCCACAAGTTTTTACCATCGTTCTCTCGTCCACTAACATGACATCCGTCTGCCGGACTCCATGTGAACGCAGCATTAGGGTGTATTCACACCTGGTTTGTTGACTTTGTTGTTACCGATACAACTGTTGCATTCTTTGTTTTTTGGGGGGGGGTTGTTTGTGTTCACACGGCAGTTCCAAGCGGTCCAAAGTTGTAAACAAATGCCATGCGGAAAAGAAATCTTACATGCGGAATCAGAAATCTTACCTGGAAGGAGGAGGAGGTTACCCGGAAAAAATAAAAACCATGGAAGAGAAGTCTCAACAGGCCTGAGAACCGCGTTTGAAGCATAGTCTATGGAACACACACATTGAAATAGTTGAGTCTTATAAATATTTGGGCATCTGGCTGGACAGTAGGCTCTCTTTCCAAACTCATGTTGAACACCTAATCAAAAAACTAAAAAAGAAACTTGGTTTTCTCTTCAGGAGTAAATCATGTTTTTCCATTGAAAGCAGGAAAACCATGTGCAATCAACAATTCTTGTACATCCATGCTTCCTCCGCCATCCTGAGGCCTCTAGATACAGTGTTTCACAGTGCCTAATGCTTCATTACAGGTGATGGGTTTTTTTTACCCATCACTGCATCTTGTATAAGTATGTATGGTCTTCTCTTTCCACCCGTAGACAGCAACCATTGCCTCTTGTTTATTTACAAAGCCTTGATTGGGGAGCTCCCATCATACCTGATGTCACTGTTACATTTCAGTGCATCACGATCCACCTGCTCAGCATTGTTAATCAGATTAAACACACCGCCTGTAAACTCAGAAGGAGGACAGAAAGACTTCAGTTATTATGACCCGGACAAGTGTTCCCAGTGACAGGTTGTTTTTCCGTGTGCCTGATCAATGTGCTTTAATTTCTGACATTGTTTTATTGATTAGGTTTTGCCAATTTCTTGATTATACTGTGTTTTTAAATCTTGTAATCAGGGCATCATTGAAAAAGAGAAAAAATACTATAAGCAAGATGATATATTGCATTTTTCTTCCTTTTTAGACTGTGCTCAGTTAGCTAATGCTCGAGCATGTGATGAGCCACAGACCTGTAGCCTACTCTCATTGTTTTGTTGAAGTGGAGTCAGTGGCTGAATGATTGCCATCAATGTTTGCATGTAAATTCTTAATAAAAAAATGTCTGAATCTTTTGATCTTTTGAATATTGATAGAGTATTGCAAAACGAAATATTGTGATATTTCAGTAGTATGTGTATATTTCCTATAGTTTCCACCTGGTGTAAATGTATTGTGTATCTATGAGGTGTCCAGTCTTGGTTTAGATAAAGACAGATGCATGACTCTGATGCAAGTGAACAGTGCACAATGTCCCCGATCAGAACCGCTCCATCAGGACCTCAAACAATAGTCATTGTCCCAAGCCACATCTCAAACCCCGTCCACTCCAACTTCACATTCATCAAGCCCACAAAACATTTTCCGAGTAGTGCTGTGTGGCGTCAAGCTGTTCTCACATAAACTTCAGGCTGCAGTGCTGTTTTCACTTTTAGTTTTGGAGAGCAGCAGCTTCCTCTGCAGCGTCTCGGACGGCCATGATGGAGCCTGACGTCCACAGCAGGACGTCATGATCTGTGCGCAGTCCACTCATGAACAGAGTTGACTCACTGTGACTTTTTTTTTTTGGATTTGAAGTCAAACAGTATCAAATCCACCACCTCCGGTCTGGGTTCATTGACTGGACTGACTCCAGTTAACTTCTGCTGATGCCATCAGCAGAGGTTTTTTTCCAGATACGCTGGAAACATTTAAATGAAGATTTCAGCACGGGCAAAAACAACATGTGGTGTGTGAAATCAGTTCAAATAGATTGTGTTTGTTCATTATTACTTAAATGAAGTAAGACCTGATCATATGAAAAGGGTTGTAGCTGAGGTGCTGAGGTTTGTTTCTTGCCACTGTGTGTGTGTGTGCGTGTGTTGGGAAGGGGGTAAAAGTTTCCTTAAAGGAAACCTTTATCTTACTGGGATCAGTGATGTGTACTTTTTTCCTGTGTAAAACTGTTTTAAAGGCCACACACACACACACACACACACGGTTCAACACATGCTCATTGGGTCAAAGACTTTTTTTCTTTTAACCTTCTTAGTGCTGAAGATATTTAGTTCATACAGTCACTTGCTCCGTGCCAGGAGGGTTGTTCTTCTGAGGCCTGTCTGAGGGCTTCAGAGGAACTGTGGGATTCATCAGTGTTCTGGTTAGAACTTCATCTGTCCCATGAATCATGTAAAGATTTATTCTATGTCTCTCTCATGGGAAAAACTCTCATTTGGACTGATATTGTAATTAATCTGAATGAATGAATGGTTTAAATGCGATACAGAAAATAACTAAACAACCACAAACCTCTTATGACACGTCGGAGCCAGTCCTACTATAAAAATGTTCAAACTGAACTGAACTGAACTGAACTCCAATAGCACTCTATGACACTAAACCTGCTTGCTGATTTCCAGTGACAGGACCTGATTCTCGGCGGTGTCAAATGTTTCTGTGACATTTTTGTGAAGAAACTTTCTGGTGCAGCAGTTTTAGAGGTGTTGATTGTGCTGATGATAAAAATTTTCACAAGTGTGCACCTCCTCTAGCAGGAGATTCATGTGTGACTCACCAAAAAAAGCTGATGCAGTAAAGACAGTTTACACAGTTTGGGGGAAAAGTAAGAAGGGTTTATGATAAGAAAAATAAAATATTCTTGCAGATGTCGTAGTGTTTAGACAGCTCATTGTTCTAAAAGGCATTTGAGTAAATCCCATTGGTGCTTTTAAGTGTGTTTGTAATAAATCAAAGATGTAGTAGTAATAACAAGTCAGTTGTGATTAATTGTGATCTGTTGAATTTCCTATTTCTATGACTGAGTGATAGATATATGTTTTTTTTTAGTGGGATTAAGTTGTAAGACAACCAGACCCTATGAAGTGACAGATAGTGTCTGTCTGGTGCCAATTAACTTTTTTCGCTATAGATACTGTTAAGCTTTAAGTCACGCTACACAGTAATGTGTCCAGATATGACATAATAAATGAATACAATGTAAAAAAAAAAAAGAAAAAAAGAAAAAAGAAAAGCAGCAGAGAAAAGATGGGACTGTTTTGTGACTGTCAGAGGAGCCCAGTGACAAACACCACTGAGCATCGACCATAAATGCACTGAGAAAAATAAATGAATTGTAAGAACTGAATTCCTTTTGCAGACAAGCAGCACATGGCAAAAGTAGCAAAAACAAGTTTTCTTCAAGTGACCAGAATTCGTTGTAAAGTGTGGTGTGACGGTTGCTGGTGATAATTTCAGATGAACATTTGAAAGCCTTTTGTTTCCGGAGCATGTTCAAAACCTGTGTTTTTCGCTTTGACTGGTGGTGAGCTTGTGGTCTGGTGCAAATCTCACTCAGGTCTGCTAGCTCACTATATGTATTCACACTTCACTAAACGATTTTGATTAAGAGGAACAAAGGAAGGCTTTCCGTGTGTGTATGTGTGTGTGTGTGTGTGTGTGTGTGTGTGTGTGCGTGTGTGTGTCTGTCAGCACACACTTTCAGGTATTACAGTGCAGATTCCTGTACGCATTTTCAGAGTTTGTGTGTACTTACGTGGTGTATGAGGCCACGTGGAGGTTTGATTAGCATATGCTACAGGATGTGTGGTCTAGAAACCACAGAGGTTTTTATCATTTCGCTCATTTAATTCTGGTTGACACCTATATGTTCTGCAGCACACACCACCCACAGATGTGAGATAATCCATTAGTAGCAAAGACAAAAACGTTTCAGAACACTGATGATGAGTGTGGATGATGTTAAATCTGTGAGCCCAGTAAAGAGACAACACAGTGCTGAGTCCTCCAACCTGCACATTTAAAAGGGATGATTGAAAAACCTGGCTCTCTAAGTAGTTTTTCTTTCTTTTCTTTTTTTTAATTTTTATTTTATGTCAAATGACAGTTAAAAAAAAACGTTAAAGGCTTCCCTTACCAAACTTCATATTTTCACATTTTACCAGTATTCTCACAGGTCTGGTTGACTCCTACAGTTTCATCTCATTCACTTTGGCTCAAATCTCACATGAGAAAAACATTGTTCAATATGTTAAACTCAAATCACTGAACAATTAGTTTTTGTTTTTTTCCCCCCACAACTGATTAAAATTTCTCATGTATTTCAGCAAAATGCATAGTTCCGGGGATGTGTGCTGAAGAGAAGGTACAGTTCTGTATAAATCTGCACAATACATCACTTGTATTTGGTCATTGATTCAAAACCAATTCATTGATTCTCAGTGAAATTGTCAAACTTTTCACGACAGTTACTGTATCAACGTATAGACTTAGCCTATGGTATAGCTATGATGATGAAGTGTTGAAGAAACGGTCACACCTCTCAACCACCCTGGTTTATCTACGTTCACTATCTGCTGCACATCTGAAAATTCTTTTAATTACACATACGTAGATCATTACACACACAAAAAAAACTTACACAGTTGTTTTTAACAACTTCTTAAAACTAACGACAGACTCACGTTAGTTTTCAGTGCAGAGTGAAGGATTGACCAAAGGCCTTGGTCAGTAAACCATGAAGATCTCACTGAGGAACACAATAACTCAGAAGTATTATGAGGGGCAGGTTTGCAGCTGCATTTTGGACCAGCTAGTATTGAGACACAGACGCACAGTTTCAAGTTATTTTTTTTAAACATTGTTTCTTAATTGGAAAAAATAGGACTGAAGCAATTTCTTTATGTGGCCATATGTTGGCCAAATATGACATCTTCATTTTTAGAGGCTGGTTTCTAGCTGACGGACCAAGGCTCTGTTTGATTTTGTGGTATATGCACTCGGGGCCTATGATAAGGTCTTTTGTTTTATTCTGGTTGAGTTGGAGGAAACTCAGACTCCAGACCTTGATACCTAACTGGCAATCTACTTTTAAATATATTTTTGGGGCATGTTTGACTTTAATTGATAGTATAATGGAGAGAGACAGGGAAGGTGGGAGAGAGACTTGGGGAGCGAACTGGCGATTACTGCACTGGGCATTGCCAACATGGGACGTTCTTTTAACCAGAAAAGTCATTTTGATGGGTAACAATAAAAACTTACCGGCCAGTTTGGCCAGAAAAGAATGAGGTAACTGGATAGCCTATATCGTTTAGAGCCCCTCTCCCTGTAGCTCTGTTCCTGGTCAGTCTCCATGTACCACAGTTCCCAACTTCAAGATGTGGTGTGTGCTGTTTGCCTGGATAGATGAGGAGTACTGTGATGAAGAGATGAGCCAAGCGGGACAATTTTAAAAGAAAGAAAAGAAGAACAAGCTGTGATGGTTGGGACAAACCAGAGAGAAGCCTCACCATCCAGGAAACTACAGCCGATTGTGAAAGAGGGCTCAGTGTTATGAAGCAGGTAAAGAGTGACTGGCACTCAAGCCTTAAAGGTGAGACCCGTGCTGATCTGTTAAAAACATAACTGTGTTCACCTGACATTAAAGACTTTGAACCAGGCAATAGGAATCTGGTGCGCAGATGGCTTGTGCATCAGAAGGCCACAGTTTGTGCGCAAACAAAAAACTGATGGTTGTCAGGGTGGGGAGAAGCGGACCCAAATGCAGACAACTAGGTGAAACCTAACAAGAGATATTTATTAAAAAGCTGAACAAAGTGCTTCAAAGTACAACAGAAATGAACAAAATTCAAAACAAGAGACTTGAAATATAAAAATTCACAGGGAACTGACTCAGAACACGGGAAGCAACGGAGACGATCAGACAAAGACAAAAGGAGAACACTGAGGTTAAATACACAAGGGAATAAAACACAGGTGATGCAATCAACACAGGTAATCAAACAGGCGGGAAACTTGACAGGAAGACAGGGGTAGGACACAGACTTCAAAATAAAACAGGAAACATCTTAAAGCAGAAGTAAGCGATCCGGTCGTTTTGACTAACTTCTTGTCAGCCGATGGAGTTAGCAGTCCCCGCCCTCGTCCCTACGTCACCACATTCACTCGCATCCCTTGGCTGCACACACAGAGAGGACCGCCCCTTTATGCCGTTCTCTCTCCTCATTGGATAAAGGTTGTAGGATACAAGGAAAGTTTTCTCCTCGGCTTACAGCAGAGCAGAGTGACTGACAGACCCGTGTTTCGGACCAAACACTCTATAAGTGATTGCTGTCGGAAGATATAACTATTTAAGACTTATATTAACACAAATATTCCGCTTACTTCTGCTTTAACTAAACAGAAGAACACATGGAGGACGTGACAGTGGTTCCATTTCTGAGTCTGAGGACACTTAAGATGACACTAAAGACTGATGATATCTTGGAATGATAAAATGATAAATTGTCTTGTATAGTTCAAAAGTTGTTGTTCTTGTATTGTTTAAATAAAATGACACTCATAATCTGTCTCAATTTCAATGGGAAAAAATGGCTAGTGGACATTATGGCTGCAGAAACTACCAGCCACATTGACTGGTGATCAAAAAAGTGAATTTAGAGACAGAGACAATAATAGTAAACAGTTCCAATGAAACGAGGAGGGAAACATTGGCAGGGGTTTATACTCAATATTCAACGAAGACAGACACTGTTCGCAGTCATTGAAAAGACTGGTGCAGGGGATCGGACTGGGCTCACCAATTCATCAATTAAGCTGAACAGGGTTCTGGGGTTGTTTCTGTTGGAATCAATCACATTGGTGCTTCTAGCTTCTTTCACTGTTCAATTGAAAGCACAAAGCAGATCCTTCATGAAAATGAAATGATTTGTTCATCATAATGACAGAGTACCATCATATTCTAAAGAAGGCTTTGCGATAAACACATCGTTTTATATAGGGTGGTCTTTTCCCCCACAGTCCAAACACTGGGGACAGAACTACACAACTGGTTACAAACAGACCGACTGCAGCTGGGTGGCTCCAAGGCTCAAACTAACACACACACGCAGCAGAGAGGCAGCAAAGCATGCAGACACATTTGCACAAACTGAGATGCTTTACACACCACACTCACCTACTGATAGACTTACACAATACAGTAATTGCATGTTTTTGGTTGAGTGCTGTGGAACATTTAGGCTGGCTGAGGGGTATAATAGTGGGTAGCAGGGCACTGATGCATGGTAAGTCACCAGACGCTGGAAAATACCAGTTGGGTCCGTCTCTGTTTGTCTAAGTTGGGACAAAAAGGAAAGCATGGCCGGCTGTGATGCTTGTGTGTTTTAGAGGCACCACATGATTGTGTCCTTGTGGCGCAAGGTGGTTGTATGTCTGTGTTTGTTTAATCTGCAGAGAAAAAAGAAACGGAGGATCCGGGGATGTTGTGGTGTTTGGTGCCTCTGTGTCTTGGAGGCTCCGTGTAACTGTCTCTCTGAATACACACTGTGTTTGTGTGTTTGTGTGTTTGTGGTCCCCAGGTGGTTTTATCATTGTCGGGTTCAAGATGGCACCACATCTGGAAAACTACTAGGTGAACTGAGCAAACCTCAGGAGAGTCTGTGACACAGTGGCGTGCCGTCTGGGCAGGCAGCGCTGGACCAGTTAGAGCTGAAAATGGAGATTATTAGGGGATAGCCTATCTCTTCTTACATCTGATGTCAGGATCTGATGCCCACTTGCACCCATTATGTAATTTACTGCCCAGTTCCGTTTGATTCGAACCAAATTTACAGGTGTGATAGCTTCTCCAGACCAAACTAAACCATGGTTTTGACTTTTGCCGTGTGAATTTTTTTTTTGATGGTCCAGACTTTCAAACCTTTAACAGGATGTTGTGGTGGTTAACCTGCACACATTAGCAAGCAAAAACACCAACTTTGGTTCAGACTTTCAGGTGTGAAAACGCCCTCAGATTCTACTGAAATCAGCAGGAATGCATTGCATGTCTGGAAATTAAACTTCCTAATAAGAGAACGACTATAACGGTCAGTAAGAGAAACAGCATTGAGAGTACGGCTACATGATATTGGTAAAAACTAACATCGCAATGTTAGTTTTTAACATCGCAATGTTAGTTTTGCGATATTGCGATATACATACATACTTTTACATATTTACATGACCCCCGATTGTAAAAATGAAACTTTAAGAACTAAAACGTTAACGATGCCTGTGTGAAAGCACCCTAAATCTTCCCTTCCCGTTTCTCTCTCTTGCTTGTCACTCATTTTCAGAGTGTGTGACTGAAAGCGAGTGTGTGTGTGTGAAGTTAAACAAAAGTTGACATGTAAAAAAAAGGGAAAAAAAGGAAAAGATTGCACGTCCTGCAATGTGACTATTGCACATGTGCACATCACGATGGCAATGCTCAAATGATATATTGTGCAGCCCTAATTAAGAGGCAGCTACATGGCATCTCAGTATTTATTGTACCTATAGCCATAGGCCCTGACCATTACTGTGGAACAGGATGGGGCTTCCTCTCTCCTCTCATGTAGCCTGGAGATGGCCAGTTTTATTGGTGGGGGTCAATTACTGACACACTCAGGCTCTTTGGTGTTGACCCACACACACACATAAAGACCATGCACACACAGGTACTTGGTCTGCCTTGATAGTGCTTGTAATTAGGTGCTGTTCTTCTCAGGAGGGGAGTAAAAACCACTCATCAGCAGCTCTGTTTGATGCTCACGCACATCAAACAATGGTCAGTACACTCTTTTATTTGCCAAGCATCACTGTTATCATCATGATTATTATTGGTTCCTTCTTTCTCCTGTCTGCGCTCACTGTCTGGATGCAAAGTTATAACACGCTCAACTTTTTCTGGAGGTGTAATGCCTGTTTCCTCAAACAGAATAGACGTGATCAGAGCGACACTGATGTGATCCACAGCTACTGAGGATGAGGATGGTCAGTGCTGAACTGTCAATGGACAACTCAAAGTAACACCAGTGGCACAGAGCCATGTGGTAAGATTGTGCTTTTAGATATTTACATTTTTTGACACAAATTGTGACCAGTCAGTCTTACAACATTCTGTCATTACATTACTTATGTAATGGAACAGAATTGGATACATTTTTACCTGACCGCCAGAAACATGTAACTTCCAGTTTCAATTCTCATTGTCTAAACTAAGAATAAGACAGATCTTGAAGTCAGAATTAGTTTATACAGGATGGAAAAACATAGGCTCACACAGTTCACATTGAAAACACATTGAGCACAAAACATACAAAGGGGAGACAGACAGTCAGTATAGCAAAAGATTAAAAATATATTATGATGTGTCTATTTAATATTATTACGGATGTTATTAAAGCAGAAGTAAGCGATCCAGTCGTTTTGGCTAATGCTGCGTTCCAGGCAGGCTTTTGAAACCGTAAATTACAGCTTCAAGTCACGACTTACGACTTTGTAGCGTTCCAGGCAACCCACTTGTGTTTTTCCGACCTGTTTTACCTGTGAAAGTCACTATAACGGCCACTTGAAACTTCCGACCCGTGAACTCGTACCAGATCGAACTGGTACGACTTCACAGGTCGGAAAAACACGAGTTACGGGTTGCCTTGAATGCACCATAACGTCTTGTCAGCCGATGGAGTTAGCAGCCCCCGCCCTCGTCCCTACGTCACCACATTCAGCCACATCCCTTGACTGCACCAGACCGGCTCTGGCTGCACACACAGCCCTTCATGCCGTTCTCTCTCCTCATTGGATAAAACTTGTAGGATACGAGAAAAGCAGAGAGTGACTGACAGACCCGTGTTTCGGTCCAAACACTCTATGTAAGTGATTGCTGTTGGAAGATTTAACTATTTAAGACTTATATTAACACAAAAATATCACTTACTTCTGCTTTAATATTAAAGATGTTTTCCTGGGCCAGTGGGGCTTTATAGTGCCTGCCTGATGGATGACAGCAGAGAGGGAGAGAACTTTTAAATTTGACAGCTAATGACTGATAGGTAGAAGAGAGAGGATGGCAGACTGTGACTGGTTGAGTTATTGTCTTCCTGTCTGAACTTTCACTTGCTTCATGTCTCAGTCTTAATCGTGGCCGATGCTCGGCGATCTAACTGTCTAGTGGTCCGTAGCGACGAGGGGTTAAAATGTCCAGCCAGCAATGCTACGTGGGGTCCATATGGGCCCCACTTGGACTGCAATTGTGGGCCCCATATGTGGCTATGGGCTACCACAGTAGGGGCCTATATGGCCACGTAGCATTTCTGGCTGGGTGGTAAATGGACTTGCATTTATACAGTATAGCACTTTTCTAGTCACTCAGACCACTAGAGCGCTTTACACTGTTTTTGTCACACTCACCCTTTCACACACATACATACATCTGATGACACATCAGAGGGCAAGTGTGGGTTCAGTGTCTTGCCCAAGGACACCACCAACCACCGACCTTCTGGTTAGTGAACGACCCGCTCTACCTCCTGAGCCACAGCCACAACTAACCTTGACACTTTCTCTTCTGCACCGCTTTTGCGGACTAAAGAAGCGCAGAACTTTTTCCTTTAACCCCCCAACTCTCCAGTCCCCGGTGCCGCCACATGACACCTGTGACGTTGCTTTTTCAACACTCTGTTGCCCCAGCAACCAACAAGTCACATGAGCATCAGCATGTCTTTACCTCAGTTGTGGAAGAACCTAAAGTTCTGGACTCAATAACACACAAACACACACTAAACAACTCTCTTGTTAGAGTGATCCAGCCTTCCATGTTGTGTGTCAGGGACTGATGACACAATGGATCTGAATTACATGGTCCACAGCTGGACCAGAGCGAGAAGAACACCAGCTGCAGGGAAGAACAACAATAATATGTTGAGTAAAAGTGTGTATTGTTTGAGATTTGCAGGTACACAGAGAGAAGAGCAGAAATACACAATGTGTTGTGCAGTTGTACAAATGTTCATTGTTACCAGATGGGAGTATATAAACAAAACCTGTCCATCACATCCGTCTTCTCCTCGTCTCTGTAAACAGAAGAACTGCACACGACTGCAGCCAGTGGTCCTTTCTCTTTATCAGCTGATCAGCTGGAAAAAAGATTGATGGAGGGAAAAGAATAAAATTTGACTCATTTCTGCTTATCACCATGTGATCAGTTGGTTGCCATGTAAACACAGCACATTCCTCTGCAGACACGTCAGTTAGACTCAGTCCTCATTCCAACACCTACGCCACAGTAAGACCTTGAAAGCGCAGCCCATTGGCGCATTAACAAGTGAAACACTGATTTATCTCAAGACGGCGACCTGATACGGAGTTGATTCAAACCATGAAACGGCTGAAAGTGATTTCAAGTCGATATTTGGGGCAGAACATGACACTCCCTGTCAGTTTTTGTGCGTCTGTGATTTGTTTCAGAAGTGGCTGTGGATTTTCTACGACTGATGCGACCGTTTTCTAACTGACAAGTCTGATGTGGGTCGCAGAGTGATGAGAGGTGTATTAGGGGAAAAACTGTCTTTTTTATTTGATTGTATTTCTGAATGTTTCAACAGAGATAGAGACTGAAGTTAAGTTGCAAAACAACTATCCTTGGATGTGTATTTGTAAGACATTTACATTTACAACAGAAACCCCCTTGAATTAAAACACATACTAGGAGCACAACTATTATTATTGATGTTAAAAAAAAAATCAGTGACTGAGCTTCACAGCTAACATGCAGACAGCAGTGTAATCAACTGTGCAACTGTTTTGTTTAAACTCTACAAGGTGAATAACAACTATCAGAGGTGTTTTCCTCCACACAGAGTGAGTAAAACCACATCCTTCTTTCTGCACTTTACTCACTTGTGCATGCATACGAGCTATGCCCACCAGCAAGAGTGTGCACCTTAGTGTGTGTGTGTGTGTGTGTGTGTGTGTGTGTGTGTGTGTGTGTGTGGGTGTGGGTGTACGAGCATGTGTGTGATCTGTTTTTTTCTGGATGTATTGTGTATTGCTCAAGCCAACCAAACCTCTCACCAGCAAAACCTCAGGTCACATGTCACATAGGAGCTTCTGTGACTCTGGTGTGCAAACCAAACGCCTGGCTGCAGCTGTGAGCACGTATAGCTCTCTCTAGGCCCCAAAACCCACGGCACATGTCACCACTGCAGCTACACTGGCTCTTACTTTCTGATGCTGTGATGCAGTGCGTACTGTATATATATCTGTGACATCAGATATTATTTCAGCTTTACATTACTAATATATTGCACAGTATCATGTTCTGAGAAATAGCTGGTTTCTGTTTCAATCTCTTTTCTCCATTCTGGCATATGTGACAGTGTGTATTTACATATAGATTTCAGGGGTTCCCCCAGAACACTTGTTAAGCTGGGTGGCAGGGGGCCCCACCGGTGGACAAGCATGTTTTTTGTGATGTGTGCCTGGCACAGGCCAACAACTGACTAATGGCAGGGCCCAATACAGGGTGGGAAATTAACGTTTTCTGACTGGTGTTTTTTATAACTGACGTTATGGTTTGGAACTTAAAGGGGAACTATGCAAGTCCGCTAGCTTTTCCGCTGTTTCGGTTACGCTCCTCTCGCCCATGTGCATTTGTTTACAATGAAGCTGGCGAAAAATCAGTAAATGGAGCGATGGATAATGTTACATAACATATATGATGTTACGGCACGTGTGTCTGTGTAGTCTTAACCGTCATGAACAAAAGATTACAGGGTTACGGAGAGCGTTTGTGTCGCAGTGTGCAGAGACGAGAGCTGGGACACCGGGGCGGCGGCCATGCAGGTAGGCTACTACACTGATGTTGCAAGGTTGGTTTTCAGCCGTGAGACACCATGACCTGGGTCGTTTCTCACCTCCATTCTCACTGTAACAAGTCACAAGTCATGTAGTTAACTATCACAATTACTCCAGAGCTTTTTAATCGAGGTAAAAATGTAGCATAGAAATCCTGCTTAGTTCCTCTTTAAGTCTTTGCTTATGTTTTGACAACAAAGACACCACACAAATACACACACATAACACATGTAACACCCAGACCTTCACTCAACAGCAGAGCTCCCCACTCAGCTCACTGTCAGCCTGATGGTGGCAGAACCTGTTATCACTGTACACCAAAGTGTTGCCAGGGAACATACTACTGTATCTGTCACTGGCTGTGAGTGGAGACTTACAGTAAAGGGATAGTTCAACATTTTGGCAAATAATCCCTATAGTTTTAGGAGTAGGTT
The DNA here is from genome assembly GCF_045865225.1 of Trachurus japonicus. Lineage (NCBI taxonomy): Eukaryota > Metazoa > Chordata > Actinopteri > Carangiformes > Carangidae > Trachurus > Trachurus japonicus. Next base: position 5,179,582 of record NC_140910.1, read on the forward strand.
CGTTACCTTTAATTGGGTATACAAGCTTTTTTAGAGCTGCTCAGAGCTACGCTACGGAGGCTAATGGAATTTCTTGGTTTCCGTCATCAAACTCATCAAATACACAATCCAACAACCCCAAAATGCTCTAGTGGACAAGTTGTGACCTGCACATTCACCATGCTATGAGATAACATAACGTTATGAGACAGAGTTCTTTTAGAGGTAAATTCATGCAAAATTGATGCACGTTTCCTTTGGGGGCAGTTTTTCAGCAAGAAGTCTCTGCATTCAAGGAAATAAAAACTTGTCAGCCGGCAGAAGTGTGTATTTCATTATTCACCAACAACAAACACCAAAGAATTTCCACAACAGTAGCCATGATTGACAGTTTGCATCTGGTTACGCCTTCCCAGTGACCTATAAACTCATGCAGGGTCATGGTCGATGATTGGTCGGGGTCATACTTGTAGTGTTACTAGTCTGATCCTGGCATTAACAATCATAAGTGTACAGACAAATCAGAAGCCATGAGAAACCTCTATGTTACACTGGAGCTGAGGAAGCAGGAGCTCAGCAGGATACATTGGTACGAGGTGCAGTCATTAACTGATGTTGCTTCTCTGATCTTAAGGATACATTTTACAGATTTTCTGTGGACGTCCTCAAAAGTCCAGAAAAAACAGAACGCACAAACGCAGTCGAAGATACACACACGTCCATCCCCCTGTCTGTGATTTGCACCATCTGTTAACAACAACCGCCGCAGCCTGTGAGGCTGTTTTTACCTGACACTCAGAGGTCACAGGGTTAATGTTAGTTAGAACTGTTTGAGTCAAAATGGTACTTCAGGCCTTTCTACAGCGATGACACACTGTCCCTATGAAGCTGTGACCTCACAATGAGACGTAACCACTGTCAGACTGTTTAGTGGTTTGTTGTGTGTGTGTGTGTGTGTGTGCGTGCGCTGCATGTCCAAACATACTATGGGAACCACTTGACTGTATAGTCACAGGTGTTTCTTATCTGTAAGACACACAAACTCTCCGTGTGCATCTGGTGTATATGAGACTGTTGTGTATATAAACACACAAGCTCAAAGCTTATGGCCGCATGAGACACTGAAACATGTTTAGACGTTAGAGGGAAAGCATCTGGGTGAGCCCAAGATGAAGATCTAAAACCAATAGAACAAAGTGCCAAGAGCCGAGAGGACAGAAGGTGCACGTGACAGAGCGCACAAGGCATGGAAGGGACAGTCAACACACATAGTTTAATGTCCAAATGTTGAATCAGCCGATACACCACCATCGACACAACACAAATAAAAACAAACACCTCAGTGCAGGTAGATGAAATCCTGAGACTCACTGACTCAGCACATTTAAAGATGCAAACACTCATGGAAGTAGTCATGGTGATCAGTGGGGATATGTCTTGTGTTCCACCTGTAGTGATCTTACCTACACACAGTTTTATAAATGAGGCCCCAGCCCTTCTAAGCGATCTTGGCCAGCTTGTTTTATTCTGCATCCGAGTGGTATTACTGTGTTCACGTCTGCCCAAACGAACCGATCTTTGGGGGTTAAACACTCCCTGTTTTGGAGCAACTGTTCCAAACGAGCCAGGTCAGAACCTAAAACTAAATACGTCTTGACTGCAGTGGCCTTTTGTAGCACAGAGCTCTTTCAGAATGGAAAGCACAGGCAGTGAGTGATGATAAATACTAACAGCTGATTGTGGGACTGGAAAGTGAAAGGTGGCTAAACAAGGGAGAGTTAGTGATATGAGAAAGGTAGACAAAGAACAACCCAACAAGTGGACTCACTGTGACACTTTGCATGAATGATTTTCCTGCATGGACATGTTGGTTTATGCAGACACCCAGTACAGTATAAATGGAGCCATGTGTGTCTACTGTCCAGAGTCTGCCCCGCTGCTCTCCTTGGTGTCTGTCAACCACATGCTTCCTCTCCTCATACTGAGGTTCATGCTACTCAGATCCAAACCCATCGTTTCCTCTCCCTTTGCCGATCCTTCACTGGAGTCCCATCCACTGTCTTGACTGGGAAGTCAACCCATGAGTCAGTGCAGTGATGGCGTGTCACCCCTGCACCACACATTTCACATTTAACATCATCATGGCATGACAGTAACTAACATCACTCACTCACTCCATCACACTCATTGAGGCGTAAAATAAGACAGAAATATTACAACCATCTACGGTCCTCCCCTACACCCATAGCTATGGTCAGTCCTTCCAGAAAAAGTTTTTTGTGACTTTTGTGGCCAGAAATCCTTGATGATGCGGCAGGATTTCTCGAAAAACGTGATGGAATTCATCTAATGTACTGTATGTGATGAAATTGCGTGAATTTGCAAAAATCTGTGGGAACTGGCAAAAGATGTGATTTGATGAAAAAGAAAAAAGGAAATTCTCCGAACACATATTCTTATAGGCTATACTACCTTAATGTAAAAAAAAAAGAAGTCATATGACATCCTATGATAAGCAAATATATACATCACAGAAAGTGGGAATATTTAAGTTCTTATCTTGTTTTATTTCAAAACTTCATAAACATGGCTAAAACTTAGAAAACCTGAGTTTCAAAAGTTTCTTAGCTTTACAAAATAAAGAAATGCTATGTATATATAAAAAAAATTGTTTATCTTGTTGCGAGAGGCAATGACATTTCACATCGCTTAATCACACCACTTCATAATGTTCCCTTAATTGGCAACAGAGGGAAAATAGCTGCTCCTGTGTGTAAACATAAACATGCAACATTTTTCAACGTTCTATTAAGATATATGTGTATTTCAGCTATGAAAATGCTGGGATTCTGATATCATTCAAGCCCTGCATATTTCACGCATATTGCGTGGAAACTGGCAAATTTTGCGGCCCAGGTGCATCATCTTTGAAAAAATTGCCCCCTGCATAATTTACCAGCTTTGGCTGATTATGTGTTGGATTATGCTATCATATAAGAAGGGACTGTGTAGTACTTTTGTTTTTAAATTCTTGATAGAACATAGAGGATTGATAGGTGCAGCCCCAACACCGTTTTTCAAGCTTCGATGTAGTTGCAAGTGATGGAGAGAGGTAAAAAGGAGTGGTGGAAGAGATAGATGGTTCAGGGATTGCTCCATCGCTTCAGTGAGAGTGTAAGTGGCACCAGCGAGGTTGACATCTGCTTCGTGTTAAAGAATGCGCTGGGCCTCTCACTTGATGAAACCCAGCCTGGCGTTCAACAGCGCACTGAGATACTGCCATTGGTCTCTCCTCCTCCCCCACTAGCCAATAAGGAGCCAACAGACCCCGAGGAGACGTTACATTAGCCCTGCAATCCATCCTCCTCCAGCCCTCTATACCGTGGATCCTCTCTCCTGCCGCTATGGTGCGTTCACATCCACATGGGAACGGCCCGTTGAACGTCTTCATGTAATAAGATCATGGAAACAGACGTGTCCTTATGAACATTTGTCATGTTTAGTTCTTCCAGATGTATCGATTAGATTATAAATCACACTTTAAGGCAGATTTACTTTGAAAATAATGTATTTACCATAACCTGGGTGTAAAATGTTCACCACTCTACTTGATATTGAGTCTATTAGTTGAATAAGAGTTGTTTTTTTCTCTCACCTACACCTTAACTCTTTTACCGTGAATTGCACAAGGTGTTGAAACACACACATATAGATTTACTGCCTGACATCTGACTTGAACAGCACTTTCTAGTAGAAACTCTGGGACAATATCTACAATTTCCTCATAGGACCTGAATGTAACATTAGCTGGACAACAGCTGTGTGGGTTTCCCCCTCTATCGCCTTGACAACCAGAATCCCTCACAATAACAATAACTGCTTAACATTTCTTTCTTCCTTGTTTTCCTTCTGCTGGATCTTACCTCACTTTCTCTACTTTTCACATTTTTGCACCTCCCCCACCACCACCACATTTTACTGCCCCTCCACTCACTTGGAATCATATCTCATCCTGAGCAGTTTGATGCAGCTGCAGGCATGAAAGCTAAACTACAAATTCTATATATAATTTTGTTTTTTAGTCGAGTGACTGAGCCTTGACATGTTAATGGAACAGAAGGTCTGTCTTGCCTCCCCCACAAAACTGGTCAGTTGATTTGGTGCAGATAAAATTTGAGGAACTGATTCAGTAAGGGTTAAAAAAAGGAGCCATCACAAGTTCAAGATGTCACATGTCACAGCTTTTACAGTGTAACGAACTGGGGGCATGGAGTTCGAGTAAAACGAGAAGGTTTAACAAAAACCTGAGTTGCATCATGGGTGTTTTGGGAGCTTCATGTTTAGTATTACCAAAAAGTGTGTGTGTATTTTTTTGGCTTCTGGTGTATGCATTTCAGTTCTTTTTAATCCCTTCATAAAAATGTCAGAGAATCCCTTTATGTTGCTGTAAGGTGTTGCTGATCAGATCATTGCAACCAGGAGGCTCTTGGATGGTTGTGTGGGTGGTTACCTAGGAGTTATTAGGGGGTTTCGGCAGTGGCTCTAGGCAGTTGTTTGGTATTTGCCAGCATGTTACAGGCTTCTGTGTTCAACAATTACGTAGGGTTACTGTGAGGAGGGATGCATCAAGCTTTTTTTAGTCCTGATGCCGATACTGATACCTGGGTTTACTGCAGTGCTTTTCAACCTTGGGGTCGAGACCCCATGTGGGGTCGCCTGGAATTCAAATGGGGTCACCTGAAATGTCTAGTAATTGATACAAAAAAAATACTGCAAATTAAAAAAAGAAACAATTATTGTTATGATTTAAAACACCACACACAATCTTAAACAACTGTATCTATACTTTCACTTTCTCAAATATAATTCAAGTTCAAATAAAATGAAATATCTGAGCTGGCGCATCTTGATTGACGGCTTGATCACGGTTTCGCCAGAAATTTGTGATGTCAAAATGGAGTCACGAGCCAAAAAAGGTTGGGAACCACTGGCTTAGTGTTTCGGCTGATACCTGATACCGACCCCATACCACTGTTGAATTGATAAACTGTATATTTTGCCATGAGGAATTTGTTCTTAATTTGCTTGCCTGGGTAAATAAAGGTTAAAATAAAAAAAATTAAAAAGGAAGAGAGTGACCCTTAACCCTTATCAGACATGACTTAAACATTACTTTCCTAACTTTGTAAGATGTGGTCTGCTGACATGTGATGTAGCACGCGTCACAAACATATAACTGAAGTGAATAGATTGGATCATGGATCAGCTCATGGATCAGCTCCATTATCCAATTATCCAATAGCCGAACAGTAGGATATTAGTGTTCTAGTTGAGAGAATGTGAATGATTGTAAGGCCTGATACAGACTTCTTGGTAAAATGGCAGTAACATAGAGTAAAGGGTAATGTTTTAAACTGTTAATGCCTCACCTGTTTGCAGGAGCCACCTGAGACTGCTTATTGATTCAGTTTAATTGATTCTTTGACTTTCCTTCTTTCCCACACTTTGTGTTGTTTGGCTCTTTCCGTCTCTTACTCTCCTTGTGTGCTGTGTTACATCATTTCTGCTTTCAGTCTGACGCTCTCACTGAGGTCAGTGCAATCGCAATTTTATCATCACACATACACACTCACAGCTGGGCCTGAGCTCATTCTCTCTAGTGGACTACACTGGGTCACACCCTGTGTGTGTGCGTGTGTGTGTACGTACACTCCCTCTGTGGTCAGAGCAGTGTGATTTAGTGCCGTAATATATGTATTTCCCCTCAGTGACAGCTCCATGCTACAGTTCTGAGAAGGCAGCGACTGACCAGGCCTCCAGATCTCAGGCTGACGAGGTTGTGACAGAAAAAATAAAGCAGGCAAAATTCTTGATGGTATTTATCCATGTGTTTTTAATGAAACAAATTGCACCAGGGTGTGAAGCTTACACAATTGGCCATTAAATGCTAAGTTGTCCTTCTTTCCTCCACAACCTTACTGTAGCTCCAGCACTACAAACAACTGACTTGAAGTGAATGGACAATCACTGACAGTCAGACAATTATATTTCAAAACCACACACATGTTCATACATATATACTTTATTAGACAGATATAGATTGATAGAGGTTGTTCTGCTTTGTTTGTTTCTTAGGGAATAGAGTAACTAGTAATGTAAAATAGAATAATCAGAACAGAAATGTGATGTCCAACACTGATGTTACATAATGTATTTGTGATTTTCATGTTCACAAACAGGACTATCTGCAGAACAATTTCACTTTGCTAGATTAAAAGATGTCAGTGTGTTTCTGTATTGTACATTCATATATGTGTGTTTGTCGAATATGCTCCAGCTCCAGCTGCATCTGACCACACTGGTAGGCCACACCTACCACAGCGCTCTGACAGCTCTGGTGCCCTTGCGTGGAAGTCACCCTGTGGTCTAGAAACGGGGACATGAACCTGTTCTCTGCTGTGATGGGTGGCAGATAGATGTACAGAAATGTGCACAGAAAATACGCTGCGATGAACAAAAACATGGACACGTAGAGAAGAAGTAAGAATTCACAATACCACAAAAATAAGTGTTCTGCTACAAAACTTGTAAAGAAAAAAAAAGTCAGCGGTTTGTGTTCAGTCCCTGAATTACACTGTAACTCGCCCATTTAAGTCATTCTGTAAAAGCAGGTGTGACTTTATGCAAATTGTGGTTAACCTAATTTTGTATTTGTTACAATGCCTCACTGGTTCACATCTAAAAAATACTGAGTGACATCTCAGTTCTTGAAGAAGGGCATGGCAGGTTGCAGCAGGGTAGAATGTTATTTATGAGAAAGTCGGCCTGTGATTTCATATAAATTCAGACAAAGTCATTCAATTGAGAATGAGCACTACGGATGTGTATGTTGGGTTGTTTTTCAAAAGAATAATAGAGGGATCTTAATCATGCCAACCGTGCACCACACACACGCGTTGTGTGTCTATGCACATGCATGTATGTGGTACAAACTTTGGTTAACCTACTACACAGTTTCCTGCTACAGCTGTCGGCTGCATCACACTCTCCTCTTACTGTTCCCATACACTGTGTGGATTGTGTTTTGTGAGAAATGGATGGAATCTGAAATCTTACCAGTCACAGAAAATGTGTGTAATTTACGTGTGTAATCACAGAAAAATCAAATTTTAGCTCCATTCAAAATTGCTGAATCATCTTCCAGCTGTGACGTGCTTAGCGCCCTGCAGCAGATAGTGAAGAGGAAACCTGGTGCTGGTTTCACAACTGCTCTTTATACGGTAAATTTATTGAGGAGAGTTTGACAGTTGCATGAAAACAACAGAAGCTAAATTTAGACGTGATGGAAATATGAACTTCTCACTTGTCTCAGCATTATTTTTTACTGGATCAGCTACAACCGAAGGAAACGTACAATAGTGATTTTTTTTGATGACACACTTAAATTCATACTATAGTAACATACAATCATATTAATGTTGAATGAATTTACACCTGGAATAATGACATTCTAAAACATGGTTTTCTAAAACTGAGCAACTGTAGACAAGTTTGGGGTAGAAATTACACAAAAAACTGAGCCAGTTTGTGTTATTGTCCTGAATCATGTTCCTATGGGGAAGATATGCAAATGAATGTGATGTCCCAGGTCTAATGGTGGATCTTGGGGTAAAGATAACACAGCAGGAGCCTGCACAGCACATCTGATGTGGTGAAAACTGATGATGAGTGAAACACTGGCATCATGTCAGTGCTCCTTTGGGTACTTTAATTAGAACAAGTCTGAAGAACATTGGAAAATGATTTATGAAAAAAAAAAAAAAGAAAAATTCAACGTCAGTGACAAGTCCCAGGACTCTGGGCTTCTGCATGATGATTGGAGGATCTATCTAAAGGCTGTATCCTGTTTTTGATTGACATCTATTTTGAAACATACACTGGCACTGGAGCATTTTCCAGTTCAGTCTAATTGCGGATTTTAGCATTTTCTTGTTTCTTACATTTTCTTATTTGAGTTTGATATGGTTTTGTTAGTTCATTCATAAATATTGTATAGGCTAGATCATAGGGGGGATATGATGGATATAGTCACTGTCGACCTGATTTTGGCAAAGCCATTTGTTAGTCTTCCTTACGAGGAGAAATGAAAAATGAAACGAAGATCAACACCTAAGACTGATTTGGTGAAATAGGTAGAGAAATGCATCAGAAGAACTGTAAGGCCAAAGACAGAGTTGTCATTTGGTTGGAAACATCTTCTGTTTGTTTTGCATGTCACATAAACCCAGCCTATTCTTGTGGAGGTTGTAGTAAAAAAGCAACTGGACGTTTCACCCCTCATCCAAGAAGCTTCTTCAGTTCTGAGACTAATGCAGGAAACCCAAGTATTTAAACCCAGAGTGGGTGGTCCTATGTTTGGTCTCTGGTGAAACCAAAGTCACATGAAACCCAGCCTAGTATTTTTATTCTTGCCTGAAAAGTCATACTTCATAACCACCTCTATAATATACCTCATATAAGACCAATGAAAAGCATCATATTCCTTCCATGTCTTCTAGCTTCAAGTCCATATAGGATAGATCAATGTTATGGCAGATGGGGCCTATATTAGTACTTGAAATTTTCAAAGAAAGATACTGAGGTGTTGTGTTGCCCTAAATAACCTTTAAAATCAACCATAGGTAGGGAATCACCACCGCTTCACTGCTTACAATACGCTGTATTAATATATTTTATTCATGCACAATGGGCCACTCATATACCTGCCTCTGGTGACAAAATGTTAGCATTACTCTCTTAGAACACTGCAGAAATATAGCTATATATATATATATTTTTTTTTTTTTACCAAAATAAAGCCATTATTCTTTCCACAGCAGCAGCAGTGCTTAAATGCAGAGGTCTCAACCAGTGGGAGATGCAGCCTGTGAGGGTGTGGCCCTTTGTGACTGTGGTACACCATAAAGGCTACAACAGAGTGAGACGGGCCGCTCTGTGGGGGATTTTCACTTTTTTTCACAGTTGTGATGTGCACCTGATCCACCGCAAACCCCCACAGACGAAATCTCAGAGTCACAGGTGTGGTGCCAGTCTGGAGTGATGGTGGTGAGTGGTGAAAGCAGTCGTCCTCTGTCACTGTATGGACTACCGCAAGGCCAGGAGGGAATTGTGCATATGTCATGATTTTTCCATGTATATGTATCATTAGAAGATTTGTTAAGATCACCCACACTGAGGAGTCCCACCAAGACCCTAAGAGCATTCTTGGCAGTTAGACACTCTTCTTTCTTTCTAATTTCATTAGAAATGTATATTCTCTGTTACAATATGATAAATGTGCTCTGACTGTTCAAGCTTTGCTTTTACAAATGAGGTTTATGAGATGAAGTAATAACATGTAAGGAGGGGTACTGTATTGTGATTAATGGCAACAGTTAAGTCTTGGCTAAGTCTTTTAATATCAAAACTTCATGTCGGCCTTGTGTAATTACTTGACTTGTTGCTAAGGAACAAGGCTCAGCATGAAAACATGTATAACTCCAAAGTAGCATGAGTGCTGGGGGTGAAGTAGTCATGGAAAAAACTCTCATCTGATCCCAACACAGGCTCAAAAACAAATGTTGCATAAAATGGTTGTAAAGTGCTCAGAGTGTGTTTACAGTGTGCAGATGATGACTTGTAACGACAAATCAGCAACACATGAGGCGTTCACTCTGCGCTTTTTGTTTTGATCATGTGTTTCCACTGATCCAAAGGTGGAGGAATGTAACTGTAACCCAAAATACTCAAGCATGAAAATGGACACATGTGCTGCCCTTCATAAACTCTGCCTGGGAGCTCTTAGGCAGACGGAGCAGATGAACCAGATCAGGTGCTCGGCCTAGACCCCTGACCCCTGTTTTTATATGACTTTTTTTAATATATATATATTACATCATCTCTTCTTCAGGTGATTCCCTCAGCAGCACAGTTAACCTACTTATCATATATCATCACATTTGTTGACATTCGGACCACACCTGCAGGGCTGAGTGTATTGATCAGTCAGGAGGATGCGGAGAGAGGCCGGGCAGCAACTTGGAAAGACCTGTCATAATAAGCATTTGAAAACCCCAGTTGCCCCCTCAGTGAGTAGTTATGACTGTTTGAATGACTGCACACTCACTGAGAACTTTATTAGGACCGCCATACTAACTTTAATCACAGTACACTCACTGGCATAGTGTGTGAATTTTAACAGCGTGGTGTGGCATAACAAACGCTACTGCGCCACACCACCATCACCAGATATGATGATCGCAACAGGTGCACAACAGTTGTCCATCTGTGTGTTATATGTCTGCTGATTTCTCTCCTCATTTATCTGCCAGTCACTTATCCTAGAGCAGTGTTTTTCAACCTTGGGGTCGAGACCCTACGTGGAGTCGTCTGGAATTCAAATGGGGTCGCCTGAAATGTCTAGTAATTGATAAAAAATACTTTTTTAACCAATTACTATAATTTTTAAAATTATAAAAAAACACACACACAATCTTAGACAACTGTATTCTATATTTTCACTTTCTCGAATATAAATCCAGTTCAAATATCTGAGCTGGTGCATCTTGATTAACGGCCGATTAGCCCCCTCTCTCACCTCCCCATTTCCTGTCTCTCTCTACTACTACACTATCGATTAAAGGCAAAAGCCCAAACAATATACTTAAAAAAGAGAATGCAAAGTGAGTGCCCTTTGCCCTCAAACAAGCACCAATGAGCTTTATGCACAGCTCCACTACTTCCTGAAATAAGCCAGCTCCTTTATTTCCTGTCTTACATTATTGGACCAACTGATTAATCCAGGTGTGTCTGACCTCACAACAATAGTCAGGCACACCTGGATTAATCAGTTGGTCCAATAATGCTCATACTTTGAATACCTCTGCATTTTCCAGAATTAACACAACTTTGCTAAATACAATGTCGAATATTTTTTCTCAATTAGAAACAATACTTAAAAACAACAACAAATGGTAACACTTTACAATAAGGTTCCCTTAATTAGTTAGTTAGTACATTCAATCATTATTATGTATTACTTAGGATTAGGAAACACATTAATTAATGCAGCCTAGTAAGCAGTTAATTAATGTTTACTACTCAAAGTTAGTTAATAAATGATTAAGTAACAATACAAGTTGAATAATGTAATTATGTATGCATTACTCAGCATTAATTAACACATTAGTTTATATGTCAATGCTTAATAATGTACTAACTAATGTTAATTAAGGGACCCTTATTGTAAAGTGTTACCCAACAAATCCTACTATTGGAAACTATGCCCACTCCTGGTCTGAGTCCAAACACAGATACTGATACAGATGATTTGTCATGTAAACAGATACAGATATAGCCTAATACCCATTACACCTAATAATGTGAAACCAAGCTCACAGGAGGGGGAGGGGCTGTCAGTCACACCTGGATGGTACACACCTGTGTAGGCCTAATTAATCTAATTAACATAAATGTTGACACCAATATGTGTGTGTGTGTACGAGCAGTGGTTTAAAATCATGTGCATCGTGGTATGATGATGGTTTGGTTCTGACACCTGGACCCCCCCCCCCCCCTCGTGTAACAGAGCATGAGGCACTGAGGTAAACTGCAGAGGTAGCATGATGCACATACAGAATACAGCCATAATCAAACACAGACTGGACTGTCATTACACAGTGCTTTTGCTTGTATGAGTAACACACTTTGTTTTTATACACAAATCTAATTTGTATGCTTGGTTACTGTGCAAGATGTTCCACATGGAGCCCATGGGCGCCTTCCTCCATCTCCTCCTTCTCCGCTTTCTTTCCCCCTCCTCCTACCTTTTCCAAGCAGGTGCCACATAAATCCTCCTGGAACATACCAAAGCCTGCTCCCTCCCATTAGGCTACCTCTCCCCGCAAACACACACACACACACACACACACACACACGGAGCTGGGCACAAAACCCTTTCAGCTGAGTGTCATTTGAGGCCTGCAGATCCCTGTGGCATGTTGCCTGTGATGGCAGGCCTCCACGTGTAATTGATTCACGTTTATTACTGTATCTATAGTGTTGTGAACAGGAGGGAAATTACATCTGAATACAACATGTAAAGTAATGTGAAAACTGCAACTAGTGCTCTTTACATGAGCAGACTGTACCATTCATAAACCAGAAATGATTTGATCCCTGTACTTTAATAGAAACACCTACACACATATACAGTATTCATCATATAATTATGAACTCATGCAATTATCCAATCAGCTGATCATGTGGCAGCAGTGTATACAACCTTGAAGATCTTGTTCACAGCAAACATCAGCATGAAGAAAATTCAGTCAGTGTTCTCAGTGACTGAATTTGGTTTGAGTTTTTCTCAAACTGCTGCTCTCCTGGATTTTCACACTCTGAGTGGAACCGAGAACAAAAACACATCCAGCACATCCGGCTGGTTGGAGCCGACTGTCACTCACATAACCGCTCCGTGCTGTGTGGTGAGCTGAAGAAGCTTCAGAGTGAACAACATGTGCAACTTGAGGTGAACTTTGAAGATATATTTTTTACACTTTTGGACAGTGTGAGTGAGTGTAAGTGTACAGTTATGAATCGGAACGATTCACACCTTTGGTCTGCACCAGTATGTGTGAGAACACTCACTGTGGCTGCACTTTAGCAGTTTTTAAAGGTTATTGTTATTTATTAGGTTCTTTTTCAGTTGTGTCTGACTGTCAAACTAGACAATAAAATAAAGTTAAATGGCTTTTATTCATGTTTTACAAGGGGTTTAGGCCTTACTGTGTGTGTGTGTGTATATATATATATGAACTTTTTCCATTTTCCATACATTTAATCCTATATATATATGTGTGTGTGTGTATGTATATGTATATGTATATATATATATATATATATATATATATATATATTGCAAAGTTCATGCTACAGTGATATATCATGAAAGTAGGGCATTTAAGTACAAGTATGGAATGGTAATTTTTTTCATGTCAATCAGTTTATTGAAACAAAAGCTAACAACAGTATAAGCAATAAGTACAGTATATACACAATATATACACACAAGCATCGGGAGGGAATGTGGAGAGGGAAGAAATGGTCTCAGAACATCTCTAGCAGAGAGAGAGAGACAGGGATGACATGCAGCAAAGGGCCAAAAGTCGGATATGAACCTGGGCTGCTGAAATGAAAACGTTGCCTATGGGCTGTACTTTAAAGGGTGAACCACTGCAGCACTAGCTCCAAGGACAGCAGCAGTGATACCGGGGTTGTGTCCGAAAGCTGCCACTCATTCGCTCCTCCCTCCAACAGAGAGCTCATCAGTGAAATGAAAACAACTGTTTTGGACACTGCTCTGTGTATAATGTTGTGTAGTGACCACTGTTTTTTTTCACGTATTTTAGGGGCTCGTATGCCTTTAGTTTGACAGGGCAGCTGAAGAGAGAGACAGGAAATGTGGAGAGAGAGAGACATAACATGCAGCAAAGGGCCCGGGGCCGCTGCAGCGAGGACTATAGCCTGTTTATGGTGCCTGCTCTACCGAGTGAGCTATAGCATGCCCCTAGTTGTACACTTAATGATTGTATCATAAGTGCACTGTATAGGGCATGATAATTCTCACTAATCACTAATTTGGGCAGGATTACACAATGGTAATGTCACTACATAGTGTAGTGATTAGTGAGAAATTTTAGAGATGTCCTACTCTCACCAGATTGGAAACACGTTCATCTTTACTCTTTATGTAAATGCTGTAGGAGCCAATAGGAGACCTTCATGTAACCAAGTAGCTACCAGTTATTAGTTAGTTATTCATAGCAGTGCAAGTGATCAATCTATATCCTTAGGACTATCATTGTAACACAGCTCTACTAGATATTACCTCCAGGACCTTCTAAGCACTTTGATTATTGTAAGCACTTTATCCCATGACACGGTTGCACTTTTGTACTACTGTCGTACTACGGTACCGAATCTGTATTATTATTATTATTATTATCTATTGTACTGTAAACTGAATGCTGCTATTTTATAACATGCTTTTGTTTTTATTTATTGTATTTGTACCAGGGAACATCTATGTATGGGACAACGGATGGAAATTAGCCTGTGGCTACAATCCGGCTTGTTTACGATTTTATGTTTCGTTCATGAACTTGCACTGTCCCACCTCAAATAAATTGAATTGAATTTACTCTTTATGTAAATGCTGTAGGAGGCAATAGGAGACCTTCATGTAACCAAGTAGCTACCATGTCTTTTTGGCGTGGTAGTTGGAGGTGTTCGGACTGGATCTGCTCTCTGAAGACATGATAGTAGGAAGCTTTTGCTCTTGTGGCATTAAGGTTGCTTCTTCCACCAGCAGGGAACCACAGCAACATCCCTCATGGCCGACCAAACACAGCCTGGTGTGTTGATGAGATAGGACTTGGAGTATAAGGCAGCAGATGGCAGGGTCATCAACAGCATGAATCCATGCACCCAAACTGCCTGGTGTTAACTGTTCACAGAACAGAAAGATTCAGGAAATCCTTCATTCCTGCTCCCATCAAGATGCACAATGCCATTTGTTAGGCTATACACATTCACTCTGTATTTATATAATTTTAAGGTTATTTATTGCTCCGTGTGTGTTATCTTTTTTTCATGTGTCTTGTAAGCTGCTGGATGACTTGAATATCCCTCCAAGAGGATGAATAAAGTATTCTATTCTATTCTATTCAACATCAGATAAGAAACTCCCTCTAATGAAGTGATGAATGATGAGAATGAGTGAATGAATGAGTTTGAATGATGAAAATCATTCATCTTTTAAATGGCACCCTGGCTTGAGTTGACCTGCCCTTGGAGCCCAAGTAGGAGATGCAGTTAGCCATATTATGTATCTGTATGGATATAATCGGTGGAGAAAATGAAAACAGAATCATCTTCCTGACAACAAAATGACACTTTACCTACATATTTCTCACCAGGACACTCTCTCCCTCCCCCACACACACTGTGACTGCAGAGAGTCTTGTACATGTGTCACAACCACAAAAGAAGACAGGGAGGTCGGGAAGGATTAGTCAGTCACCCAGTTAAAATTCTTTCAGTGCAGGTGCAGCCCTATAAAGTGTCACACAGACACCTGTTAATCTGTGCTGCTTTCCACTCGGCCTAGGCAACCAGTACACACACATACACACACATAGGCCTACACACTGCTCGTCCCAATAAGAACATCTCCCTGTGAGCCTGTATAGCTGAGGAACTGAACCTTATGCTGAGCAAAAACAATGATTGAAATACCAGGAAGTTGAAGTATTTGTCTATGTTATTCACTGGGCCTGTAATAATATGAAGGGAAGGAATACGTATGTATATCAGAATCGAAACCAAACTGTGAGTGAGAGGAGGAGTGTTTTTCTGAGCAGCCATGGTTCATATCAGGACCACAGAAATAGGAACACAGCATGACAGGCTCATGATGTCTAAAATAATCTGTCTTTAACAAGTGATCCAGTCTTTAATACTGTGAATAACATGGTTACTGTAACTGGTTAAACGTAAAATACTCATAAACCTAAGGTGACCAGATGTCCCCTTTTGCCTGGACATGTCCCCTTTTCATGTCCTGTTCGAGGCATCTGGGTTTTTATTAATGAATTTGTGAAAATGTCTGGTTTTCATTGTTCTCCATGGGCCCACTAAGCATGAACTGAAATGGACTGGTGCTTTGCACTTTGTTGTGTGTGAGCAAACGTCAGAGCAGCTTTGCCTCTAATTACAAAATGCTGACGTGTGGGGTCGGCTCCGGTAGCTCACCTCCTACTGCACCAACCACTAAGGCTGAGTCCTTACTGCAGGGGCCCAGGTTTGAGTCCAGCCTGGGTGTAAATGTAGCTGTACAGGTGAACTACAGAAAAAAGTCCTTGCTTACTAGATTTTCTAATGTTTCTATCATTATTTTTTTGTTTTTATTATAATTTTGTAGGCTACCATTGAGTCTTGTTAAAGACAGATTATTTTAGACATCATAAAGCATGTTGAATAACCCCTGAGAACTCTATCTGAATCTGAGTGGATAGCAGGAAGTAACGTCGCCATGGGACCTCCATTCGGAAAAAAATCTCCATGTAAGTGAACGGGAGTCATTTTATTTCGTCATCCGATTCGGCACAAAAACCCAATAATAAAAAAATATTTTTAACCTATTACATAGAGACTGGATTATCATTTTAAAAATGATCGTCCCAACAACATAGAGTGACATGGTCTTTTGTACATTTGTAATTATCCTGCTATAGCTGATATTTGAGAGCATTTACAGGCACTGAAAGAGCAGAAACAGCAAGGCTAGGAGATAAAGGGAGAGGGGCCAATGAGAGAGAGGGAACTCCCACAGCGATTTCCATTTTCCAAACACCAGCTCTGTTTTAGACAGACAACAGCCTCGGTCCAGGCCCTAACAAACATGGAAAAAATCCTGCAAAGCCCTCCGCCCATAAGCCATCAGTCATCTGTGAAAACAAAACCCAAACCGAGAGGACAAAGCAAAACACTGGAGGCTTGAACGCACTCAATAAATCAAACATAGTCTAATTACACAAATTAGCCAAGCCAAGACTAAGCCCCTCTTCTTAAACACTGTTTATCGCTCTCACATTGGATAGTTTGATATTTGTTTTGGCTCACAGAGACTGCTGCTGAGACCCCCCCCCCCCTACACACACACACACATATACACACTCACACCCTAATTATTCTTTTCCTTCCTCCCCTGTGTCCTATCCTCTTTATCACTCTGTTCTTCCTCCTTATCTCTCTCTTAAGGAAATACCTTAATTACTTTCCTGGGATACAAACAAGTTTTACACATATGAACATTAAAACGTAGACACACATGTTGACATGACTGTTGTCTTTATAGCACAATTGGACTTTTACTCTCCTTAGCAGCCATACTCTTTGCATTAGTGTGTGTGTGTGTGTGTGTGTGTGTGTGTGTGAACCTCACACTTTCATCATATGTGCGTCACAGCTCTGTGTTGCTCTGGTCTGGATCCCTGGTACTCCTGGCTGCATGCAGAGGTACTTTTTCTAACTTCGCTCTTGGATAGCAGACAGGGGAAGCAGGCTGGCACTAAAACTGTGTAATAAAATGACCTCACACGCACACAAACTCGCACGTAGAGTGTATACACACATTCTGACACACATACCACTGGCACCAGAGTTTCTGGATTTCCCCCTTCTATAATTATGTTTGCCTGGGACCTGCAGTGATTTCTGAGCATCTGCCACTGGCAGCAGATGAGTAATCACAGTGGGGTTGGCTGATGAGAGATGTGCGTGGAGCAACGCTCCACTGTGACGCCTGCAGCTTTTAACACTCCTGAAACTGAGCCAGGAACGGCTGGATCTCGTCCCATCCCATCAGCTCCCACTGTGTTTGTTAGATTACATTAGGCCGGCCAACGTTCAGCGACCACACACACGAGCACGTGTGAAGACACACATTCAAAAGTGAAGAGAAAGACACATGCTCGTGCACTATAAGGAATAGGGATGTATGGATGTGTGGAAAAACATAAATCACATGCAGCTAATGTAAAACATGCAGTGTGTGGTCACTAAGAACAAACGTCCAGCTCAGAGTCTGCAGAATTGGATGAAAACAGACCAGAAGGAGGAGAAACACTGAAGCTGTGTGTGTGGGTCAGTTTTACATGTCAAACACCAAGATACGACTCTGTTCCAGATCACAGTCCACTCATCTGTTACCCTTTGTTGTTGAAATGGTTGAACAGGTCATCTACACAGTGAAGTGAGGAAAAACCAGATTACATTATGTAGAGGGGCCAGGTAGCTGAACCTTCACATTTTCATTCATCAGAACACTGCTTAAAGGGATAGTTCAACATTTTGGCAAATTGGCCCTATAGTTTTAGGAGTAGGTTCGTTGCCTACTTGCCTTTAATTGTCGGTGCAAGCTATTTTTAGAATGGCGGAGCAGAGCCGCGAGCTGCTCAGAGCCACGCTTTGGAGGCTAATGGAATTTCTTTGTTTCCCTCATCAAACTTATCAAATACACAATCCAACAAGTCCAAAATGTTCTGGTGCTCTGATAAGAGGAGACACCAGTAATGATTGTCAGACACACGGCTTCCTCTGACAGCTTCACTGAGTGTCTGGCTGTTTCCCCTTTCAAGCACTTGAGGCATGACAAACCAATCAACAAGCACCATTACTTAGAGAGGCTCAACAGGTAAATCCTGAAAAACCTTTTAAAACGTTCATGGTGATGAAGTATCCATATTGGTGAAGGCTGTATACAGCCCATGGCACCTGGCCTCTCTATGTAGCTAATGTCAAATGAATACCATTTACAGAGAAACACTGAACAAGTTCCAATGAGTCATATACGTATCCAAAGACTAAAAAGAGAAAATAAGACTAAAAAGGAAATTAAAAAAAGACTAGCTACAGTTAATCTCCAATATTGATCATATCTCAGTTCTGTATTGATTTGTCACCCTGTTTCACAATAATTAGATTGATAGATGATTCTGCAATGTGAAAAACCGGTTATTTTTGCTCACATCTCCAAACAGTAAGTAATGTTTAAGGGGAACTATGCAAGTCCGCTCGCTTTTCCGCTGTTCTGGTTACGCTGCTCTCAGCCATTTGTTTACAACGAAGCTGACGAAAAATCAATAAATTGAAATGTTACATAACATAAACAATGTTATGGCGTGTGTGTCTGTGTAGTCTTAACCATCATAAACAAAATATTACGTGTTACAGAGCGCGTTTGTGTCGTAGTGTGCAGAGATGAGAGCTGGGACAACGAGGCGGGGACCGAGTAACTTACACTGATGTTGCAAGGTTGGTTTTCAGCCGTGAGACGCCAGGTGGAAGACAGAGAACCTCCACTCTCACTCGTAACAAGTCACAAGTCATGTAGTTAACAATCACAATTACTCCAGAGCTTTTTAATTAAGGCAAAAATGTAGCAGAGCCACGGGAGAAATCCTGCTTAGTTCCTCTTTAAAGGTGAGTTTTGGACTTTTGGGATTCTAAGTGTGGGTGAATGAGCCCAGTGAGATCATTCTACGTCTGCTTTGGTACTAAAAATCCATCCATATCTGAGTTTAGCTCACCAGACCCTTTCATTTTTGTTAATAGTTTCATAGCTTTTTTAAAAAAAGAAAGAAAAATAAAGTACATTTATTTGTAATTAGCTCAAGAAAGACTGAAATTTACTTCTCGCCTTCACTTTTATGTCCACCGACAGACAAACAGGGTATTTTCTAACAGAGCTGTCCATCTTTTGTCCTGATGATATCCACTTTTCAGTCACCTGATGTACTCGACAATCAATAGAACTTTCTGGAAGCCCTTAAAAGTCGTCCAGCTCAGACTGTCCCTGTGCTTCAGAGACATTTCACACACACCAGACATTTGCAGTGACGGGATTTAAAATGTTTCCCTGATTTTATCACCATGTACATTTGATCTCTATACCACACAAAGACGTTCCTATACGTCTGAGTGCTAAGTGATGTGACTCCCCACATGAATTCAGATTTACACACTCTGGCTCAGGTTGTAGCTGCATGAGAGCAGCTCATTTTCTCAGACGGGGATGTTTTCGGTCAGCGTCATTGGTGACGACAAGAAGATAAGACAGGACCACTGCAGTGAAATAGTATATGCTGTTTTATGAACCGGGATGAGGAATGTAGAGAGATTAGGTCTGTAAGAGGTCGGTACGTGTGTGTGTGTGTCTGTGCAGAGTCAGCTGAATCCTCAGAACACACACGCATATTGTACAGTATACTGTAACGCTGTGGTTTCATCTGCTCACACTGAGATGTGTCATGCGCGCTGATAGAGAGCAGTCCCATGTATATCCTCTGCACACACTCAGAGATTACATTCATTGCTGCATAGTTTCTGTATGACAGCAGGACAGATGGGAATTAGAGAAACTTTCCAGTAGGGTTAACTGTACTGCTGCACTTTGAAGTCATTCTATCATCTAACACTCAGTGCTAATGGGGACGGTGGTTGAGAAGTGAGCTGAGCACGTACGATGCGACACCTCACACAACACCGAAACTGTGTTCAGAGCCTTTGAAATAATGGAGAAACGGTTTCACACTACAAACTGCCCACATGTAGGAGGCCTCAGCTTCCAGTCAGAACACACTGGATCTGAATCAGACATCAGTTGATTGTACGTTATCTTTGTCTTCAGGAGATGATGAATGAACTTCTGCTTGTGTTTTCATAATCAAAACCTCAAAGTCATTCTTTCAGAGGAGTCTGTCCAGTCTAAAAGAGATTTGCAATAAAAGAAAAAGTCTAACAATATTTGTGAGCCCAACTGAGGTAGGAGGCCCCTCGGGACATCTCTGTCCACCACTGTCCATCCAGTGCCCCACTGTCATGTGCACTACTATACTATGTACTTACTTCTGTATACTGTGTACTTCTGTGCACTTACTGGAACTAACAATGGTAACGGTTGCCAACCTCGTCTTCTTCTTTGGACGGCTATTGTCGCCTGTCAACCAGGGTTATTATAGTTAACTAAAACTAAGACTAAAACTAACAGTGAAAAAATTATTTAGTAAACTGAAAATAAAAACTAAATTAAACAATGAACAACACAACACAATTGAATCGCAGATAACATTAGCTGAGTTTTAGTTTTCTTTGGGGTGTCTGAAATTGCAGGAAGAAAACGCCATAGCCCAATATGGGACGACCCGTAGGTAGATAAGAGTGAATGGAACCTGATGAGGACTGATGAGATGCAACTAAAAGGAAAAATCCCACAAATTTGGAAGTTCATCTTCAGAGGTCTCACAGAGGCTTTCTCCTAAAACCTGAAAAAACTAAGACTAATTAAAAACTAATAAAAAAACTAAACTAAAACTGCTTAATCACTTGTTGAACTAACTAAAACTGAACTGAAATATAAAAGCTAACTGAAAAACTAGATAAAAATAAAAACAAATGAAAATTTTAAAACTATAATAACCATGTTGTCAACACATCTCTTGGCTTGTTTTGTTTGTGATTTCAATTAGCGATAATGAACGCCTTACTTGTACTTTGTGCCACCTGTTTAATTCGAGGTGGAGACATGTGTCGCCGCGTCGTCAGCTGGCCCCACTTACTGGTGGAAAACCTCGGCCTACCGGTATATTATACATACATACATAATATTATGTATTATGTTGCTACGTAGCCAAGAAGGTGATCATTGAGGGTGGGAAGTGTCCATTGTTCCACATTCAACTTTCAACGTTATGAGTGCACCATCCGGGTACTAACAGTACACTGCATTTTGACATAATTGTCTGTGTGAACGCACTTACACACTCAAAATAGTTAAAGTATGGAAGTATTTTAATTGAGACACAGCATCAGTCTAAAGGGAATTTGCTCATGAAACAAATTCTATTCTATGAGATCACAATGACATCAAAATGTCACGCGTGCATATTTTCTCAATGCCTTGACCGGTGTCCAGCCACACAGTGTAGGTCTGATAGGCCCAGGAATGTCGCTAACATTAACCCTGTCCCTAATACACAGTCTTCTGCTGTGACTTTATGTAAATCTAAATCTAACCTCAAACTAACCTAAACTTAACTTCCTTTTTATGAAATTTAAATTCAACTGCGTGACTGTTTTGTGACTGTGGGAACACACATGCACGCACACACGTATGCATGTATATAGCGTATTAGACACACACAGAGGAAGAGAGAGCGAGAGAGAACAGAAGTGTCACTGTCGGTCTGACCATCAGCAGAGCAGCCTTTCTGCTTTTATACCTGCCCCTAAAATAAGAGCTCTCCGATTGGCCGAGACTCTGTTCTCACTGAATCACCCCCGACCAATTAGAGAGCAGCACTTCCTGTTCTGCGAAAGATGTTTCCTGTTGATAGTCAAGTAGCACTGTGTGTGCCTCCCCACAGTGCGCGTGTACATGTGTGGGTCTGCGTAATGGTGTGTTGACAGTGTTCTGTGGACCAGTGTGTATGTGTGTGGGGAAGTGCTGACTGTGATAGTGGTTTCACTACACTGGTGTGTATGTGGAATCAAGTGTTTTGGTTGGAAAGTAAACACAATAGTGAGGAGTGCAGCACATGTGCTGAGGCACATCTGACTGGCCGGTAGTAACCCTGGCACCAGCCTCCGACTGGAGCTGATACCCGACCTGTTCTATCAAACACTTGATTGTAGATCAACAAAATTAAACAACGTGGATAAGAGTGAATAAAGCAGGTAGCACCAAACACACCAGGTCTGTTATGTTTTAGTCAGTTCTAACAACCTATTGTCTTGGTTACAGTGAAACAAACCTGCCTTTCTCAAAGGATTATCACTCTTTAAAGCCAGGAGAAATGAGATCATCCTCTGTCAGGTGGAATATCCCTAAGTATGCAGGGGAACATTTATAGGAGAGAGGGATTTGATCTGATCTCTCAATGTGACTCCTCTGCTTTCAGGTTGATGTTGTTAGTTGTACACATAGGGCCGGATCTACTAAGATCCCAGATAACAGCCGCTAAATAAGTATCCGCAGCCATTTGTAGCAAAGCTGTGCCAGTTAAGACTTGCCTTTCAAACGTGCTAAATAAAGACGCAAAAACTGCCACCGCAATCTGTTTCAGGTTTGGTAAATCACATTGCGTGCGCTAAATAAATCTATTTGCATCTAATCTAATCTACTCCTCCCAATATTTTGCACGTTCTGGCAGAAACGTCCATATTTGCATAGTCATTCAGGCAAACATGCTAAATGGATTGCACGTGCAATATTGCCCGTTTGAGAGACGCAATCCTCTGTGCGCCCAGTTAGTAGATCAGCTTCACCATGTGTTTGCGTGTGCAATCAAGTTTGCACATATAACCAATCCATTAGTAGATCCGGCCCATAGTGTTCACCATTCAGACACAAAATAGTAGATTATCTCTTTCTTCTTCTCTGTTCATTTTTGGTTCAAGGTCTCACCTAGTATAGATGGTTGGTTTGATACACCAGGTTTTGGTTCAATATTAATTCAGTTGTTAGAACTCCAGAGGAAAGCCTGATAGAGGTTGTTAAAGGAGACATATCATGCCCCTTTTCCACAAATTGAAATAGTTCCCAGGTGTCTTAAAGACATGTCTGTGACATGATTTGGTCAAAATCCCCCAAGGATCAAACATCACAGCTCTTTTCATCCTCTCAAAACAACCCTGTTCAGAACGGCTGGTTTCAGAGCCTGTCCCTTTAAATGCAAATGAACCACTGCTCACCCCTCCCTGCCACTTCTACCTGTACAAGTACTCACAGGTTAGGGTGGTATTATGCAAATTCGAAAACTAATGACATCATTATATGACAACTGAGGGAACAGCTCGTAAAACCACATGGAATTCAACCTAGGGAGCCTGAAAAAACAATTTTTTTTTGTCAATTCTCACATTTTGAAGGCCAGACAAACACCCAAATATATGTTAAAGAGCCTTCAAAAAGTGATATTTCCATAATATGTCCCCTTTAACAACACAGATGTCTTCCAATGGTTCAACACATCAAATACAACACGAGAAAAGAGGAAATATGAAGCTTTAAGCTTTGATTAAATATTTATCAAAACATCAGATTTGTAATATGTAACATGTGGGAACAAGTGCTTTACAAAAACACACGTATCATATGTCACACTGCTCAAAATATAAGTTATAAAACACCATACTGTCATGCATGGACACATCGGCTTTTTATTTATTACTGTAAATAAGTGTGTCTTTGTTGGGTTATGACGCTCACAAGATTTCCACAATGGGCTTGTGCACGTGGGCTGTGCACGTGTATGTGCGTGTGTGTGTGTGCATGCATGTTTGTTTAGAGTCCTTGTCTGAAGTGTATCCAGGCAGGAATAGATGGTTTATGTAACTGGGAGTGTGGTGACGGATTGTCCTGGACACACAACAGTCAGGATCAAAAGTGGAGCGGGGCAGAGAGCACCCAGCTGAAGACCACCATACACCACAGCTTTCAGATGAGATCTCCTATATACATTCAGTAGGTTTGTCACAGCACTGAGACAGACTGTGTTCACATGCAAGTTGACATGCGTCGTTACAGATGTGGAGAACAGATGTGAATTTGGTTGTGTTAAAAACAAATGACTGTTGTCTTCTTCAGGACATCACTGTAAATCCAACTGTGGGCGTAATATAATAATATGTAGAACTTGTGAAAATTCTGAAAGCAGAACAATGCTATTATTTTGAAATGATTTTGAGCTGTAATGGCTCAGAGATGGCAACAAGGATCATTGCAGGATAACACCAGTAATCCCCCAGTAATATCAAAGCCAGATGATGAAATCTTCACAGGTAAATAATGAAGTGTTTATGCAGTTGTTAACTTGAAGTGTCATTAGACAATGGAGGCAGAGCTGGAGAGGTGGCTATAAAGAACATACCAGGACTGAGCACAGCACTGTACAATAATACGGTGGCCCAGAGGGCTCAATGCATGCAATGAATGCAATGCAATGAATTTTTAAAGAAGTGCTTTCTTTTCTATCATTATGAGTTCAATGTGCAAAATGTGTTATAGGCACTTTCTGTTCTCTAATGTGTTCTGACACTTGTTTTTATGTTTTGTTACAGTGTGTCGATTGCATGAGATGGACTGTATGCAGCACTGCGAGTCCAAGACAAATTTTCACATGGGGACAATAAAATGTATCATATGATATTGTATCATATTGTATCATATCAATGCACTGCAACTCAAATGGACATTCCAGCGTATGTTTAACCCATGGCAAACTTCTCTAGTTGTAGCGACTTTAGCACAGACAGCCAGATAGCAAAACGCTGCTGTCCGTCAAAAAAGTCACTCATAGCCACAAATAACAGCGCCATATTTCGTCAACAGTACAAATAGGGTCCCAGCACATCATTCATTCATTGTGTGACTCAAATTGCTTGACAGTTGAAAACACATGTACACATACAAATGAACATTATAAACAGTGTAGCCCTGTTTACACTGCACTGTTCAGACTCTGCTCTGTAAAGTTAGGGATCTTGCCTTCTCAGTGGATGTCTTCTCCACCTCGTTGTCCTTTGAGGTCATCATGGGCTCTACCCTTTCATTTGACACACACATTACAGTTTTTCTCAATTTCACTGCAACACCAAACCCTACTGTGTGAACCAACTTCTCAGTGCCCTGAACCCATTTATTGGCACTCTTAAGCACTTTTCACCTAGTTAGACACAACTTGCAAACCTATTCTCACCCACTAAAACACATTTTGCAAAGTGATGCACTTGTGTTGCATAATGGTAAGCACAGGTAGCAAAAGTGAAACTCGATCAAAGCACAGGTGCCTAAACTTGTAAGCACAGCAACTCAAAATTGATCACACTCATGGCTAATGGTGTGAAGAAACCAGTATAAGCCAGTTCAGAGAGCCCTGGTTGTTGAAGTTTCACTATGGATAGAAACAATCAGAGAGGCAGAGGCAGAGTATGTAAGTCCATGATGCTGTAGATGAATAATTGTGCAGTATACTGTATGCACTTTTGTAGTTGTCATGTGATCCTTTTTTATATTATTTATAATAGTAGTTTTACTACAAGTGCTAAACAGGATTTTTGTTTTGTTTTGCAAAAAGCATTTTCCTATTGCGGACGTAAAGATTATTTCTACAGCTTTATGATCTGATCATTGTGTTTTCCTTATTTCTATGTTGTGTGTAATGACTGTTCAGTGTTGTTTTTCATTTTGACTGACTCAGGGTCTGATCTGACAACACTGTTTGGTTTTGAGGTGATAGTTTGGTTTTGCAGGTATAGTCAGAGGTTTTGTGAATGTAGTTTGAAAATTGGGTTTTGTGTTTACAGTTAAGAGAAAAGGATGGAAGGTTTCACCAAATCTGCCTTCTTCCACCTCAAAAATATATCCTGACTCTGCCCATCGGTTCCTGATTCTGTTTCTAAGCCTCTCATACATGCTTTCATCACCTCATGTATATAAATCAAAGTTATTATCATTATTATAATTAGATGTCAAATCTCCATCTGCGAGAGAACTTTTCCTGCAGAGGAGATACATGTGTTTCCCCACGTCAGAAAGTAGGTGAGGAGGTTACACATTAGCTGTATAGGTACAATTATACATACAGTAGGTGATAATATAGAAAATATGGTAGACCTGTATGAACACATTTACAGTATCAACAGTCAGTACATTTAGTAAGAGTGAGGGAGAGATGTGTGTGTTTGTGTGTTAGATAAAGAGAGAGATAGCTTTCACTAACTCAGGTGGTGATAAAATGATGTGTAGAATCTATTCAGCTACCTGTGATTGTGCTTTGAGTCACAGTAATGTATCACACACTTATCACACCAGCAGAATGTGATATAATGTACAAATGAGACAAGTTAATATGTCAACACAGATTTCACCCCCTTTTTTTTGTAATAATTAACCATGTGTGTTGTGGGTGGATATGAATCAGAGTGTGTAGTTAATCTTTTAAGAGTGAGGAGAATGATTGATTATTCTTCAGTCAGTTAACTACATATCGTCACTGACCTGTGAGCACAGTACTGACACACACACACACACACACACACTGGTTGAATCACAGCTCTATAGTGAAAGAACAGCAACTACCCACAGGTTACTGTAATGCTGACTGACATGAGAAGGACAGAGCTGAAAGCTAAGTGTGAAGATCAAGTTGAAGTTAAAGTTGAAGTAATGGCTACACCTTTATAGCAGAACATGTTGACTCAGTGTGAGAGTCAAAACTAGCCTGACTCCGCCCGCCTACGTACTTCTGCTCAATTTTCTCAGCCTGGGATTGAAATTGAAATGCTGTCTCTGCTTTTCTCCTGCAGAGAATCTACCACTATCCGATCCCTAAATTGTTTTCCTGATGGTCACCCGGTGTTGAGGGGAGCAAAAAACCCGACTGAAATTGATGCAAAAATAAACAGTCGAGCAGTGCAGTGGTAATGTACGGAAGCCCTAAAGGGCCAAGTCCGTATAAATTTTTTTATTATCGTTTTCTCGTGATAACGACTTATTATTTCGTTATCTCGAGATAACAAAGTCTGTTTTCTCGTGATAACGAATTAATTTATTTCGTTATCTCGAGATAACAAAGACCGTTTTCTCGTGATAATGAAATAATCATAGAATGTGTGGTTGACATGGTTGCCAAGCAACATGTTTCCCCGGTGCAAACGCTTCTGCTTACAGGGAAGAAGCAGCTGGTTAGCCGCTGTATGTTCGTAGCAGGGGGCTACTACGTATTAACTGACTCGCCGCTCTGTGTGTGTGTGTCGCGGTGATAATTTAACCGTGAAAAGTAGGCTACAACACACACAACATAACGTTACAGCCGCAGTGTTGTGAGTGAATCATGTCGGGACAACCAGGCTTCATGAATCCGTTTCACAGACCCCGGTGCTTGGGGGTCCATGGCACTGGTTCGACCTCCCATTAGTTCGACCTCCCATTGGTTCGAGCTCCCATTGGTCCGACAATCGGAGTAATGAGAGTTCGAACTAATGGGAGGTCCTCATTAGTTCGAACTGGACTAGTTATTAGTCAAACTCTCCATTTTTACCGTTCACTATGCATTTATATCATTATTCATATAGGCTCCACCTGTCAATAAGACACAAGTGGAAGAAGAGGTGCAGTTTATTGTGTTGCACCAACGAGGAGCTGTCATTACGCACGACTTTTACGCACTGCTGCGCGCTCATTGGTGTCCGTAATTAAACCTTGACACTCATATCAAATCAAACTTCCATTACAGACAGGTGGATTGGGTTCTCTGTCTCTCTCTCCCACTCCGAACAGACAGACGGACGCAATCAGAAAGGAAACAGAGGCTGCGCATTGATCCTTTTTTCCTTTCTGGGATCAAACGGATCATGTGCATAATTAACTGCAAAACAAGCACTTCATATTAATAACATATAACGCTCATTATGCTTCCAGCCTGTCTAGCCTCTACCTGCTGTTTTTACTAAACTTAACCAACTCCTTTCTTCATTGCCTGAACCTAACCAAAGCGAAATTTACTTTTTTTTTCTCTCTCTCTCTCTCAGTCTGCTGCCAGCAGCAGCAGCGGCTGCAGCAGCCTCGCGCCCGTGAAGTGAGCTCAAGCCGGCCAGATTCAGCCGTGCTCGAGCGGAGGGGGGAGGAGAAAAAAAAGTGTATTTCTTTTACTCTGTACTCTGAGAGGGGGGGCTTTGATTATCAGTTTACACATCTTGATCAGCATTTATGATGGTTGTGCGCGATCTGACATGATCTGGCTCTCTGACTGAATATGGTGATATTCTGGGCCGCGCGTGTATGTGTGTGATGTGCGTAGAGAGAGAGAGAGAGAGAGAGAGAGAGAGAGAGAGAGAGAGAGAGAGAGAAAGCTGCATGCTCCTATCAATGGAAGAGCTTGTCACAAAGTAGCGATGACAGTTCAAACTAACGGGACCACCCACTGGTTCGACCTCTTATTGGTCTGACTTGTGGTTGATTTTATCGGAGTAACGGGAGGTCGAACCAATGGGAGGTCGGACCAATGGGCAGTTCCCGTGCTTGGGTCCGCCGCCGCCGCCGCTGCTCTAGTGGCGGCCGGGCACCGGGGTCTGTGAAGCGGATTCATGAAGCCGCTCCACAGACCCCGGTGCCCGGCCGTAGGTGGCTCACACACCCGGGGAAGGACATCCTGGCAGTTAAGAGGAGAAACTTTCTGCTTCTTGTTGTTGTTAAGTTTAGGAGCAGCGCAGCGGCTCGCGGCTGCAGCTCTGTTCACTTCATACACTGAGAATGGAGTCAGTGTATGAAGTGAACAGAGCTGCAGCCGCGAGCCGCTGCGCTGCTCCTAAACTAGAAGCAGAAAGTTTCTCCTCTTAACTATGCTGCCAGTATGGCCTTCCCTGGGTGTGTGAGCCCGGCCGCCCCCGCCGCCGCTGCTGCTACGGCGGGGAAGGCGAAGCTCACTGATCGCCTTACCCCAGCGGCGGCGGCGGCCGGGCTCACACACCCTCACTGCCAGGATGTCCTTCCCCGGGTGTGTGAGCCACCTGTGTTGAGTGTTGTGAGTGAATCATGTCGGGACAACCAGGCTCCATGAATCCGCTTCACAGACCCCGGTGCTTGGCCGCCGCCGCCGCCGCTGCTCTAGTGGCGGCCGGGCACCGGGGTCTGTGAAGCGGATTCATGAAGCCTGGTTGTCCCGACATGATTCACTCACAACACTGCGGCTGTAACGTTATGTTGTGTGTGTTGTAGCCGAAAAGTAGGCTACAACACACACAACATAGCATTACAGCCGCAGTGTTGTGAGTCATGTCGGGACTCGGGACAACCAGGCTTCATGAATCCGCTTCACAGACCCCGGTGCCCGGCCGCCACTAGAGCAGCGGCGGCGGCGGCCTGGAAGCCTGGTTGTCCCGACATGATTCACTCACAACACTGCGGCTGTAACGTTATGTTGTGTGTGTTGTAGCCTACTTTTCACGGTTAAATTATCACCGCGACACACACACAGAGCGGCGAGTCAGTTAATACGTAGTAGCCCCCTGCTACGAACATACAGCGGCTAACCAGCTGCTACTTCCCCGTAAGCAGAAGCGATTGCACCGGGGAAACATGTTGCTTGGCAACCATGTCAACCACACATTCTATGATTATTTCATTATCACGAGAAAACGATCTTTGTTATCTCGAGATAACGAAATAAATTAATTCGTTATCACGAGAAAACAGACTTTGTTATCTCGAGATAACGAAATAATAAGTCGTTATCACGAGAAAACGATAATAAAAAAATGTATACGGACTTGGCCCTTTAGGGCTTCCGTAGTAATGTCCATAATATCTCCGACCGTTTATTTTTGTAAAGAAATCATTACAACAAGGAAAAAGTGTTTGTTTCTGTGGCGGGGAGAGCAGGCGCTCTGCGATCGGATAGTAATGTCTTTCCAGGATGTTTCAGAGTTCGGCTGTCTGAGGTGAGTGATTACATGCAAAAACACAAAGTTTATACTGTTTATACTGTACACTATATGAGTTCAGTGGTGTCTCATAAGGATTTGAGTCATGTACCATAGATATTTGATTGTTTGTTGTGGTTGAAAGAATTGCCCCCATGGGTTAGCGTTGTCGCTATCCCTAGTGCTGGGTAGCCATGGCGTAACTCTGGTTTGCCTGCATCAATTTTAGTCGGTTTCACCTGGATGACCACATGCACATATACCACCACACACAAAAACATGGTGCGGTCACACTCGACCCCCTGAACCGGGCTGTACAAACACTGCGCATATCCATGCCCCACAGCGATGGGACTCATCGCTCCTGATTATTAACAGCCTACTGCACAACTGAAACTATCAATAAAAACATGTACTTACCTTTGAAAACCACCCACAAATCATCCATAGAACCATCGGCCTCCTTATTCCTACATTGGGGGGTAACAGCCATTCCGACATCCCACCAGTCCGCCACAGGCCTCTAATTGTCTAAATGGCAAAACTTAATTTTATATCAAATGTCCCATTATTCCGACAATTCTTAGATCCTATGGTCGGAATGACAATGTATTTCTTTTTTTTAAACATCCTGCCTTTTCGACAATTCCTTTAATAGCGTATTTTTTTCCCTTAAAGATTTTGCAGTGGTTGGGCTTAGGCAATGAAGAAAGGAGTTGATTAAGTTTAGTTAAAACACCAGGTAGAGGCTACACAGGCCAGATAGATAGAGAGAGTAGAGAGTCCGGATAAATAGAAGGGAGTTACCTGTTAACACACATTTCCTTATATTGGAAGCCTTGTCGGAATGGTGGGATGATGGCATGTCGGAATAGTGGTATGTCGGAATGGTGGGATGCCTAAATGGTGGGATGTCGGAATGACAGCATGTAACCCCTATATTATTACTTTACTCTAGCCTCTATAGTGTCCTTTTGCTTTCCCCCTTATGCACCCCAAACTTACTTGTTGCATCATTGCGTAACCTGATGATTGACATCAGTCAATCGCTTTGTTGACTCTCGTTTCTTTTTTCTCAGATTAAAAAGCCTCCAAAACAGGCGATCTATGATAATAATACTGCCCTACAACGGAAGAAAGGGGTAACTCCTCAGAGTGCAGTTATGAGAAAAATTAGTTTAAAGTATTTTTGTTGTCCAGTCAACTGTATTGAACTTAGGATTCTGAAAATTGGTCAAATCCTTGCTTTTGCGAGTAGTATTCTAGCTGTGTAAAAATATTTAACTCAAACGTAACATTTTACCCTTATTTCAGAGTTACCTCTGTCTGTTTGTGCATTGAGGCAAAATATAAGCTGGCCATACAACGCAAGAAAGGGGTAACTCCCATTGGTTCTAAAATGGTAGCAGCCTGTTGTACAGTAGGGCCAGTTGAACATTCTATACACAGGAAGAAAAGGGTAACTCATGTTACTGTGTTCTCTCGTTGTTTCCCCATGGGTAGTTCTATACACAGAGAGAAAAAGGTAACTCTAGTTACTGTGTTATCTTGTTGTTTCACCACAGTTTTTGGGAGTTACTGTGAAAACCACCCACAAATATATCCCAAATAAGATAAAGTTGAGTCAAGATATTTATCCACATGATGTAGCAGACCTTTAATGTCCCAAAAATTACAAAATCTCATTTTTGACAAAAAATGAGTTACCCCTTTCTTGCGTTGTAGGGCAGAATACACCTGATAGAGCACAATTAAAAAGTGCTATTGCTTTATATTAGTTCATATACCAAATTTGAATGACAAAGGAGGTCCCGCATCCAATCAAATAGGTAGCCTACCGGTTCTGAAGACCCAGATTAAGCCCTGCCCCAGAGGTGCTTAACCTGTTCAGTGGGTGCTTATGCACTGGAGCACCCACAGAATTGGTGCCTATGATGGCAGGACATAAATCTGAAACAGAAAGATTCAAGTCGAGACCAAGAGTACAGCGTTTTTGGTCTGGTCCAAAGTTTGGAGGATGAAGGGAAAGAAAAATACAGACGAAATAGTTTCAAAATTGAAAGCAGTGCCTTGTGAATGTTAAAGCAGATGCCTACAGTGGTACTCCACAGTGGGACACAAAAATATCCCTGGCTCAGACTATAGACCTTGAACCAGCAGTAGAGAGGTGAACTGCATAAAAACCACTGATGGTAAAGAACCTGAAAGTTTCCTGATTTCCCCAAAGAATGGAAAAGACGGGAAATCAAAGAGAGCCCCACAGAAGAGATGAGAAGTCAGTCCTTTTCATGGCAACCAACCTGGCGAATGAGAAACCCATAGATGCCAACACCAAGAGCCGGCAAGACTGTGCAGACTAACATCAGCCAAAATTCTCTGCTCCCAGGCAGCACTGGACCTAACACTGATCCAGGAACCTTTGAGTCTGAGGGATATTTTATCAAGAGGTATTCAGAGAGAAGTGGACAAGTTCTGGAAGGTATGGACTCCGTTGGCTGGACCTGATCTGTTTGTGAGATGTAGCACACAGGGGAATATTATGTGGCTGATGGAGACATGTATGACGAGCAGGCCAGACCACCTCGGCGGGTCAGTACAAGCTTGCCAGAGTGGTCACTGTCAACATCGATAGAAAAGTGAGAAATTGAATGTGAAAACGGCACCTAGTCCTGAGCATGAAGCCTGTCAAAGAGGTACCACAAACTAGACTGGTAAAACAAAGGGGAATCTACAGTCTGCAGCTACACCTCTCGACAGAGACATCATGTGTAATTGTAGTGCCCAGAGGCGACTGCTCTTAGACTGCAAGGGAAGTTCTGTTTCCTCTGAAAAGTCCAAAAAATAAATGGTGAAATCTGAATTGTTGTGTTTACATTTCATTGGCTAAAACTCGTTAGAACACGTTCAGAATCAGAAACAAGCAGCCGTCACTGGTAGTGCCCCTCCAACACAAGATCATGAATAGAGCAGTGTGACTGTGTCAGGGGGATACACTGATAAACTGTTATGCAAGAAAGTTGAAAGAAGAAGCTTGAAACTCAAATTTCACTTTCAGTTTTTATGATAACAAAAACAACTGAGTTCAGAGGAGAAACAAACCACAGACAGGTGGAACACCAGCGTGGGTTCATGGAAAGATAGAGACACAGCAAAGAAGAGAGAGAAGAAATCAAAATTCAACTTGTGGTTGGATTAAAAGACACCACCGATAAAGATTGAATGAACTTCATTGACATCATTAATCAGAAGCAATGGCTTCTAACCATTCACTTGGTTATAGCTTTAACTTAAAGCAGATATCAGTGGAATGTTTTTGTTAATATAAGTCCTAAATAGTCCTAATTTCCGTCAGCAATCACTTACATGAAGTATTTCAGCCTAAACACGAGTCTCTCCGTCACTCTGCTCTGCTGTAACCCGAGGAGAAAATTTTCCTTGTGGGATACAAGTGTTATCCAATGAGGGGAGAGAACGGCATGAAGGGCTGTGTGTGCAGCCAAGGGATGCGCGTGAATGTGGTGACGTAGCACGAGGACCAATTGATGCCTGACAAGGGCGGGGGCTGCTAACTCATGGTGCGTTCAAGGAAACTCGTACTTTGTGTTTTTCCTTCCTGTGAAGTCATACCAGTTCGATCTGGTACGAGTTCACGGGTCGGAAGTTACGAGTGGCCGTTATAGGGAACTTTCACAGACAACAGGACGGTAAAAACACGAGCTACGGGTTACCTGGAACGCTACCAAGTCGTAGTTGTGACTTGAAGCTGTAACTTACGGTTTCAAAAGCCTGCCTTGAACACAGCATTAGCCGAAACGGCCGTGCCGCTGTTATCTGCTTTAATATAACTATCTAGATCTGGATCATTCTTTTATAATTCCTGTGTGGAGTGTGGGGCACCAGCAGTACAAGCTGTGACTTTAGAGTGATGGTGTAAGTGTCCACAATGCAGCTGGTGCATTCCAACAGTTGTCGAGGGCCCATCACACAAAACTGAGTCAAAGTCTTCAGATTTTGTTTTATTTATTTATTTCTATTATTCCTATCCTTGTTTAATTTGGTTATTTTCTTCCCAAACATTATAAAGTAAGGCTTATCAAGAAATTCAAAAACATGGATGCCTGCAACTTTCTGTAATTACATTTTTCTTTTGAAACTTTTATCTATAAAATAAGAAAAATTCAATGCCATTTTTTTGTTGTTTTTGTTTCATAGGCTACATACTCCCATTACACTGTATCGGGATCTGTAATTAGTGACACGTTTAATTAGCTGAGGTTGCGCTGATTCTGAATATGTGCAATGCTTGTTGAAACCAGAGGGCTCATTAATGTGCTACAGTATGTGAGCTAGCTTTGTGTGGATTTGTTGGTGTTGGTTAGCTAAAACTATGTCAGATGTTTGATAGAGAAATCAGGCTGTTTGAGTATGATTGATAAGTTTCAAGCTGCTGAGGTTCAGGCCAGGTTGCATGCTGGGAGTTGCATGGTGAGCATCTCAGTGCCAGTTATGTTAGACTACAGCGTTTAGCCTACAGCATACAGTCAGTCACAAACAGCTGGCCTTAGTCAAGAAATCACCAGCCTCCTCTAAAACCTCAAAGTTTCATTTTCTATCTTGCCACAGGTTTAACGTACGAGTCACAACATGCTAACATGTTGCAGCTGTGCCGCTCTGTGTAGGTCAGTTGTTTCACTTTGGACAAAGCTAAGTAGGCGATTCCCCTGTGTTTCCAGTCTTTGTACCAAACCAGGCAACACGTGTCGCACCACACATGCCTCTGTGGAGAGGGATGATGGGACTGTTTACACATCACAAATAAATGGGTGCTTTGTTGGATCTTATTCTCTTCCGGTCTTTCTCTGTCTCCCTCACACACACACACACACACACACACACACACACACACACACACACACACACACACACACACACACACACACACACACACACACACACACACACACACACATACACGCACACACACGTATGCACAGCAACACAGGCATACAGGTCATGGTGAACTCTTCTTGGCCTCTTGTGGTTCTCTCTGCACTTCTACTCAACTCACAACTCCAAACCAAAAACTAGTGCATGAACCTTACACACACACACGCACGCACGCACGCACGCACGCACGCACGCACGCACACAAACACACACACGCACACACACACACACACACACACACACACACTCAGTGGTACGAATACTCACTAATGTTAACTGTCCACATTACACGGACTGATTCAATTCCTAGAGAGCTGTAACCTTTAAAGTACCCAGAGGGTCACTGTGTAAACAGATACAAGTCCCCATAACATGAGTAATACCAGGACCACACACACATACGCACACACATTGGCGCACAACAACAGCTTTGCCAGTTAGCAGAACAGGAAATACTGATACACACCGCAAACAACAAGAAATGGCAGTAACTGTAAGCTTATCAAAAAGAGGTCAAATGTTGCCTGAATGAAGATTGTTGCAGTGATGGTGCCCTTCAACTGCTGCACATAAGATAGAAGTATTGATTCACCATTTAACTGCAAAATAAAAATAAAATTGTATAATCTAAAAGATGCATGGATATCTTATTTTTCCACTTCATGTTTTATCATTATTTCCAATATTATTATCATTACTAGATAATGACATATCGTTAAAACGTGACAGTTTACAATGGAAAGTCATGTCTCATTCTTATTTATTTCATATACCTCTTATTCCTTCCATGCAACCACATGCAATTGTTGTCAAGTTGTCAAACATGACATCTTTGGCCGCTGAACAGAAATGTGATTGCACAATACAAATCAATTGTGTCTGTCCAAAATGAAAGTCAGCATCTGGTTCCACTTGCTGTCCTGCCATTAATCTCCTTTGTATCCAGTCATGGCTGAGGCTTCAGCCTGTAGTGTGGCTGTGTTTCTCTTAGACACTCAACACTACAGTATGTGCATAGACTGATTGCCGCTGTGAGTAGTGAATAGTCGAGGGTATAGGATATCCTATGCAAATTAATTTCATCCTCCCTTGATTTTACTTTGGTGCCACAATGCTGCACAGGCTAATTCTGGGACAGTGCAGGAGAGTAAAGAAGTATTGTAGATAGGCCAAATTCACCGGGTTCTGTATGCAGTAGTCAGTAAAGGACACATTACTATATCCATGGTTTAGATTCAACAGCTCTTATGGCTCTGCACCAATTACTGTAGCAGCATAGTCAGTGGATAGATAGATTGAATCATCAGCCCAGGATCCAAAATTCTGAGCAGTGTCTTCAGGATTCAAAGGGACATTGGATGAGCTGTGCATGTTGGAAGGACCAGCGAGCTAAGAGCGAGCTGAGCTGCAACTCTTCTGTCATGGACAAGAACCAAGTACAGCTTGAGGGAGGAGCCTCTGAAACCTGCTAAAAAAAACACCATTTACATAGATTAATAGTGAAAGCTTTTGAAACAGAGGGGTTAAGTTATTTGCCAGAGGTGAAAGTAGGGCGACATGGTCAGCTGTTAAATTAAGCAGTTATACAGTGGCTGTGAAAATGTATTTCCTCCCTTCCTGATTTCTTCTTTTTTTCTCTTATTTTTGCATATTTGTCACACTTAAATGTTTCCAATCATCAAACATATTTTAATATTAGACAAAGACAACCCAAGTAAATATAAAATGCTGTTTTTTAAATGATAATGACCGTGGTTATCTGGAGTCCCAAAGCTTTAGAAATGGCTTTGTAACACTTTCCAGACTGATAGATGTCAATGATTTTGTTTTTTCATCTGTTCTTGAATTGATGTGTTGCTGTTTGAGATCTCTCAGCCTCCTTCACTTGGTCAGACAGGTTCTAGTGATTTCTTGATTCAACAGGACTGGCAGTGATCAGGACAGTGAAATTGAACTCAGCTTTGATTTTTTACATAGGGCCATGTAGGTTTGGATAGCTTTTTTCCCTTAAGAAAGGAAATAATCATTTCAAAACTGTATTATTATCTTTGTCTAATATTTCAAATTTGTTTTATGATCTTAAACATTTAAGTGACAAATTGCATTGTAACAGCAGTGTAGATTAAAACTAGATGTGAGGATTTTGAAGGTTTCTACTCTCCCCATTGTATTCCATGCAGGTAATAAAATATTGACAGATGTTTTTGTGTCAGGGACGCATAAAGTCAAAGACAGACAAAAACAAAGAGGTAAGTAATACAAAAAACAACAACAAAAACCTCTATAGAGTAGATGACACAATAGTGGTTTTGTCACATGTTGTGTTTGTCTCATGGAGTATTGTTGGATGTGAGCTTTATAAGGTTATGATGTCATTGTCTGTGGTTGTCCTGTGCATATCTGTTGAACTTCCACAGATAAAGAGTGAGTGTAAGGTAAAAGTTTGTAACCACTGAAAATAAAGCATGAATAATGCTGCACATGCTGTTGTCTCATGCTGGTGACCTGACTTTCTTTCAGCTATACCTTATTGTTCATACACACACACACACACACACACACACACACACACACACACACACACACACACGCAAAACTGGGCCAACAATGCAAGGAACACACAATTCATAGAAATATGAGCAAACCCACAGTTCTCACACTTGGGTTTACTGTGTCAGTGTGACGTGGTGTCATTGTTCTGGTACAGGGAGGCAGTGAGCTCAGGCCACAGTAATGCTGCCGAGTTAAAAACAGACAGGTTACCCTGCTTCCTCCGTCAGCAGCAGGGTTCCCAGGAATGAATGCACACAGTTCCTTTCTCTCTTAATTTCCGTTCTAGAAATAGGTGATTGCTCCATTTACTAGGTATTTTGCCTCATGTGTTCTTTTATTCTATTCATCCAGTATCCAGGATGCCACAGTCAGTAACAGTGAAAAAGTATGGAATACCATCTTTATACCATTCCAATGCAAAACATGCAAACAGCTAATATAACTCTCATTATGACTGGATCAAATAAATAAAAAAATATGTGACTGTAATAGTTCAAAGGGTTTTTTCTTTCATTTACCAGTCTCTGGAAATCAGTAGGGTCTATACAGTCTTGTACATTATTGTATTGTGTGTAATATGATAAAACTTTATTACATTAGATCAGATTAGATAGATACTTTATTGATCCCAAAGGAAATCAAGAAATCAAGGACATAAAAAAACAATATAACACAGAGCTCACGCTATGAGTAGTGAATTAAATGTCATGTATAAATACTGATTAATTGAAAAAAAGAAAAAAAAGAGAACTGAAACATAAAAAAATCTGTCCCAATTATAAATCTGCATTCACACCACCTCTCCAGCATATTTGATTTATTTCTGTTGATGGTTTTGGTTCTGGAGTCTCTGTGCTCTCAGCAGCAACAGCCAGCTGTTTTCACTGAAAAAGCTCTGATGAGTCCATTGTACATTACCCACCACACATCAAACTTGTAACTGTGTGGTCCCCGCATGGTTGGCCTACAACAGTGACCATACTGGTGAGAGTATTATTGTTACTTTGTCATTTGAAAGGGAGGTTTTCAAAGTGATCTCAGGATTCAAAACTCCATCCTTGATCCAAAACAGTCAGGCTTTAATAGTGACCCCTCCACTGACAGAAGGTAGAGCTCCACCTAAGTCCTCGGCTCTTATCTGGGTGGAGTCAGCAGTCTTTGACAAGCTGAAGCACCTTATCCTGCTGTCTGTGTTCTCTGGGCTAAATGCTTCCTTGGTTTGAACATCTCACTGGATGCTCCCTCACTGCTCCATGGTAAGTACTACTGTATGGACCTTCTTATCCCATCCCCTTACAAGAAGGATTGGTAGGGTCATTCCTGCCAGATGACCCCACTGTGTCTGCACAGATCTCATCTTGTCTTTCTGATGTGTTGACATGGATAAAGCCAAACCTGAGCCAAACCTGAAAGCTGCTGTATTGTCTACATTTGATCAGGTTTGTTCTGGTTTCACACTGCAAAAGAAGCGCACCAAATAACTTTTTTTTAGCACATATTGACATCCTGTCCTCATTACCTCTGTATGCTGTGTCTCCCTACAGTTGACACTGATTGGTTTGCAAACTTGTGCAATGCTGTAGTTGTGTCACCGAAGCTCTCCTCAAATTGCTCAAATCTCCTCAGCTGCTGTACCCGGTCATAGAGTACTGTACCCCCCCCCCCCCCCCCCCCCCCCCATTCATATGACCCTCTATATGATTATACTACTGTATGTAGCCTACATGTGAAAAAACCCAATATGGAGCCTAGTTGGGATTCAGATGAACGTCCTTGTCATGCGGAGGCTTTATCCTCTTTGGCAGGAAAGGACAAGACAACTCCAAGCTCTGCTGCGATCCCTGGATCCACATCAGGAGAGACCAGTGAGGTGTAGTGTGTAGGCTAAATACCACAACTTCCTGTTAAAGGTATGACAGTCATTTGGTTGGACTTAATTTCAGGTCTTTGGTCTGTACCATGGTCTGGGGGAGTTTTCATACCTGCATATTTGGTTCGGATCAGACAGAAAAGTCAGAAATTTGGACCAAACGAGGTAGGTGTGAAAGGCCCCTGAGTCTGATCTATTTGTCATCCTGACCCACCAATCTCTTCATCGCAAATCTTCATCAAACTCATCAAATGCAGAGACTGCTTGCCGGAAAACTGCCCCTGACAGGAACGCACATCAGCTGTTTTGCATGAATTTACCTCAAAAACAACTCAGTCGCGTAATGTTCCATTATTATCTCATAGCGTGGTGAATGTCCAGGGGTCTCATTTATAAAACTGTGCATGGGATCGTTACTAAAAGTGTACGTACGCCCAAAAGCCAAGTTTTGCGTGCGCCAGTAAATATTCAGACTTATAAAACCCTGCGTACGCACACTTCTAAGCAAGCTTCCCTTTATAAATCAGAGAGTTCCTACAAGTGTGCGCAGCTGAATCCGCTTCACGTTCCGCCCTGTACACGCCCTGTTTTAACCGTAGATGGTCAATGCAAACCACCACATGAATGCGATCTGCATGTTAATGAGCCTGACGTGCTCTTGTTCTGTCGGTGTTGTGAATTAGCTGCAGGTGTGAAAGTGGCGACGTGACGTGTTGCTGCAGCTGTTAACGGCGTCAGCGGCACACAGCGCACGCGGTGTTGTTTTGGTGCGCTGCTCTCTCACATGCTGGACCCGGTTCGGCACATTTACAACAATGACAACAGTTCTAATCTGAAACGAGTTATTAACCATTCATCTCCCTCTCCCTCCTTTCTCCTCCAGCGGTGCCGTGGTGCAGAATTACGCACCGCTGTATTATTTACAGTAATTAGACTGATCGATAAAACTTTGAATAATTAGCGGAATCAGTTACATTCTGAGGAATGATCAAACATGACACTTCTCTTGATAACAAGAAAACAGAATGTAACAATTGTGCGAACGATTACTGGATTTTTCCCCCCAGGGTTTGAGATTTAATTGACTCTCGATCATATGTTCACAGTATCATAGGAACATATAGTTATTTACACCATGTATTTATCCCATGCAGCCGCGCCGTCCTCTCCTCCTCCTGCGCTCTGGGAGTGGACAATATGACGGAGAGATGGTGGTGATTAAATATAGAAAAGGAATTTTGATTTTGAATTTTAAGTTAGATTCTAAGAAGATGTTTCTGAAACACCAGTCCTAAATAACGCTGGTAAATTAAATCACCGTGGCAACATGGATCTAACGCATACGGGTTGAAATTAAATATGTGACGGCAGATAATAAAAACATAATCGTTCTTCTCAATCATCATTTCCTGAGTCTGACTTCAGTTCACCACCACACCGTCTGTGTCGCCAATTCCCCTTTTCCTCCAAACCATGCGTACGCATGGCTCAGAGTTTGCTTAGGGCTGCGCACATTCTCCTGTCAAGTTTCTTTTTTATAGATTACAACCTTGGCGTGGAAAGTCACATACGCCACTTTCAGCCCCGTTTTGTGCGTACGCAACGGTTATAAATGAGACCCCAGGTCACAACTTGTCCACCAGAGCGTTTTGGAATTGTTGGATTGTGTATTTGATGCGTTTGATGAGGGAAACCAAGAAATTCCATTAACCTCCGTATAGCTCTGAGCAGCTCGTGGCTGTGCTCGGCTTGGCTCGGCCATGCTAAAAACAGCTTGCACCGACAATTAAAGGTAACGTACCTACTCCTAAAACTATAGGGATTATGGCCAAAATGTTGAACTATCCCTTTAAGACTTGCCTTTCAAACGTACTAAATAAAGACTTCCACCGTATTCTGTTTCAGATTTGGTAAATCACATTGCGTGTGCCAAATAAATTGATTCATCTAATATTTTGCACGTTCTGGCAGAAACATCCATATTTGCATATTCATCAAGGCAAAGAAGCTAAATGGATCGTGCATGCTTTATTGCCCGTTTTAGAGACGCAATCCTCAGTGTACCCGGTTAGTAGATAAGCTTGCACATTTTTTTGCAGGTGACATCAAGTTTGCACACGTTTTTATATAAGCAAACCTTTAGATCAGGCCCTTAGACTACAGACCTCCTGTCTGTCAGCAGGCTGCACTGTGGCTGACATCTTTGTGACAACCTCCACTGACTGTCTTGTCTATCCTGTCCTTACATGTGTTTCCTGCTCCTTCTGAAGGGTGCACTTGGTTTTGCCTCTTGTGTAATCTGTCTTCTCACCCTACAGCGTGCAAAGTGTCTGTTCATGAGCTCAGCTGAGGGCTAGAAATTGTCTGATAAATGACTTTAATCAGAGAGGAGAAATAAAAATGACAGTGTAGAGAACATTCCATCATGATGGATAAGGAAATCCTGTGGGAATTCTTTTATCTTATTTTCATTTGTACGGAAATTCCTTCTTCGTGTTTTAACTAGCTCTAAGCCTGCACCACACACTTCAAAGATCCTGTTCCAGCTCTTTTTCAGCTGTTTCAGAGAATTCCCCAACCAGGAATGTGTGCACAACAATACAAGGATAATGGTGTGCGGCTTAAGTCCTCCATGTGTGCACAAGGCACTGCTGAAAGGCTGTTAACTGCCTATGAAAATCCCATATGTCAACATGAAATGTGTAAAGACTGGGTCAGAGAGCAGAGCATGTTGTCTGAATGTTGCAAATGAACTAGCTGAGAATCCCAGGGCAGGAATGAACCCCTTGGGGATTTTCATATGAATTACAGTACAGTACAGAGATAAACGGTGACAGCTATTGAAATCTATGACTAATTGAGGACTGCATTATGTATAATTATAAGCAATTATAACCAAGAATCCACCAGAGACGTGTAACATGGGATGAGTCACTGTACTGTATACTGTATTCCACAGGAGGAAGGAACGGCTCAGAATACAGAAACAAAATGTCAAAAATATTATTGTCCACCAGCTTTCTGTCACCGTGTGCACCAAGATTTCTGCAAAACTGCAAATCATTAGATTATTTCAGTTTGACCTGTACAGAGTTGCTTGTGTCTTTGTCATAGATGAAGGAATGAATTTGAAAAATGTGTTTTGCCATACCATATCTTACCATAAAGGCTGATTGTGTACAATGAAACAAAGATAACGTCTTTAGCTCCATGTCCTCCACGTAGCGCAGTGTGGTCCATTTTGCTTTGGACTAATGTCTGGACTGTAATTACACCAGGGAGCTGCAATTTCAATGTTTAAACTGTAGCCTCTGTTGCCTCAGTCCGCTGTATTTGCAGATGTAGAAGGAAGTGTGTGTGCGTGTGTTTGTGTGTGTGATGCTTTTGTCTGCCTTTTAGTATTGAGAAACTCAGTTCAGCCTTTATTGAGGGGGAATTACTGTACACTCAACACACACACTGACTCTGTCAATATTGACCCTGTCAGAGCACTTCAGTTCCAGCAGATAGAAGATAAGAGCTGAACTCACTGTGTTTAGAGAGTGGGTGAGAGAGCGAGAGAGAGCTGATGATGATGGTTATTACATATTCTTTTCCCCTTCCTGATATTTTGGAGAATTGGGGGATTTTTCTGTCAGAGGAATCTAAATGCTCATAAATACAGTGACCTCTGGGCGTCTTTAACTGTGAGTGTCTGAGGTCTTCAACTCATATCTCAAGAATAATTTTTTTCACATGTCCTTGGAGAAACTGTAGATGTGGTTTGTTAGTGGAAAGAATACTTTGAGGATCTCCTGAACCTGGCCAACACGTAATCTGTGCAGGAAGTCGAGTCTGTAGACAGGGAGCTGCCACCAGGTATGGATGAGTTAATCCGTGAGATGTGTGGGCCTGACACGCCTCTTCAGTGTCACATGGAGGTCAGGTAAGGCAAGGCAAGGCAAGTTTATTTGTATAGCCCATTTTTACAACAGTTGCCTGAAAGGGCTTTACACAGCATTATAACAACATCCTCCTCACATCATCTGAGGAAAAACTACCAAGAAAACCAGAAGAAACTTCAGGGTGAGAGACAGAGGAAGGATCCCTCACCCAGGAGGGGCAGATGTGCAGTGGATTGTTGTATACAGACAAGAAAACAGTTTACCACAACGGATATTGGGAAAATGGAAATAGGCAAAGCAGGCCAGCTGAATGGGAGTACTGGTGGGCAGACTGGTTCATGGGCAGGAGTACTGTACCGGGTGTACGGAGTTCAAGTATCTCAGGGTCTTCTCAGTCTGGAACCCTCTGATCCTGCTACCTCTGTGACCTGAACCCAGATAAGGATGGATGGATGGATGGATGGGTGAGTGGATGGATGGATGGATGGATGGATGGATGGGTGAGTGAGTGGGTGGGTGAGTGGATGGATGGATGGGTGAGTGAGTGGGTGGGTTAGTGGATGGATGGATGGGTGAGTGAGTGGGTGGGTTAGTGGATGGATGGATGGGTGAGTGAGTCGGTGAGTGGATGGATGGATGGGTGAGTGAGTGGGTGGGTTAGTGGATGGATGGATGGGTGAGTGAGTGGATGGATGGATGGATGGATGGATGGGTGAGTGAGTCGGTGAGTGGATGGATGGATGGGTGAGTGGATGGATGGATGGATGGATGGATGGATGGATGGATGGATGGATGGATGGATGGATGGATGGATGGATGGGTGAGTGGATGGATGGATGGATGGATGGGTGAGTGAGTGGGTGGGTGAGTGGATGGATGGATGGATGGAGGAGTGAGTGAGTGGATGGATGGATTGATGAATGGGTGAGTGGAT
The DNA here is from genome assembly GCF_045865225.1 of Trachurus japonicus. Classification (NCBI taxonomy): domain Eukaryota; kingdom Metazoa; phylum Chordata; class Actinopteri; order Carangiformes; family Carangidae; genus Trachurus; species Trachurus japonicus. Next base: position 5,223,830 of record NC_140910.1, read on the forward strand.
GGATGGATGGATGGATGAATGGATGGGTGAGTGGATGGATGGATGGATGGGTGAGTGAGTGGATGGATGGAGGAGTGGATGGATGGGTGGATGGATGGATGGGTGAGTGAGTGGATGGATGGATGTGTGAATGGATGGATGGATTGATGAATGGGTGAGTGGATGGATGAATGGATGGATGGATGGGTGAGTGGATGGATGGATTGATGGGTGAGTGAGTGGATGGATGGATGAATGGATGGATGGAGGAGTGGATGGATGGATGGATGGGTTTATTTACTGCAATGGTAAAGCAGGAGGAGTTTGTTCATCCACATTATTTGCAGCATCTAACGCCGAGGCAGTAGCAATGTCTGCAGCTCTGAGCATCAGGTGATTCAGACTATCTTTGTTAACTATCCATCCATCCATCCATCCATTTTCTATACCGCTTATCCTGCACTAGGGTCACGGTGCAAATCCAAATCTTGCGTGATTCGCAGTAACCGCACTGACGCCGGCGCAAAGCACGCGAGATTTGGACGGACCAGGAAGAGGAGCTTTGAGAAGCTTCCGCTACAAACAAGCTTAAAATATAGACTTATTTAATTTTTTTCGGGACAATTACGCAATTTGGGGCTTCAGCACAAGACGGACATTACATACGAGCAGCATGGAGGTATTTGGATGTATTTTTGTGTGTGTTTTTTTACGAAGAGCTCTGGTGTCCCTTTACAACCGTTATATGGACATGCACTGCTATGCCGAGACCCCCTGTAACTCAGAGAAGGGACGGAGGACTCTGAGACTTCTTCCAGCCCTTAGTCCACATGAGGGTGAGTAGATAATGAGCGAAATATCATTCTAGGGTGAACTATCCCTTTAATAGTAGCTTCGATGTGATTCTCCAGTGAGTGTAAAAAGTCGACATGAAGTGGGACTCAGGAACAAACATGTCCTCCTCCATCTGCATGACATCCCTATTTATTTCCACATTACTGCTGTGCAGAGACATGTGTGCAGGCATCCCACAAGGCATTTGTGTTTCAGCATGTGTGTTTCAGCTTGGGTGTGAGTACGCTTGTGTGCATGCGTGTGTGTGTCGGGTGAAGCAATGGTATGCTGTGTGACATTCCACTTTTATTTGCCCCTAATCATACACATTAGCATTTCATCTCAGAGTGATGGATGAATACAGGGCACAAGAAAAAAAGTCTGACTGAGACAGACTGACAAGGAAAAGAGAAAAAACTCTTCAACAAAGTGAGAGAGAAAACTTCTGCCTACTTGATTAGTTGTTTTGTTGGATTTGTGTTGGTTATCAGAGCAGCCCTGGTTTAATGTCAAATCAAGTTTCAATTGTTTGACTCACATTTTATCACTTCTATTAGTAGTTTGTATGTATTTCCATCATACCCAGGGGGCAAAATCCCAGTTTTTTGAAAAACGGACACGGAGCGTTGTAAAAGGTTTGACACCAGAAATGATATCTACGAACTTGAAGGATTAAAACCTGGGTGGACAACCCGGTCAACTAGCTGCTGGAAAGCTACAGGGGGCTAAAACCCCTTTCTGGGGTCATTTTGCTGGTGAAATGATGTAAATGCAAATATTTAGGTACTACAATGGCATAAATAGTCATACAACTATAAAATTTGGCAGAGAGTATCTTGACACATAGGGGGAGGCATGAAAAAAAGATTCTGGGGTTTGCTGCAACTCAATTTTAAGATATCACCCTCAACATCCCAAAAAAGACCAAAAAAAGTACTGTTCGCCTGACAAATTCTCATGAAAATTATTATTTTTCAGCACTTTATGGAGAATATCTATGCTTAACATGTATATAGAAAATTTCCTTAATTCATGAGCTTCCATTTGAGTCCAAGATAGCCTTTCTACTAGCTACTGGAAAGCTACAGGCTGTCTCCAAACAATGCAACACCTATTGTGAAAAACTCCATGTTAACTGGCATGATCAGAAACCATTCTATTTCTGGTCTCCCCAAAGTGAACAGATAGATAGAGAAGACCGTTGTCCACAGCAAGTGGAGCTTTTGAGATAGAAAGGCTATCTTGGACTCAAATGGAAGCTTATGAATTAAGGAAATTTTCTATATACATGTTAAGCATAGATATTCTCCATAAGGTGTTGAAAAATAATAATTTTCATGAGAATTTGTCAGACGAACAGTACTTTTTTTTGTCTTTTTTGGGATGTTGAGGGAGATATCTTAAAATTGAGTTGCAGCAAACCCCAGAATCTTTTTTTCATGCCTCCCCCTATGTGTCAAGATACTCTCTGCCAAATTTTATAGTTGTATGACTATTTATGCCATTGTAGTACCTAAATATTTGCATTTACATCATTTCACCAGCAAAATGACCCCAGAAAGGGGTTTTAGCCCCCTGTAGCTTTCCAGCAGCTAGTTGACCGGGTTGTCCACCCAGGTTTTAATCCTTCAAGTTCCTAGATATCATTTCTGTGTCAAACCTTTTACAACGCTCCGTGTCCGTTTTTTTGCTTTGCCCCCTGGGTATCACCTCCACTTTAAACACAGTATTAGTAATATTTGATATTATCAACTCCTTAAATTTTTAAAGGCAATTTAGTGTTGTGATTGATGAATGTAATTAGAGGGCTTTTTTAAAACTGGAATTTGATTCAAGTTCATCATACCACTTAATAATTTATCATATCAAATCATTTTAAAATCTACAGTATTTCATTACAGTATTGCTCATTTGATATGCATTTAATATCCATAATAGTCGTTGCCTGAAAAGGGATCAGAACCAGTGTGAAGTGTGTCTCTGTAACACACACTGTCAGATTAGTCAGGATGTTGTTGAACATGAATATTGGTGTTATAATTACACTTTCCTTAACCAGAGATTTGATCTCAATACATACATTCAGCACAAAATAAATGAAATAAAATGAAAAAGATGCATATTGAACTTTAACTTCCCTTGCTTTTTAGGAGCTCACCTACTGTACTGTTGACCTGTTGCTGCAGCCTTCAGAAAACCTTGAAGCATGACTGCCAGAGGCCAAATGAGATGATAAATGATATGAATCAGTTCCTCAGAAATCCTTTTAAAAACAACACCCTGTTCCACTTAAAGGACTGATAACAACGTGCTACATTATATCAATATTAAAAAACAGAATTACTACCTTCACCACTCTAGTTTCAACAGCTGAGGTCATTGTAACCTTCACCTTTGACCTTTGTTGAGTCTACCTGAATGTTTGTTGCAAATTTAAATACATTTCCGTGAAGTGTTGACACACAATATGGCAACATAAAGAGCTGTTATACTTATTATACTAAAACAGAAGTATCTGTATGGGTAGGGTCACCTGCTGGAGAGCCCTGAGGAAATGTGACCAGGTTAAGAAGATACTTGACAAAACTAATGAAACATGTCTGCCTTATATTAATATTCTCATCTGCAACAGCTGAACATTTTGTAACAAATAGAAAAACACCTGTAGTTTAAGCAACAACGTAATATGTTTCTAATACAGACAGAAATGTTTCATTCTCTGACATCTTGGTTGATTTTAGACTTACTTATCTATAAGTGTAACAATCTGTCGGCTGATTTTTTTTGCCCCAAAAGAAGGAAAGATGATATAAAACATGATGAGTTTGTAGTCAATGCAGAACTCCCTCAGCTCTTTAAATAAAACAGGTTAGTGTTTGTGAAGCTCGCTGACCCATGGCACTGTTCCTTTTATGACCTGTGTGTGTGTGTGTTACCTGGATACCTGAGTACTGTTTGGTTCTCTATGTCAATAGGTAACTCTGTACCCGCTGTAATACTATAATAAGAACACTCATAAGGAAACTAAGCAAGAAGACAGACCCAGAGATTCCACTGGTGCTTCTCTACAGATAAATATTTGTTTGAGTTTCCAAATTCCTGTGCATCATAATGCATCATCTCTCTCCTGCTGTGTTTTCTATCAGGCCCCCTCCCCTCACGTCCACACTGCTACACTCCCCTCAGCCAATCTTCTACCTCTGTTTGCTCAGTGACTCAATTCATAGTGCTGGATACATATTTACCCAGTCATATCTCTAGAGGTGAGGAGCAGGGACAGCAGCCAACAGGAGCTCATTAGCTCACACACACGCACGCACACACACACTTCTCCATTATCAATACTTATGTGTTTGGTCATATAATCAGATGAATCTCAGGTTGATCAGTAATCATCACAATAAAATAAAGGAATACACTGCACAAGTAGCCTAAGTTATCTCGAAAGTGAAGTCCCACTCTGCCTGTGATCGGGTAAAACTCGATGCCATGGCTGGTTTGATCACAGACAAGAGTGGGAAAACTCAAACTCTTGGTTTGACAGTGTCAGTGCTGATGACTATCAGACTAGTTGTAAACTATGTCCCAGTGCAGTCAGATACGCATTTGTTTAATACACCTATGCTAATCCTTAAACTGCACCCCTAAATTTTAATGAATTAACTGTAGAAACATAAATTGCATTCTTCATTATTATAAGAAATAATAGAAGAAAATACAAGAGTAGTTTTGCCATTAATCTTTTTTTAATCATTTGACATTTTATTTGACCTAATATGTAGGTTACATGTTATACATATTACATATTATTACCAACTTGTAATTTCACCAATATTATGCCTCTCCTGTCTTCTATGTAATTTTCACACTTCGCACACAAATTCATCCTGTGGATTAAACCTTCTGGGCCTGTGGGCTGCATGTTTGACACCCCTGATGTAGACTTGCCATCCCCTCTCACATTCCTGACCCTCAAGACTGTACTTTGTTAATAAAGACAAACATAATTATAATTTAATTTTAGTTTAACATTATTGTCATGTTTTCAACTACAACAGAACACTTTCTATGTTTCTTTGACAAGTAATGATGTAGGCTGTGAGCGTCTGCTGTTGGTGATTTCTCTAAAAGTAAAGGTTTAATGTAATAAAACAAAACATTTATCTTTATATGCAGCTGAATACTGTTAAGATTCACTGCACTCTGAACGTCTGGAGCCTGACTTTTCATCACCTCTGTAAAGATGTGTATTATTTTCAGAATAAAATGCCTTTAACCTAGTAAGACAAAACCAGTCAAATTGTCACCTCTTAAAGGGAATTTCACTGTTTTCTCCATGGACATACAGTACTGTATGTGTGTGTGCGTGCCCGTGTCCTCCTGCCGCCCCGCTGCATCACACAACACAGTCTGGACCGGCACAGGAACTGGCTGCAGTGATCCAGTAAATCCTGTCACCCACTCAAACCACCAGATATGAGCAATCCAAACCACTTTAAAATATCTGATTGATTGCCCAATGTCTCAGCCACTGCAAGGGACTGTCAGTCCAATTGCAACACATGCCATTCCTGTTTCTCATTACTGTGTAATACTTCTGCAAAACACAAACAGATGGGTAATGACAGCAAGAGGAGCAGAAGAAATAGAGTGAGAGAGATTGAGATGAGTAATACATTATTAGTGTCTGGTATCAGCGACTTCAGTGAAGGAAGAGCAAGAGAGAGGAGTGAGTAAGACGCAGAGGTGGTGGAAAGATAGAGTTCAGAGTAGGAGAGAAAAGTTACAGGGAGGGAGATAATGATGGAAGAGAAAGAAAAAGAGATAAATCATGGGGATACAATCAGGAAAATAGAAATAAAGAGAGCAGGACTGAGGGAGAGGGGGAGATAGATCACAAACAGTCGTATATCAAGATCTCCCCTCGGCGTTTTGATGGCAGCTGGTGGGTTATGACATCCTTAGTCAATTATGTCTCCATGGATACAGTTTTTGGCATCAGGCATTGCTGCAAACTGCTGGAAAACACAACACGCAGTGACGTTATGTAATGCGTGAGCATGGTGTTTCAGACCGCAGCCAGACAGCCATGACACAGAAACGAGGAGCCAGAGAGACTCACAACACTGTCTCCATGATGAGAAACAGAAGAGGAGCTCTGCACAACAATAAGCAGCATGGGAAATGACTTGAACTCACACCTAGTTTTTTGTCAAATCATTTGGAAGTCACAGATGACAGCAGTGGATGTTATGACATGTGCACGGTGAAAGGGACGACAGCTGATGGACGCTGTTTTGGCTACGAAGGCGGAACGACACAACACCAGGGGATGAAGCAAGAGGAAGAAATATTTCATCCAGAAATAAGTTCAGATCTGACGATGTGCTTTGTTTATGATATGTTTGGATTGCGCAGTCAAGCAGTCCAGTGTCTCTCAGAGTCATGTCCATGTTGGACAATTCTGCACCACATGGTTTATGTGTCTTTGTGTGTTTTTGCTCGGTGGCATCATTTACCCTCCTAAGCCTTATTTACAGTACCTTAATGACAGGACCACAGGCATGATGATGCATCACTGCTACACACAGAGACGGGCTGAGGGTCAGTTTACATGTGTGGCGTGACTGCGGTGTATTTAAGTATTTAAGCGTCATAAACAACAAAGCCCACAGTGGGGCCAATCTCTCAGATGAGAGGGACAATTGCCTTAATGAAGTGTAAAAGGCTGCAGATGCAAACAGGGAGTCTGCAGGCGAACGTCAGACACCGGCCTAAACACTGTTTTAGGGGCTGAAATTACAGTTTAGCTGCCACTCTGTCTACCACCAACACACCACTTTCAGGAACCTGCAGTGTCGCGAGCTAACAAGGGTTTAGTCCTTCATTCACTGTCTCAGTCACTCATCTGTCACTGTAATAGGGGATGGCACATTAAGAATGGGGGCTCTCAGCTGATCACAGGACACACTCACCTCAGCAAAAACGCAAGCTAAATGTCAGGTTAAGACACAGTTATGTTTCCATCAGCTTCAATGTGAAGTCACTATCGCTGAGCTGTGTCATTTGATACAATACAATATGATACATTTTAATTGTCCACCAGGTGGAAAATTGCCTTTGGCTCACTGTAAAAAGATAAACATTTCATTAGAAACACAGTTAAAAACACTGTTAGAGAATTAAGGACACAGTTAAAAACACATTTAAACAAATATAAGAATTAAAATGGAGAGAAGAAGGAGAAGAAAATACTAAAACTTACTTGAATGCTGTCTGCTCACAGATGTTTAAGTCCGGGAACAGTGTTTAAAACAGACTGATTGGTAAAGTGAAAACTGAGCATGACATGACTGAAAGTGAAGTAACGTAGGCAACCAGGGGGGTCACATGATTCTCCAGAATCACAGGAGATGATATCATTATGAATGTCGTACTTTTACAAAAATCTTGGAGGATCCGTTACTTCAAGCTTCTGGAGAACAGATTTCATCACTTTCTCTCTGACTCTAGACGTCACAGACAGCCCCACTTCACTGACTTAAAGGGGCAGTTCAGTTTTTTTTTTTTTTTTTTAAAAGTGGGGTATGAGGTACAAATGGCCCCTCAGTATAATATCTGCAGTAGACAGCTCTCTGCTCTCCCCCAGTTAGACAGAGACAGGAGATTAACAGCTGTGAACAGACCCAAACTAACAGCGTATTTTATCTGCCTACAAGTCCCATCTGAAAATAATACTGGTTAGCGCCACGGTCAGACTTTTAGCAGTGTGTGGAGGAGGCAGAATGATACAGCACATTTGCAGACTGCCTGTGTGGAGGAATAGCTGTATCTCATTCCCTGGTATTGCTTGGTGATAAAGCTCATTTCCACTGTACATATCATACAACATAATTTTCACATTTCCTTGTTCAAGTTAAATGTAGTTTCTGTGTTTGTTCATTCATTCATAAGTAAATGGACAAATTGTATTATGTAGGCTGAAAACGAGCTTGCCCTCTTTTACGTATATTGAAAGTAGTAGTAGCACCTTCTTACTCACCTCTGTGCTACTGACAACTCCTTTATTTGTTTATGTATTTCCATACACACGAGCACTGTCACCTCTGTGTGTGTATGTTTGTGTGTGGGTGTCATTATCAAACCCAGTGCACCTGGGTTTGTGTGCCTTGATAAAGACTTTTATCAGAGGCTTAGGACAAAAACCCTCCGTTAGTGCTAATCTGGATTGTTTTATCAACAACACCTCTTTAAAGCACAATCATGTGCCAACATCAGCTTCTATCCAAAGCAAACTCCCTCCATTGGCTAACAGTGGATAACACCGCTATGCTTCACTATACTAACATGCATTAGACTATTATTAGTGGTTAGCAAACAGCAGTGTGTGCTCTGAGTTGGGCTTAAACGTCATATTTTTCACCTTTTACATATAAACCCAACACAAAACCTGATGAATAAGGATGAAAATGTCCCATAACAGGGAGGTATGGAGATAGACTGACACTATATTATTGACTTGAAATTGACTCATGAACATCAATATTTCCGTCCCAGTGATTCTGCAATTGGGGTCTACTAATATGAAATTATATAAATGGATGATATCATAGTGAACCTTTTTAAAATGTCAGATTGGAAAATAGGACAGCATCTATTAGAACCTCATCTACTGTAAGGCAGTTCAATCAGTAGATATCAATGTGTTATTGTTTTGAGATTTTTAATAGATTATTACCTTTGGAATGTATTGCCTGCTCTGTTTAAAGCAACACTATGTAGTCTCCGAGCATCAGTGACAAGTGATTCTCAAAGTTGGGTCCTTGAAAGGATTTAAGGGGGTCCCCAACTTTTTCTCAAAATTTTATCACTTTTTTTTTTATACAGAAATATTACATTTTTTTTCATACATTTCTTAAAATCTTTCCAAAATGTCACGCCACTGGCCCTAATTTGAACATACATTGACTAAAAAAAGTAATGTAATTCAGTCTCAGAACAAATATTTGTTTGTTTCAAAAGGGGGAGGTCCATGGTCTATAGGGGTCCTTGATCTAAAAAAATTTGAGAACCACGGGCCTAGATATCGGGCCGGTGTTGTATACATTTTCAGCTCCCCAACAGAATCTCACTCCCCTGGTCAGAGTATCAGAGTTGGATTTTGATCAAGCTCAAGCCCGGGCTCTCCCTGCTCCTCTCACCTGCACACAAGCGCCCTGTGCTGGTACGCATGGCCAGCCAGCCTCCCCTCCAGAGCTTCGACGACACACAAAAGGTGTAAGGTTTGTGTTTGATCCCTTTCTCAATATTTTTTTCTTCTGTAAAAAAATGTAATTTTTTTTTAAGTTAAAAAAAAAAACAGTTTTTAAAGCAGTACTAAAGAACTTTCAGTTTTGGTTGAGTTTGGCGGCGCCAGTGGCCCAAAGCGGTAGTGTTTTGCCTGAAGGAAGACTCCATTTCCCATGAGCACCAGCGCGTAGCGCCGTAAACATCCCGACCTCCCAGTGCATGGAAATTAACAGAAGACGTCCAAACTAAGTTTCTGTTACCAGCGGATCATTTCACAGTAAACACACATACACAATCCGACGGAAAGGTGCCGCATTGCCTGCTCCCTCCTCATCGTGACTCACTAAAGTGAAAGTGAAACTTAAGTGAGAGCGGGGTTCCTACCATGCTCCTCAAAGCTGCTTAGTGCCGGTGAAGGCGATACAGACCCCCTCAGGCCATGACAGAGGTGTCATTCAACCTGTTGTAAGTCGATGTACCATCACAAAAGTTATGAAAATAATATATGAAGGTTGAAAAGTTCCTTAGTGTTGGTTTAAAAATATATATTTTTAAATAGTTAAAAAAAAAAGTTTTTAAAAACATTTATTTATTTATTTTTTATTATTATTGGTGAAGTGAAGTGATAGACGAGGTGACATAAGGGACAAATGGAAATGACGTGTTACTATGATACATAAATGTAGTATTAAGTGTGTGTGTGTGTGTGTGTGTGTGTGTGAGAGAGAGGCAGGTAAAAAATATTGTTTTTATAGTTTTTTTTAAGGCTGTCAAAGTTAACACAAAATGCTTTTAACTGCACTATTTTTTTTAACGCACGATTTGAACCTCGGGCCACTCCATAGTTTGGGAAAACAGAGAAGCTGCTTCTCAGATGTGACCACACAGACAGGTGTGTGTGTGTGTGTGAGTTACTACGGTTACCGCGACGCTCCCATCCCCCGGATATTTCTGCAGTTGTATTTACATGATACAGTCTGAGACATGAAACTCATGGACTGAGGAGTCGTCCCACTGCGGTCTGCACGTCACACCGACAATCGTGCGTTTTGTCTTGGGGGGTAATTGGGGGTAATCGGGGCAGGTAAGAGAGGGTTTTGTCTTGGGGGAATCGGGGTGGGTAAAGAGGGTTTTGTCTTGGGGGTAATTGGAGGGTATTGGTGGGTAAAAGATGGAGGGTGGGAGTTAAAGGGGCAGGGGGGATTTGAGGGGAGGGGCTTGTTATTCTTCTACTCTTCCATTCTCCTTCTCTTCCTCTCCTCCCTTTCTTTTTTCTCTCGTTCTTTCCTTTCTCTCCTCTCCCTCTTCTCATTCTGTTCTCTCTCCTCTTTTTCTTTTCTCTCTTGTTCTTTTCTTTCAGCCCTCACCCTCTTCTCATTATTTTCTCTTTCCTCACATTCTCTCCTTTCTTGTTCTTTTCTTTCTCTCTTCTCCCTTTTCTCATTTTTTTCTCGCTCCTCTTTTTCTCTCCTCTCTTGCTCCTCTCTTTCTCTCCTCTCCATCCTCTCATTTTTCTCTCTTTCATCCTTTTCCTTCTTCTCCTGCTTCTTCCGCTCCTTCATCTCCTCTTTGACCCTCTTCTCTTCCTCCTTCTTAATCTTTGCTTTCTCCTTATCAGATTTGGAGGCCACTTCCTGAAGCTCAGTGTTTTCACTGGTCAGGCGCTGCATGTCTTCCTCCATCCTTCTGGTCTGTAACAGCCAGTGTCTCTCCTTGTTGAGCCAGCTCTCCTCCATGTCTATTCTCTTTCTGTGCAGCTGCTCTTTCTCTTTCTTCTCCTGTGCAAGTCTTTGCTGCAGGGTGTTGACTTTGGCCTCGCAGTCAGCCTCGCATTGCAGGAGCTTGGTCTTTATGTTATCAAGTTCGAGGGTGCGCTCAGTCTCGACCCTGGTGATCTCCTCATTCTTCTCTTTAATGAGGAGCTCGACCTTCTCCTCACAGCTCGTCTGCAGAGCTTGAAGCTCAGCAGCTGCCTTCTCTTCCTTTACAGTCATCTGATGCAGGGCATTGACGTTGGCCTTGCAGTCAGCCTCACATTGCTGGAGCTCGGTCTTCATGTCCTGGAGTTCCAGCCAGCACTCCAGGTTCTTTTGTGCCAGTGTTGTATTTTCAGTCGTAGCACTGGCGATTGCTTTGTCCTTCTCTTGCATGATGAGCTCAACTTTCTTGTCAAAGCTCTCCTGCAGAGCTTGAAGTTCAGCAGCTGTCTCTTCCTTGGCTGTCATCTGGTTCTGCCACTTTGAATTAAGCAGAGCCTGCGACTGGGCAAAGGAGTCCTCCATCACTTTAATTTTCTCTTCCTTCTCGTCACAACTCTTCTGCAGAGCTTGGAGCTCAGCAGCTGCCTTCTCTTCCTGGGCTGTCTTCTGGTTCCTCCAAGTTGAATTAAACTGAGCCAGTGACTGGGTGAAGGAATCCTCCATCCCTTTAATCTTCTTGTCACATCTCTCCTGCAGAGCTTGAAGTTCAGCAGCGGCCTTCTTTTCCTTTGCAGTCATCTGGTTCTTCCATGTTGCATTGAAATGGCTGAGTGACTGGACAAAAGAGACCTCCATCAGCTGAATCTTCTGGTCTTTCTCTTCACAGCTCTTCTGCAGAGCTTGAAGTTCAGCAGCTGCCTTCACTTCCTTTGCAGTCATCTGGTTCTTCCATGTTGTATTGAACTGGCCGAGTGACTGGGCGTAGGAGTCCTCCATCGCTTTAATCTTCTCGTCACAGCTCTTCTGCAGAGCTTGGAGCTCAGTAGCTGCCTTCACTTCCTTTGCAGTCATCTGGTTCTTCCAAGTTGTATTGAACTGGCCTAGTGACTGGGCGAAGGAGACCTCCAGAGCTTGGAGCTCAGCAGCAGCTTGCTCCTCCCTGGCAGTCAACTGGTCCTGCCACATTGAATTGAGCTGAGCCTGTGACTGGACGAAGGAGTGCTCCATCAGCTGAATCTTCTGGTCTTTCTCTTCACAGCTCTCCTGCAGAGCTTGGAGCTCAGCAGCTGTTTGCTCCTGACTGGCAGTTAACTGGTTCTGCCAGGTTTCATTGACTTGAGCCAGTGACTGGGCAAAGGAATCCTCCATATATTTAATATGTCGGTCCCTCTAAATCACCTGGTTATTGAGCCAGTCTCTGTTCATCTGGCAGGCATTGAGATCAGTCATGCAGCAGTGGAGTTCATACATCTTTGCATGGATGAATTGCTCCATTTCCCACTGCATGCCCTGATACCAAGCCTCCCTGGCCTTGGCAGATTCATTCTCCATTCCCAGGTTTTCCAGATTGTTTCTGGTCTCAAAGAGTGTAGACTCCAAGGAGTCCATTTGCTGCTTCAGAGCAGCATTTTCCTCAGCCAACACTTTGTTCACGATGTGTGAGTTGAACCAGGCTGTTTGAAGGTAGTGCAGCATTTGAGGAGAAAACTCCTGTTGCTGGCTGTCATTTTCAAACACTGCTTGTCTGGTTGAGTTATGTTCTGCCATCTTTGCTGAACACAGAATGTTTAGCGTGGTTGAAGATGTAGCAGAAGTTGAGCGATATTAATTAATTACTCAAATATATTACTTGTAATTATGAATTACTTGTAATTTCTCGTAATTAACTAATTTCAATCGATGAGTGGTAACTAAACAGAAATGTGGGACTTAGTCTCGGTCACTGTTAGTATGCACTGAGAGATGTCTGTGTGAGGTCAGGTTTATAGACCACTTCGGCGTCGACGTCACAGTGACGTACTGGTGGCAGAAAAATACCGGAAGTAAGCAACAAATACACGTCCTGACATACAGCTCAACTTTAAAAAGCAGCGCAGCTGCTTGGCTGCAGCACGACCCTAAGCTGTGATGATGAGCCACATTAGAGGGTGAATTTTATTTAATTTTCGTAATCGCGGTGCAGAACAGTGAGTTTGGAGCTGACGAAAGGAGAGAAAAAAGAGAGTCGGGCCGCGGCGAGACCGATGAAATGCTGATTAGAGAGGGAGCGATCAGTGGTGACGGCCGCGCTGACAGACCCGGTGGAAATTGGGGTGATACAACGACTGCTGAGGAGGAACTATAAAGAACTCAGCTGTGATTTAAACTAGGACCTAAACCGAGTCGAGTAGAGCCGAGCTGTAACTGTGTAGTGGAGAAGCGGCAACACACGCGCGTCCCCTCATGATGCAGCTGCATCTCTAGGTCACTGGTGTGTGAGTGTGAGAGAAAGAAAAGCTCTGAGTTGCTTGGGCAGACGTTGTTTGGTGTCACCCGCTGATTTGCACATGTAGGCTACAATATCTAGACCCCGAATATAAGACGACCCGTCCTTTACAACTTTTTTCGACGGAAAAAATACTCTTATCAGTCAGTGTATAAACTATATGTAGATATTGCGTGCATCGTTTAGGGATTTTTATTAAACATTTACTGTTTCATTCAGGGTAAACGTTAACACGTGTACACGTTCACCCTCTTATTCGTTTATTTTGACATTCATTCATTCATTTTTACACACATCGGGTCATGAGCGGTGTCCCTCGGCTTACAGCAGAGCAGAGTGACTGACAGACCCGTGTTTCAGACCAAACACTCTATAGAAGTGATTGCTGTAGGAGGATATAACTTATACTTAAGACTTATACTGTATTAACACAAACATTCCGCTTACTTCTGCTTTAAAGCTCTTATTTTGAAAATTTTGTCACTTTCAGTTTTCACTTTTGAAAAAAATCATCTAGTGAAAAAGGCCAAATACTATATAATAATAGGCAAAATACTTCGAAGAGGCGCGGGAGCTGAACTTAATAGCAACTGCACACTCAAAACACTGTGCATATCAATTTATTGCAAGCTTTCGGTCATTGTGACCTTGTTAAGGCAGAATCAAATCGTCTAAAAATTGAAAACCTCCAAGAGATCCCCTACCCCTACTTCCAACGTCTATGCTTGACACAAGATATTTTTAAAAATGGGCTATACAAATATACTTGCCTTGACTGTCTAATATTGTGTTGGTCCCTTTTGCTGCCAAATACACAACAACCGGCGCTGCACTGTGTGTTGTGACAGCTTTCTATCAGAAGCAGCATGAACTTCTTCAGCAGTCAGCAACAGTAGCTGGTCTGTTGGATGGGAGCACACGGGCCAGCCTTCTCTCCCCATGTGTATCAATGAGCCTGTGGCCACTTCTTTTTTATTTGGGGCATTCTTTATTTAGATTGGTCAGTGTAGTGATAACAGGAAAGTGAGAGGGGGGGTGACGCCGGGATTCCACTGGATGGGCAACGATTCCGAAACGGGTCCGCTACGGAACGGCTGCATACTCCGACTCCGTCAACTCACACCGGTTCCGTCCGTGATGTTGATTGTTGCGGCTCCGCCGCACAGCGGGAACACGTGATCTCGCGATAAAGCGGGTTGTAGTTTCCATAAAGTGAACCACAAAATCAAAAACAATTAATTTAATTCAGAGGAGTAGTAGAGAAACAACTTGGTGCTGACCTGACTTGATTTTACAATCACTATCTCCTTGTCCATGGTGTAAACGGGGTGAAATGATGTCTGAAAACCTCCGAGCTGCTGACTTCAGGCCGCTCGCTGCCCATTACAACGTTTTCAAGGTGTAAAGCAGGAAATATGCTCCGCTGTAAACATGGTGTATTTTATTTTGGAAATTAACCGGGTGTTTTATTTTGTATTTTGCCCGCGATTTCCTGTCATACACGACCTGCTCTGTGCTGCTTGATGCGCCGTGCTCCGGCGTCCGGCAAAAATAGAAGCTCTGCGTATGTGTTGCGAGGGCTGCCGGATGCCGGTGCCGTTCCGGACCCACGACGCAGCGGACCCGGAGTCGGTGGACGCTCACACGGTGATTAGAATTAATACGTAACGGCTCCGCCGCCGTACCGGAGCGGATCTGCAGCCGTTTCGCATCCAGTGGAATTTAGGCGTGACACACAGCAAAAAGACTGCAGGCCGGCTGCTGTAATTAAAAAAAGAGTAAAACTACACGGTATGTGCTCTATTGGGTGAGCCACCTGGATGCCCTATGGCAACTTTATGCCATCCCACTAGTGCATTCAGTCAGACAGTCAGTAGAGCGAAAAGTAGCCGGAGTCAAATAGAGGTTTCACCTTTCACCTCGATCACGCATTTTGCAGGTTAGACGCATTGTTTTTGTTGCACATGTCTCACATTTACTGTCAGTGAATCCTCAGTTTTTGAGAATATCTATGAATCAGTTCCAGTCAGTATTTTGAGCAAATTCTTTAGGAGTTTTTTGTGTTAATTGATTGTGTGTGTTTCAAAGAATGCACTGTGATGGATTTCATATATTGCAGCGTGTGCTGCCAGAAGCCAGGACCGCCAAAAAAGTGACTGCTTGCTGATAAACTCCTCAACTTTGATGAATCACAGTCTGTTTTGTATCGAGCGACAGATCAGAGATCTTGTTGAAAAAAGAGAATGAAACTTTAAATCATCATCTGTGTTCCTCCTCATTATCTCTGAATCTGCAGAGCACAATTCAAACAAAGAACATCAGCTCTCGATTGCACAATCAAGGATTTTTGGCTTCTCGGTTCATTTAGATACAAAAAGTGATAATTCATGTATCTGAACTTTATTTGGCAGGAAATTTATTTTAATGATTTATTCCTGTAGATGGACTTTCAGCCTCATCAAACTGACTGAGTAAAGCTGTAAAAACTGGTTCACTCCACAGAACCCCTGTCCTTATCTGTTCCAGCCTCGATTCTACAATTATGTAATTGTCCATTTCTTGATCTCAATGATTCTCAATGTATCATTGGATTATAAAGCAGCTCTAGGTTCTATATCAATAGAATCAAAGCCTCAGTCCGCAGAGAAATACACACAGTCTGTAATGAGCCTAAAAACCAGCTGTCAGGACTACCTGTGACTTTGTGATGTCACATCAAAGCCGTTACTGCCCTGAGCCATGTCCCAAGCCCTGTCCACTTAGACTCACCTTTAAACTTTGCAGGATTTGGTTTCTTTGAGAGTTTTACTTGAAATCTGCTATTGTCAGATCACTGAGTGAACAGTCAGCCAATCAGAACAAAGACTCAGAGCCTCCTCTCTCATGATTGGCTCACCAACCGGTTGTTACAAGTGAGAGAAGCCTGATAGAGGAGATGTAAAACTGCACTGAGTGATTTTGGTTCTTAAAAACACAAATATATTATATTTTATAGATGAACACTTCAAAATAAACACAAGGGCAGAGGAAAAATACATTAATATTAAATCTATCTTGGCATTGCTATAAAATCTTCAGACATATTTTCTCATGCAGTTTCAGTCCACCTGGACCTGGGTCCACAGACAGAAGACTGGGTGTAAAATCATTTGGAGCCCTGACAGACTGTGTGTTTGCTGTGTGCTAAGTGAATGTGATGGCTGCATTTAGCAGCAGCAGGGTGATTATGGTGATGTATTACCAGGAGCTGTTATGGTTAGAGCTGACAGCTGAGGCCAAACATTTTCACACAGACCTGTCTGAGGGAAGCAGACACACTGTCAGGGTTGTTTAAGCTGAAAGAGCTTTGTCGCACTCTTTCATAATCTCTCTTTCTTTATACCCCCCTCTGCTCTCTTTCTCTGTCAGTGTCTGTTTTCCTCCTTTGAGCTCTTTGTCTCTCTCCACGCTGCCTCAACCTAGGTGGGCCGGGGAGATGGGTCTTCACCCCTGCTCCCCTCTTTTAGGTTTTTTTTCTGCCTTTCTTTCTCCTCTCATTTTTCTCATCTCAGGTGTAGACACATAATTACTGTATGGGCTCAAGTCAGTCTCCAGTTACCCCTAATGTGCTGTCTTTTAACTGTGTCCAATCATGTGTTTGTTTGAACAGTGCATGTGGTGTGTGTGTGTGTGCGTGTCTGTGTTCACATATATACAGTCAGGGGTTATGTGCATAGTCTGTGTGTGAATGTGTGTGTGTAGTGTATGCCTAAAGGAGTGTTTTCTTCTTTCTTCCTCTGAACATCAAAATGACAATGAAAATAAAAGAAAGGGAACACACACACACGCACACACACTGGAACAAAGACAGCAGATGCCTGAAAACAAAGAGCTATGATTACATCAATGTCTCTGATGTCTGGATATACAGAACTTCCAGAAGTGTGTGTGTGATGGTCCGCTCACCTGAGGTCTGACCTCACATTGTAGGGACTCTGGTCTGCCTCATGCAAATATAACTGTATGACACAGAGAAATATTGTCCAGAAACCTTCAAAGACCCTGTTCAAATAATAAGATGACAGCTCTGAGTGCTAACTGCTAGCAGGAGGTTCAGTTGCTGATTTATTCACTCATTCAGCTCATCAGAGCCATTTCTACAGTTATACAAATCATAGAGAGCCATGAACTGCTCATTCTGAGTAACAAACATTAACACAGGGGCGGGTCTTCCATGGTGGCACGGGGGTCACCCGCCCCCCTTGCGGCGCGACACTGTGCAGCATCGCAAACTTTCCTCCAGCTTTTTCTCATAGCTCATTCACTTGAAAGAAAACACCTGACATGATAATAAACCACCCAACATCCAGCTTAGAGCTACATCACCACCTACCAGGCTGGAGTGTGGTACATTTTATCACTGGCGTTGTCTTTTCTGCAGTCATTACTCGTTGAAGACTCTGATTGCGCATGCTATTAGTGCAGGAGGAGCGGTACGCGCCGAGGAGGGAGGGGGAGACAGAAACGGCAGCTTGATTGACACATCACGATCCAATCATCGGGAATTTTGCATTCAACATGATTGGATGGTGTTTTTCCTGGCTTGTTCGTTCCACAGGTGACTGACTTTTTTCATTTTTGTGAAAAAGAATACTTGGTTGCAATTGGGGTGTGGAGAGGACTTCTAGCAATTTGGTAAAAAAAATGCCACAGAGTAAGATCCCCCAAAGATTTCCAAATCCAAAAAACCCTACCTTTAATATTGATAAAGTGGAAAATGTAAAGGTCATAGGCATCATCTTAAAAGGTAAAAGTGGCCAATCAAAGCAAGATTAGACACTGCAAACAGTGTGTAACTGTACAATGTAAATATTCAAGAGAGCGGTCAATGGCAGCCTTCATTTTTGGTACTTTTGGTTGGCCCCCCCAGATTCACTGTTGTTACCCCCTGTGCCCCCCACCGGAGAATACCCTGGACAGGACTGGAGGCTGTTGCTTACTGGCATTGACTTCTTCCTCCACGGCTCCGACAGCAAACAGGATGGAGACAGTTCCACCAGGGCTCAGCTGAGTTTTCATGCTTTACCAATGTGTCACCCTGACTTACAGTAGCAGAAGTAGAAGTATATGCTCTTGGCACACTGTAAACCAAACAAATGCTAAAAATGTGCAGCTTCTCTGTGGTCACAACATCTGCACCCAGCAACTGGTTCAAAGCTCAAAGGTCAATATGACAGAATGTGCAGTAATCATACGTGTATATATAGACATATGTCCTGCCCAGATATTGAAACTGTCAGTGTGTACACATTATTTTGTCAAACTGGTTTTTGGAGCCTGTTTGTTGTATAAAGTTTTAAACTTCAATTTGACGCTTGGTTTTTAGTGTCAGAAGCTTTTATGTCTGAACCTCAAACTTGACACAAACACACAAGCACGCACACACACATACTTCCTCCCTCAGTATTCGACTCGTCATTACTAAGCTTTGTAGCTCTGATGCATTCACAGTGATTCAGGGCCAGTTCACATTATGAAAATAAGTTTGCTGATGTTTGTGTGGTTCCTTCTAGAGACACAAACCATGCATCCACCAGTTTCATGTGGGCTTTCTGCAGAGAGCTCTGCTGCCAAAACCCATCTGGTTATGTGATATGAAATGAAATTATCCTTTCATTTTGGAATAATGCACTTCTCATGTTCATACTCATGTCTTTCAGGCCAAGGCCACACACAGAATGTGCCAATGCCAAATCTGATGTTCCACTCTATTTAAAAAAAAATAATTTTCCTCCAGTTGTTTGCAATGAATGATGAAATGTTTGAAACTGTTTTAGTTTGATCTAATCTGAACTAATAGACTGATCTGGAGACAGTATGCACAATATGTAATTAATACCACTTGTTGTTCCACAGTGACAGTTCACTGTAGCTATGATGTCAGCATCACTCTCTCAGTCCAGCTAATTTGTTCGAGACTGAAATATGTTAGCAGAAGAATTGAATATTGTTATCATGTTAACATAGTGGATCAACAAGACACATTTTAAAGGGGAACCATTAGGTCCGGTCGCCTTTTTTTGCTGTTTTGGTCGCTTTTTTTCTCCACGGAGCTCCCCCTACAGTTTCGGACTTCATTGTTGTAAAAACTCACAGCTAACCCTCCTCCTGGCCATGTGCGTTTGTTTTCAACGCAGCCGGTGAGAAGGCAATCCATTGAGCGATGTCTACCGAGGTGGGAAATTCTA
Source organism: Trachurus japonicus (assembly GCF_045865225.1). NCBI lineage: Eukaryota > Metazoa > Chordata > Actinopteri > Carangiformes > Carangidae > Trachurus > Trachurus japonicus. The sequence continues at coordinate 5,243,344 of NC_140910.1, forward strand.
ACAAGAGATTACAGATTATCGGATTACGGAGTTTGTGTCGTAGTGCCATAAAGAAATCCATGTTTCTCACAAGACAAGATCTGGGACACTGATCTTGAAAGGCTGTTTTTTGACCAAGAGACGCTAGGTGGAAGACAGAGAGCCTCCATTCTCCCTGTAACAAGTCATTCAACCATCACAATTACTCTAAAGCTGTTTGATTAAGGTGCACATCTTGGATAGTTCCTCTTTAAGGTGTCAACTCAACTACAAGACACATACAAAATATGAAAATACAATAAAAGACAGAGGCAAAACATGCAAACACACATATGGCAAGGCAAGGCCATTTTATTTGTATAGCCCATTTTACAAACAGTTTGTCTCAAAGGGCTTCACATAGCATCTGCGGTAGCATCTGAGGTAAAAAGACATCCAAGATGTTGTGCAGCCACAACAGACACACCTCATCCAGCGTGCTCTTGGCCTTGAAATAAAGAACACTTACTGTACATTACATAGTGGATCTAAAAAAAAATGTACCTGATGATATGCTGTAATAGACACCACTCACATCAAATCATTCTGAAGGAACAACAGTTGATATGACGTGAGACATTAATGCGCCCTAAATGTGGCTTTGCCTCATATGTGTTACAATTTGCCAATGAAAGAATCTGGCTAACATCGTTTCAGTTCAGTGTCATGGGATGTGTTGACAATAAGAAAACTTTTCCTTGAAAATATCAGAGACGACCCTCTGCTCTGTAGGGTTACCATGGATCAAGGGAATATGTAAAAACACTTGTCTTGTCTGTGCGCGGCTGCTGCAGCAGAGTGATGGTGCAGAGTGCTGTGTAATGTCACACAGACACAGCCGTCCTCAGACAGCCACTGACATTACCAGACAGACGCAGGAGGCAGTTAAGTAGAGGCTGCCTCTGCCTCTCAGGCGCACTGCTAATTTCTTCTCTCTAGACAGGAGGAGGAGGAGTGGGCAGAGAATGAGGGTCTCTTATCCTTTATCCCACTCCTTCCCTCACCCTCTCTCGCTCTCTCTCTGCCTTCCTCTTCCCCCTCTCTGTGTTTGTCTGGGTGAAATGGATTTGTAGGTATTTTCCCAGATCTGGTCTGGATGATGTTAAGTTACAGTGCTGTGTCAACTGCTCTCTCTCTCTTGCACTGCCCAACCCCCCCACTCCTCTCTCCCTTGATGCTCCAGGGGGCTTCAGGGATTACAGATCCCAGACACTGCCAGTCTGAGATGAACCTCCTGAATATCCACGGAAGGGGGAGCAGAGTTAATGGGTAGTTTGTGTGTGTGTGTGTGTGTGTGTGTGTGTGTGTGTGTGTGTGTGTGTGTGCGGACCACTGTTACAGGAATATTGAGGATAATTAAAGGATGAGGCGCACTCAGGTGGTTCCATCAGGAAGGGCAGTGCAGGTGTATCTGATCATAACTGCTGTTTTTTAAGATGGAAGCTGCAGATGTTTGACTTTGGAGCAGCTAATTTGCTGAAACCAGTTCAGATCTGATGCAGAATGATTGTTAGAGTGAGCAAACGTCAGCTCTTCCTACTCAGTGATGGTGTGTTTGTCTGTAGCCTGTGTTTACTGTTGAATAAAGGGGAAACGGAGGAAGCCAAACTAGGGCAGGAGATTGTTTTTACCCCTGTTCACAGTGATAGGCTGGCTGTCAGGAGCTGCTGCTGACAGACAGAGACACAAGAAGCTCAGTGAAAGTTGACTTAGGGTGACTGTTCTCTAAACTTCACCAACTCATTTTCATCTACATGACATGGCTGTCATTCCAGAACTGTGGGGATTTCATGACCCCTTAACCTGTGAATGCCTGAAAATACACAGAAGCAACACACTACAATTTACAGTAAAGCATCTGCAAAGAACTTTCATTTTGTGTTGATTTTGGCGACCCCTGTGGACAACAGTGTTTTGCTGGAATGAAGACTACATTTCCCATGAGCGTGTATTGTCAGAAAGATGCTCTACTGTATCTGGCTTACGTGTACCGGCCCCGGTCTGAGTGCTGTAAATCGTTTCATGGGGTGGTCCGACCCGACCGCTGTTGCCTGAAGGTAAAGAGTTATACTATTAAACCAACACTAAGTAACTTTTCTACCTTCATATAATATTTTCAGAACTTTTGTGATGGTACATCGACTTACACGAGGTTGAACACCTCTGTCATGGCCTGAGGGGGTCTGTATTGCCTTCACTGGCACTAAGCAGCTTTGAGGAGCATGGTAGTAGCCTCACGTCACCAGGCTCTTCAGAGAGGCGAAGAGCCTGGTGTCTGTTAACTCAGAATTTTGTCTGCATTCTGGTTCCCGTCTTCTAGCGGAGACGGAAATCACCAAATTCACCAAAATAAAAGTGTTCACCAACATAAAACTGATTGTGAAATCACAAAATAGGCAGATCAACAGGTCAGCACCAAGTTGTTGCACGCGACCGAGAGATCGGGATGTTTACAACGCTACGTGCTGGTGCGGGAAATGGGGTCTTCCTTCAGGCAAAACACTACCGCTTTGGCCCACTGGTGCCGCCTAACTCAACCAAAATTGAAACTTCTTAAAGGGATAGTTCACCCAAAATTCAAATTTCACTAATTTACTACTCACCCTCATGTCGACTAAGGGTTGGGAGAAGTTTCAGACTCATCTGTGCCTTCTTGGAGTTACAGGGGGGGTCCGCGCAGCACTGCATTGCCATATGACGGTAGCGAACGGGGCTCACTTTTCTTCGTCCAAAAAGACACACCCGCGCACCCAGTTCACGGCTCTGCGCACCGGCAGAGCCATGTTTGTACGGCAGCCTGAATGGAAAATCCAGCCAGCCAGAGAGCAGGTTTCAAGAGTTTTGCATTCATAAATAAACCAACAAAGAAGAAGGAGGAAGGAAAGGAGGAGGAAACAGCAGACATATCGCAAAAAGGTTTCGATCTTCACCACCATGCTCCTGAAATACTCCCCAGTCATGGCAAACAAGCTATATACTCCCCCCCAAATTTTACACACTGGACCTTTAAGGCGCCCACAGAGTCCGGCGTACTGTGAGCGGCGCGGACTCTGTGCGCACTGTCCGCGTACGTTTGAGGTTTCATAGTTGAGTGTACCGTGTCACATTTAAAACAGGTCAATGTAAAAATTGAGCTTTGCGCTGAAGGGGGTCCGCCTCAAGTACGTGTGGAGAGTCAAGTAGGCCCGAATATGTAGAGGTCTTTAAGAAATACTTAAAGCAGAAGTAAGCAGAATGTTTGTGTTAATATAAGTCTTAAATAGCAAGCACTTATATAGAGTGTTTGGTCTGAAACACAGGTCTGTCAGTCACTCTGCTCTGCTGTAAGCCGAGGAGAAAACTTTCCTTGTATCCTACAGCCTTTATCCAATGAGGAGAGAGAACGCCATAAAGGGGCGGTCCTCTCTGTGTGTGCAGCCAAGGGATGCGCGTGAATGTGGTGACGTAGGGACGAGGGCGGGGACTGCTAACTCCATCGGCTGACAAGAAGTTAGCCAAAACGACCGGATCGCTTACTTCTGCTTTAATCTTTCCACTGATGGCCTCTTTGCTGTTCAGGTCACACACAGACATCAGCAGTAACAAAAGATTTTTGCATATCCAGTTACAAGTTCTTTGAAGTTGCTTTAAGTAAACATATTTTTAATCAATTTTACAACCAATGACAACTGACAACCTAATGAGAGTGCACTGAAAAGCGATGAACCTGCCTGGAAAGCATTTATATTTTGACTCAGTTCCACAGCGCCTGTGGTCAGGACTACGCCTTCATGCTATGTGTTGTAACAGATTAGACTTCTATTCATTGCAGTTTCATCTTTACTGTGATGGACCGTTGCCACTCGATCCACCTCAGTGCCTAAGGTCATTGTCACACCTGACTGAACTTGGTGCAACTAGAGGGCTGAAAGTTGTGACATTGTTGCATTTATTACTTTATGTTTTACTTTCACACTGTGATTTCTGAAGCGCACCAAATTTTCTGAACAAGTCACATGGTTGAAATGGGAGCGCTCGATTGGGCCAAAGGAGGGGGAGTCCCTTCTTCCCGACCCAGAAAAGCAGACAGCAAACATGGAGCAGCATGTTAAGTTGACTGTTTTGGGGACTGTGTTTGTTTTCATTTTATATAGCAGATGCACATGGCTCAGCAAGCAATTCAATCTTATCATTATGGGTTCAGTAGCGAGGCAGAGTGTTTCACTCTTACAGTACAGTGAGAAAAATTACAGGAAAAACAGCACCGGAGGAAAATACTAACAACGATATGAAGAGTACAGCATGATGCATTCACTGCAGCTGCTGCTAAAACATTGTGCAGATGAAGACAGACTGCTCATCCATGTCTACTGTTACATTGGACCTACGTTTCTGTCAGATCAGTCGTCACTTCATACTTTAAGAAGTGCACGTGATTAATTAAGTTAATGATCCATTGTAGGATCAGATAAACCCCTGACAGACACTTTCATCTAATGACCGCAGTTTGAGAAGTGATCACACTCCACACAGGCTGCCGTCAAAACATTCTCTGCAAATTGCAGTTTTATATTCATGGAGGAATATATCTGACTGAGAAATAAAACTCATGGCGCATCGCCAACTGTCTCACTGTTGCAGGAATACTGTTCCACGTTATTTACGTCTGTCACTCCCTGTTTTGTGATCTTTATCTTTATGTAATCTTTATTGCACCGATGTAGATATCTGTCATGCTAGTTGTCAGACAACCATGTTTTGACATTTACACTACATCGATCACATTTATAGGGTTTTCAATGTTGGAAACTTTCCATGGGAATTAACGGGAATAAATGGGAATCAACCGGAATAAACTGGAAACACAAAATTGAATATGGGCTGTTCAATTTTCAGGGCAACTTCAGTAGAGTTGGGGTAAACATACTGTAGCATAATCGTGGCCAAAACAACCAAATTTATCAATCACATGTTCTAGAACCCTCGAGTATTGAGGCCAAAGCACAAAAGAAGCCACACATTAGCTTGCAGACAACACAAGGTCAAGGAAGGTTGGGTAATATTATGGGGTAAATATATTTGATCTATGGTATTAATGTTTAAATGCTAAATGATGAAATTATTAAAGCAGAAGTAAGCGATCCGGTCGTTTTGGCTAACTTCTTGTCAGCCGATGGAGTTAGCAGTCCCCGCCCTCGTCCCTACGTCACCACATTCACGCGCATGCCTTGGCTGCACAGAGGACCGCCCCTTTATGCCGTTCTCTCTCCTCATTGGATAAAGGTTGTAGGATACAAGTAAAGTTTTCTCCTCGGCTTACAGCAGAGCAGAGTGACTGACAGACCCATGTTTTGGACCAAACACTCTATGTAAGTGATTGCTGTCGGAAGATATAACTATTTAAGACTTATATTAACACAAATATTCCGCTTACTTCTGCTTTAAATTAATGCATTTACTCAACATTCATGTTTTTGTTGTTCAGTGAAATAATTAATTGTTCAATACAATTAACGTTTTATAGTTGTACTCATAAATTAATCTGTTGAAATGTCATGTTTTTAATTGTTTTATTTTGCATGGATGTCTGCTTATGACAAATGTTGATTTTTATGGTTGGTTGTGATACAGTTGGTTTAAATTACCCCCAATTTCCAGTTTATTCCCAGAAATTCCCAATAATTCCCATAATTCCAAAATTCCCCATTTTAACTTCTCATGGAAAGTTTCTGGAAATTGTCCACCCCTTTGTAACCCTAATTACACATGTAGCTTGTTTCAATTGCTTAAAAAGAACTCCAAGATACAGACAGTAATGTCAAAAAAAATGTTCCAACCATCCCCTGGCTCCCCTATAAGCCATACAGGACTAATGCAAATGAACTGTGTCTGCACCTATAATCTAACAACTCACCAGTAAACCATGAGGGAATATCTTCTCTCCCTCTAATAAAGTCCACAGAGCTGAAGAATCTGTGAGAATGAGATCTGAAACTATTCTGGAAAGTGATGGCGAAACAAAATAACACATGTTGCATCTGGTGTTTTTTCTCTGTCCGTGATATTTTCACATTATTAGCTCATAAAGTGGAGAAATTAATTGTAGGTGCCTGTAATTATGGTCAATCTTAGCAGGCAGCTGTGGATGTTTACGAATCGCATCCATTCTAATCAGACTGTTGGAGTTGGAAGTGTTTAGCACATTAACACATTTAAATTGGACAAGATGAAAGTTTAATGATTCACATGAGGAAACTGATCTGTTGGAGCAGAGGTCTGGAACAGAGGAAGAACAGAGCGGCTGGTTGTTCAAGTTAAAAACACTCAACAGCAATTGCGCAAATGAGTCAGTAAAGGCAGTGAAGGCTCACGGGTCAAACTCAGACCTGTGGCTGCTGTGCTGAGAATCATTTGTTCTACTACAGAGACCACTCAGCACTTTTTTGGGTTCAATGGAGTTCTGTATTGTACAGGCGTGGACAAACGTTTTGAGAATGACGAAATATTGCATACGCTCCAGAATGTTATGAAGAGTGATCAGATCAATTGCAATCAATGGCAAAATCCCCTTTTGCCATGAAAATGAACTTAAGGAGAGAGGTTCAGTTGTTGTGATGAAGGCTTCAGGGTGGCCAAGAAAGTTCAGCAAACACCAGGACCCTCTCCTAAAGTAGATTCAGACCAGTGCAGAGCTTACTCAGGAAGGTGTGAGTGCATCTGGAAAGGGCACAGTGAGGAGAAGACTTTTGGGGGATGGCCTGGTGTCAAGAATGGCAACAAAGAAGCCACTTCTCTCCAGGAAGAACATCAAGGACAGACTGATGTTCTGCAAAAGGCCCAGGGATTGGACTGCTGAGGACTGGGGTCAAGTTAAAGGAGAATTACGGTCATTTTCTAAATAACGATCTACTGTACAGCTCTAGGTCCCCGAGTGCTACCATGGAGAAAGAAGAATATGTGCAGCCAGGACCTAGCTTTCCTCCTGCTAGCTGCGCTACATTGCAGTTAAACAGCAAAGTAATGGTGGCAGAATGTTAAAACCGTTACTTTGGCTCTATTATGCTCAAAATATCACTACCCATGCTTTGCAACATCCACCAGTGTCTTACCACACAACACTGACCGTGGATAAACTATGAGAGAGCAGTGTTACATGTATGTTTTGTCACATGGCTTTGTTCATGCTGGCTTCCTTGGTAGACCTTACTAGACTTTACTAAATTCAAAATGTCCTTTATCTCTTCAACATCGGATATGGACATTCTCCTTCTTCCACTTTCTGCACCAATGCAGACTGGGCATGTGCTCAACAGTTGATTAGTAAGGTCTACCAAGGAAGCCAGCATGAACAGAGCTATGTGACAAAAACACACAGCACTGTTCTCTAGTTTATGCACTGTCTGTAAGGCACTGGTGGATGTTGCAAAGCATGTGTAGTGATATTTTGAGCATAATAGAGGCCAAAGTCACGTGCCCCCATTACTTCACTGTTTTACTGCAATGTTGCACAGCTAGCAGGAGGAGAGCTAGGTCCTGGCTGCACACATTTTTCTCAGATCTTTTTCTATGGTAGCACTCAGGCACCTAGAGCTGTAGAGCGTTATTTAGAAAACGATCGGAATTCTCCTTTAAAGTCAAAACTTTTGGCCACAGCTGTAGTATTTGTGCTGTCAAAATTGTTAAAAGGTCACTGAACAAAGGACTGCTTTGCATAATATACAGTTCTTTGGACAGCGTAATTTATCACAAGCTAGCTGAGATGTTTGCTTGAAGAGGAAACCTTTCTACCTATTAAAAATGATTGACAATGTTACATAATCTACGACCCCAAGGTATTCAACATTCTGCCACTGAGCCAAAGCACCTGTAATTAACCTCTAATATTTGAGTAAAACAAAAATGTGCATTTTATATAACTTCTTATTGTGTTTGTTGTGAGCTGTGGAACACCAGAAAGTTTAGTTACTGGGAAGCTGAGGTTGCCGTATTAGATATGACTTCTGTCACTTCTGTCGTTAACCTGTCAACATATTTAGAATAATTCAGATGTTGTGGGATACATCATGATTAATGTTGTCCGTGCAATTTAAAAATGCTGTGGGTTTTTATGCTGTAACAGTGCACTGGATATAACCTCAGTGGCTGTGCTGAACTTCACAGGCATACCATTACTTCAGTGTGTGACATAAAAAAAAAAAAATTGTGTGCGAAACCTCTGGCAGCTATTTACACCTGGGGGAGAATCCTCTGCTGGAAGAACAAAGTGATCCTGTGAGGGTGCCATGTCAATTATTTTGTCCTGCGTGATAAAAATGCAGCACACACAGGTAAAAGAGCTGCACCCAACTACAAAGACAGAGACGTGGGAGAGCTGCCAGCGAGCTGTCTGCTGGTGTCAGGAAGAATTACCTGTGTAATTTTACAAAAGTCAAAATGCACGAAACCGCAAACATCACTTGTGGTGTGTGTGTGTGTGGGTGGGTGACAGATTGCAGGAGACAGAGCTACACCGAGTGCTGTGCTGATGTCCCAACATAACCTCTCCACCTATAACTCATGGACCTATAACTTCATCTTTACCCAGATAGAAGTAATTCATGTAATCATGTGCATTAACCAGAGTAATTACACAATTCAAGGTGGTTTGCTTTTGGTTTTTGTGTGTTTCAGTTTGTAGCTCAACATTCAAAACACCTCAGCGCGTAAAATGCGTACACTCTTTGTTCTCATGCAAACAAGAAACCAGTTAACGTAGAAAAATAAAGCTGAATCTAATATCTTTACACTTCTCTACATCCCATTCAGACTGGGACAGTGGTGTATTGGTGGTAGTTCCACATGTAGCTGCTTCAGTTTTAACCTGATGCAGCTGGAGAATTCAGGTTTCTCTAGTCCTGAGCCCAGACAACAGGTTTCTCATGACATACTGAAAATGATGACAGCAATTGACAGGCGCCAGCTGTTACCGGCACACACATGAACACTCACGAGCAGTAGCCTCTGGTTCATTTCTGGCACATGATCAACCACCTGTTGATTTATGGGAAGGCATGAGGTGATGAGCCAGTGTTGGTGCCTGCAGGAACATGTGGGTCTGTGCAGAACACAAGGACCTGCTCAACAAAATCAGGCTTTTATACGAGTACTGGTCAAAACTTGAAAGGAACCTCTGACATGTTTAATGTGGCTTCTTTTTTTTACCCATCACCACTTTTTTGTACTTTATGTATAACTCTAGATAAACACTGAAACTTGTAAATGAATAAAATAGGCTATTTTGTCCTCAAACATGGTTGGTTGCCGGGAACAGGTGGTGGTGGTTGTTGTTGCATTTACAAGAAAAGAGGGTTTAAAAAAAATCTCTCGGCAGTAATGTGTTCAGGGCACATGGAGGCCACAGTGACTCACTTGGACAAGTGACAAGCTGGGCCAAGGCCAACTGGTTAGCATGCTATCTTCAGTAGAAGAAAATACATGATAGAGTCATGAGTCTAACATGTTTGATGCTTGCAACATTTCCTCTAGACTGGTATGTCATACAACTATTAAAGCAGTACTAAAGAACTTTCAGTTTTGGTTGAGTTTGGCGGCGCCTGTGGACCAAAGCGGTAGTGTTTTGCCTGAAGGAAGACTCCATTTCCCATGAACACTAGCGTGAAGCCCTGTAAATATCCTGCATTAAAATTAACAGAAGACATCAAAACTAAGTTTCTGTTTCCAGTGGATCATTTCAAAGTGAAAACACAAACATAATCCATTGCTAAAGTGCCGTTTTGCCTGCTCCCTCCTTGTTGTGACTCACAAAAGTGAAAGTGAAAGTAAAGTGAGAGCCGGGTTCCTACCATGCTCCTCAAAGCTGCTTAGTGCCAGTGAAGGTGATACAGACCCCCTCAGGCCATGACAGAGGTGTCATTCGACTTGTTGTAAGTCGATGTATCATCACAAAAGTTATGAAAATATTTTATGAAGGTTGAAAAGTTACTTAGTGCTGGTTTAAAGGGATAATTCACCTAAAATTGAAATTGCACTCATTATCTACTCACCCTCATGTCGACTAAGGGCTGGGAGAAGTTTCAGAGTTATCTGTGGCTTCTCTGAGTTACAGGGGGTCTTGGCATAGCAGTGCATGTCCATATTACGGTTGCAAATGGATACCAACTGTCTTTGTAACAAAAAGACACACCAAAAAACATCCAAATACCTCCATGCTGCTCGTATGTAATGTCCGTCTTGTTGTATTGAAGCCCCGAAATGCGAAATTGTCCCGAAAAAATTAAATAAGTCTATATTTCAAGCTTGTTTTGTAGCGGAAGCTTCTTGAAGCTCCTCTTCCCGGTTCATCAAATTTGAACGAACCAGGGTCTGTCCTCTTCCCAGTTCGTCCAAATTTAGTAAAATTAGTCGATATGAGGGTGAGTAGATAATGAAGGAAATTTCAATCTTGGGTGAACTATCGCTTTAATAATACTAACATTGATGTTAGCCATGTAGCAAAGATAAGACTTACAACTAGCCCCTTGAAAACATTAGAAATAAGACAAACAAAATCAATCTGAATTCCTAGATCACTGATTATTGACTGCTTTAATTGACATGATCCATTGTTAACAGTATGTAAAATGAATATGGTTCTATCAGTTTAATGTAAGCCTATGTTGAGTATTTCCAGTAGCCTACATGTTTTATCATTTGTGTCTATGCTAATACTGTGTGAGACCAGACCACACACTAGGGTGGCTATAGGTGACTGAAAACTGGATGTAGGTTTTTCTGGCCCAGGGGCTATAGGTACTATTGGTATAGCTACTAGGACCAGGACCAGATTGGGCCAGTGTTAAGTTAAGTGAAACAGTTTGACTTGTCCATGTTGCGCTCATCAAGATCTCATCTGAACATATTTCTGTCATTCAAACAGCTCACAATGGTAATTTAAAACTTAAATAATAACAGACAATTTATACCAGAAAATGTCCAGCCCTAACCCGGCCCATACTGTATGTAGGAGTGAATGGATCAGGCTGAACCGGGCTCAGAATCTGCACAGGTTCAGGTCAGCTTGACTTTTTTAGGCAAACTGGGATTGGCTCCAGACCCCCTCCCTGTGACCCCTGCTTGGATAAGCAGCATTGACAATGAATTGATGGATACTTCATTGTGTCATTTAGCCCTGAGGTTGAGGTCAGCAGAGCAGCAAATTGTAGAAAAGATAAGTTCTCTCCATCCTGCATTCATTTTTGAAGATTTGTGAAGTAGCAGTATTGCAAAGACAGAAGACTCATGAGGGACATAAAATAGTCAAAATCCATGCACCAGAGGCGTAAGTGTAAAATACCAAATGGAAAACTTGTTTCACTTTTTAAAGATTTAATTATGGGCTGATTACCCTGAGCAGTTTGCTAATGATAATGATAATGATAATGATTTTTAATTTGAATTCTGGGAAAAACAACAGACACAGAAGTGCACAGACACACATGACCAGCAGTGAGAGGCAGACAGACGCTAGAGTTCTGCTGTTCCTGTTGCTGCGCCTGGTTCCCACAGCCTGTCAGTGGAAACCCATGGAGGGGAAAATATTTGGCTTAGAGGCCTGGGAAGACAGAGCGGCAGAACCCAACCAACCTCAGACCTGGTCCAAGTCAGGATGGAAGAGAGAGGGAGCAGCCTCGGGGCAAATACCAGGCTGCCTGAGCAAGGAGGGGATGCTTCTTATACACAAACCTGACAAAGAGCTCAATGGGCCAGGATTAGTGGAAGCTGAATTTCACACATAATTGCTTGAGGTTGGTTTGGACTCAAACACCTTGTTGAAAAAATACTAATAATTTAGCAGTCATGAATGAGCAGTTTTATGTTTTGATCAGGGACGGTGCCCAGTTCCAGCTCAAAGTGTTTTCACTGTTTTCATCCACTATGGAAAAAAAACGGCAGATATTTTTCACATTGGCTCTGGAAGTTAACGCAGCATTTTATTACATCTTTGTCAGGTTTGTTTATTCAGCGAGACACCCGTGTAAAACTACACACAAAACTTTCCACCCATTTTCCAATAAAGAGAGAAACACGTAGCGAGGGAGAGAAACCATCAGTGACTTGGTGATTTGTGGGCAGGGTTGTATGGAAGTCTCAGTGTCAGTCTGTGTCAAAATCAAACGCTGAGAGTGACACATTTGCCAAAACACACCAGGAAATATTAAAATGTGCTACCCGAGAGCCCACAGTCCAGTTTTCTCACTTTTCTGGACCAACAACTCAACCTGCCTGTCAAATTAAAAGCCTCTAGTGAAAGCCAACAGTTCACGTCCAACTCATGGAATAATGGACTCAGGTATTATATCAGGGAATTTTGAAAAACAGGGGAAGACGAAAAAATGATTAATCATGGAGTTAATGTGCTGTAGCAAAGCTTCATCAGGTCCAACATCGTCATCTCAGCTGACTCTTGACCACACCAGACTGTCGGGGCATAAATTGTAATCCAAGCCCAAAAAAGACTGAACACAATATTACTTAAACACAGGTCTAAGTGAATTACACATTTAAACATGTAAACTATACATAATACACAAAACTCAATCTGATATTTTGACCACACGTGGCAATGCGTCCCACACTCCCTGGTAAAATATGAATGGCTCCTGCTTTAATAGTTTCCACTATTTAAACAAATAGTAAAAATAGTCATTACAGCAGGGGTGTGGTGTGTGCGTTGGGTATATGTATGTATGTATGTACGGTATGTGTATGTGTGTGGGACATTGGATGTCCTACTTGTGGGTGGTGAGACTGCGGAGTAATGATTGTGGTTTGAGGCTGATATGAATACCTGCCTTGGGTTTCTCACTTGACCTTCTGGCCTCACTGGACGGCTGTGTGAGAAGACCTCCTGAAGGTTCATCATGTTCACTGACAGTCAGGTTGTTGTTTGTCTCTCTGACTTTGAGTCATGGCTGTTTGTTTCTGCAGGAACTGGATTTGTTTAGACTGGGGTTGGTTTGTTCTTTCTTGTGAGTTTTCTTTCCTCTGTAGGAAACCTCATTGGATATTGTCAGCCTTCTCCTGTATACTGCTGAACTGGATGTTGGTTGTTTGGTGTAGGTTCAGGTGGGTCTTCAACTGGTGAGCCATTAACACAGGGGTCTCAAACTCAAATGAGCTGGGGGCCACTGCTGGCGCTGTCATCTCAGTGGGGGGCCACTTCAGTGTTCGAGACAAATCACAAATATTTCTGAAAACGGGGTTTATTTTCAAATATTGTATGATAATTAGGGCTGTCAAACGATTCAAATTTTTAAACGCTATTAATCTCAAAATTTCCTAAATTGCATCTTTTTCGCTTTTGCTTGAAATACCAGCAAGATGAATGGAAAACATAAGAAACATCCAGATCTGGACGTTTAAAAATCATCTGTCAGAGAGAGAGAGCAGCCTCGTTTGGTGACAAGAACAAATTCTCTAGTGTAGGGCATGAGAAGAAAAAACATGCAGGTTTTCTGTAACATTATAAAACGGCGCCCCCCTCCCTCCGACACAGACACACGACCTGGAGAGACAGCCCCTGCTGCCGACCTGTGTGGCCACGTCTGGAGAGAAGCAGCTTCTCTGTTTCCCCAAACTACGGAGCGGCCCGAGGTTAGCGCATTAATCACGCGTAAAAAAAAAAAAGTGCCATTAAAAGCATTTTGCATTAACACGCTAACTTTGACAGTCTTATTTTTTAAGGCCCCTGCATTAACATGTTGTAGGCTGCAGTGAAGTACTGTGGTCTTGAATGTCCCTTGCCTCCTGATACACCACCAAAACTGAACAGAGTATCAGTCAGATCTCAACTCTGAGCTAATGGGAGGGTTTCTGGTTCAGTCACCTTTGTGAAGTTGTAATAAACCATCCTTTGTTCAGAGACCAGATGAAGTTCTTGGATGTTCTCATCACTACTGAAAATACTCACCTGACAGCAGAGGAGCTGTCAGGTGTCTCATCTTACAGGAAGCTTTGTCTGGGAAACAGCCAACGTCATTAGCATCTCCTGCACAATCAGATGATGTTTCCTCAGTCTCCTGTTGCTCTTTGTTAAGGAGACTGGCCACACTGGTGGTAAACAGGTTGATGCAGGTTAGGGGATTCTTTTTGATTGGTTGAATGTTACCCATAAAGGATTTTTTCAGGAAAGAAATGATTGTTCTCTATTTTCTAAGGGAACATCTTGTGTAGCAGTACACATGGGGTTCTTCTGGGTCAAACACTAATGAGTAAGATAGTCTGAACTGCTATTTACCCACGTTATTCTGTCTGCAAGGATGCCTTTGTCTTTTTGACCTAAGAGTATTTTGGCATTAGTGCTAACATTGGCTCAAAGCCTGTAAGTTGTACAGAGGAAACAGCCAAATACATTTAATGTTTAGTTTGCCATGCACCTTTTATATGCTGAGGCTATTACACATTATTGCTAGTTAATAAAGTTTACCTAAAAAACAAATACATATATGTAATAATGATGTATTTATGAAATGAAATAAAATAATACAAATTATAGTTACGCACTCAGTGCCCTCACACCTGAACATGGCGCGGACTCGTCCAGACCGCAGGCTGCATTTACAATGTGAAAAAGAGGGAAACAGCGAGGGAGAAGACAAGTGAAGGGAAACAGAGGAAGATGGACAGAATGATCTGTTGAAAGTCTCCCAGCAGACGGTTTCTCCTCCAGCATGGATTCCTGAGAACCCAACCATTGTGGAAAACCTCTAACCAGCCTTCCAACTGAATTCCTCCTCTCAGGGCTGACCACTGAAACTTGGCCTTCACATAAAAACACACACATGATTAGACAGAACAGAAAAATGTGACTGAAAAGAAACCTCTACACATGTGGAGCATCTCTATATATCTCTCTATATACAGTATGTAGCCTATATTTATTTTTTGTCTATTTATGGATAATTTACATTACTAATTTTACAGTAATTGACACATCAGTTTCCATCCTACTGATGGAAAGATCTGACCACATCATAAAACCCATTAAAATACCATGATTAATCCGGCAAATTACTGGACCTGAAACCGAACTCATACAGTTTGTATCTGAACTGTGCTCAGTGTTAACAGGGCTGGCCAGTCAGTGGACAGTGTATCAGATGCCATAGGTTTTACAAAAACGTGAAGCTTCAACCCACGACTGATCTAAATGAGAAAACACTGGGATTCAGATCATTATGGTCAAATATATTAATGGCTTAATGGTGTGCAGTAAATAGACAGCACCTCCTACAGCTTTTTTGTTTTGTGCATTTTAAATGCAACATGTTGTTCAGCCTGTGAATACAACATATATGTCACGTCTGCCCGTCCTGGGTGAGGGATCCTCTGTCCCTGAGCTTTCTCCTGTTGTTTCTTGGGAGTTTTTCCTCAGTGGATGTGAGGGTCTAAGGACAGAAGATATTGTTATGGTGCTGTGTAAAGACTGCAAAAACGGGCTATACACATAAAATTGCCTTGCCTTGCCTTGCCTGTGAAGGATGGAGAGAAGGTAGCGTCAACCTAGTTCAGTTTATGATACTGACATGATGTGTTCAGCAACATCATCTTCACTAATCATCCACTTCATGATGTTTGAATCCTTAAAGCAGAAGTAAGTGATATATTTGTGTTAATATAAGTCTTAAATAGTTATATCTTCCGACAGCAATCACTTACATAGAGTGTTTGGACTGAAACACGGGTCTGTCAGTCCCTCTGCTCTGCTCTGAGCCGAAGAGAAAACATTTATCGTATCCTACAGTTTTTATCCAATGAGGAGAGAGAACGGCATGCAGGGCTGTGTGTGCAGCCAAGGGACGCCGTGAATGTGGCGACGTAGCGACGAGGACTGTTATGGTGCGTTCAAGGCAACTCGTATTTTTCCGACCGTGAAGTGGTACCAGTTCGATCTGGTACGAGTTCACGGGTCAGAAGTTACGAGTGGCCGTTATAGTGACTTTCACCGGTAAAACAGGTCGGAAAAACACGAGTGGGTTGCCTGAAACGCTACAAAGTCGTAAGTTGTGACTTGAAGCTGTAATTTACGATTTCAAAAGCCTGCCTGGAACGCAGCATTAGCGAAAACGACCGGACCACTTACTTCTGCTTTAATACAATAGAAAAATACAAAATGTAAGGCTATAAAAACACCACAGTCATTTGTCTTCAGTATCACCACCCTAAACTTCAGCTTGGAGTTTGATCGACCTCTGACCTCTTCTACGAAACACCCCATCGATGATGATGTCAAACATCCTCTGTTGTGTCATTTACACTTTTTGTTACAGATGTAAAAGCTTAAAGAAATCAGGACTGAGGACAAACTTTAAACACTACACTTTTTCTTAATCATTGCTGATATTAATCTTTGGTAACACTTTACTTGACGAGTGGGTGCATATAAGACCTTTCATAAGGTTTTCATAACACATTCATGACAGCTTCATAAGGCGTGACTCAACATTAATACATTGGCTTATATGGAATAACGACCTGGAGATTTTTTTCAAAATAAGAGTCCCCTAATTGCACCTGGAAATATCAGCATTTTATTGCAATGGTTCATAGCTTGTGAATGTTATCATGTATGTCACTTTACAATACAGTGGACGTTTCATTATATATATATATATATATATATATATATACTGGACAGGTGGAGAAAGATTCATAACTGAATGACAAATTCTGCATACATGACTTTAACTTAGCCTTTGTATGAGGGTTAGTTTGTATTTTATCCCAGTAGGCCTGCTTCCAGGTGTGATAAGGGACTTTGATGAAACATCTGGGTAACACACTATGCGTTTGTGACTGTTTTATGAGGCCTTAATGAACTATTGCAATGCTGATGAGGGTATTTTGTTCTTTTATTTCCAGGTGCAATTAGGGGACTTTTATTAAAAAAAAAAAAAAAAAAAAAAAAAGTCATTACACAGCAATGTAACCTTATTTATGAATGCCTTATAGCCGTCGTAAATGCATTATGATCATCTTATGAAAGGTCTTATGAATGCGCTATGCAACCCACCCGTCAAGTAAAGTGTTACCTAATATTTCATAAACCTCTTGAGTTTTTAAGGTAGGCTATGTGTATTTGTTATGTGTCTTGTCCTGGTTCAGTCTGTCAGTGTGGAGACCTCAGTGACCAACACATCCTGGTGGTGCCTGGTCCTTGCACACTATTTAACAGCAGCACCTGGAAAATGCTGTCTGACCAGCGCACAGCTGTGGTTTGGTGTGCCTCCACCTTACTCCTTGACCCTGACCTTGACCTGTCACGCCTCCTGCCTCCCTTGCTTTCCTGTGTGACAGTGGATGATCATCTGTTTCCTGCAGACTCCACCATCCTGCCGGCCTTAGGGACGCTGCATGGACACACACGTGCTCCCTAAACGTGGTCCTTGTTCATGCATGAGCAGCCATTGACTGTCAACACAGGGCATGTGTGCAGCGGGATGGCAGGGACAGCGAAAGTGAAACAGGAAGTTGCTGTTGTCAGGGTCAAGGGGGGATGTCTGACTCTAAAATATTGAGGACATTTGGTGTTTGACCAATTTTATTCCCAAAACTGACAAATTCACTTGTTCATGACCCATTTTTTTCTTTATTTGTCATTTGTAGATTTAGTCACGTGATCACAGGCTGAGCTATGGAGGAGAAGCTTGAAGTACAGGACAGCAAAATAAAAACAGATAGTCAGGTTTTAATAGGCTGCTCCTTTGATTTTACACATCACCTTATTATCCATAATCAGTTGTTTTGAGAGATGTACCCCCTCCCCCTCCAAAAAAAAAAAAAAAAATGTTTTAATTCATATTTGAATATTGAGTGGTCTCTGTTTATAGAGGCAGTCCATATGGGAAATGTTGGTTGTGACTTGAGTGCACTCCTGAACTGCTGTAAAGATAAGCTCAAGAAATGTATAGGCAATGAATTCCATACTCTGGAGCCATCCATCATCCTGACAGTTGACAGCTCTGGTAATTGGTGGTGTCTAGGCAAAGTTACTGATATGCTGCACTGTTGCTCAAACACAAACTAGAAAACAAAAAGTCAAATAAATGCCCAGTGAACTCTGACCTAGTGTTCCTGTGCACACAGCTCAACTCTGCAGTGGCCAGTCATACAACAATAATTTCCCAGCCTGGACACACACACACACACACACACACACTCCCCTTTTCATTCACCCATAGATATTTAGATATTTATTTAATTTTGTTATTTATCTTTCATTTAGACCAACTCATTAGGGAAGCAGGAGTAAGAACGAGATCTGGCCAGGCAGAATGTTCTTTCAGGAACAAAGATATCATTAGAAACCCTTGCACTGGAAGACACTGCACATTTCCAGCAGTGGTCAAAGTCCACCTCCAGAACCATGATCCAGCAGGAAGTCTGAAACCCTGAGGAAGAAGGGAGAAGAGCAAAATCCATCCAGCTCAACTCAAGGTGCCTGGACGAGGTGGAACCTCCCCAAGAGAACCATCACATGGAGTGAACCGTGGTGGTTGGAGCCACAGATCATCCTGGTGGAGTTGACAGTGTCGTGGGAGGAGGGCTGTGAGGAAGCTGGGTCGAAACACCCAGAGAAGGTTGGGGACCACCTGATGACCTCTCTTCCAGGCCAAAGCTTCACCCATTAGAGATGGGTGTATATTTGCATCACAGATATATTATTCAACTGATTTTATTTTATTTTATTATATTTCTTTCTTAGAGACCCTAATTTGGGAAGTACCTCAGGTTGTCTTGTTTAAAGTATTTTTTGGGCTTTTTCATGCCTTTATTTGATAGTACAGTTGAGAGAGACAGGGGGAATGACACGCAGGAAAGGGCCGTCCGATGCGGGATTCAAACCGGGGCTGCCTGCACGAGCACTATAGTCTCAACACATTGGGCGCCTGCTTAACCCACTGCGCCACCCGCAGCCCCAGTTTGTCTTGTTTGTCTGTTTGTATTATTTTTTGTTGTTTACTTTGTACATTATTTTCCAAGTGTGTATTCACAAAGATGCAAAGAGACTGGAAAGACTGATTATGCATGCAAAGGCAATAAGCTTAGCGATAAAGTATTAAAAAAAACAATAATTTCCCAGCTTGAGATCAATAAAGAACATTCTACATCTTAATCTTATTAATCATATTTCATTCAGGTGTACTTTTCACTTCACCTGCAAACAAAGTGTCATAGATCTGGAGCATTTAATGACGTCATAGCTAATGGAAATTATGGACAAGACAACAAAATAAGATCCATTCACCTTTATAATGATTTTTTCCCTCTGTAACCAGAAGAACAACAGGACGTCACTCTCATACTCTGCATGTGTGTGTCACAGTTTCCTCTGCCACCGAATCCTGCGTCACAACTATGAGCCTCTGGCCCAGACCAATGATTTTGTCAGCTTTAATGGTTCAAATTAAAAAAAAGAGCCACCCATTTAAAGCGGACGTGTTGAAGGGGAAGACTGCGGTGTGTCGGTGGACTTGTACAGTAAAGATGCCCTTTGGCCACAGAGCCAGGCGGAGAGCGTCATGGCTCTGGTCTGCTGCTCATCACTGCAGCTGAGGCGCTAAGTGATTTCACTGGCCCTGCCCTGTTAAACTGTCGTCATTTAATCATCTTCATCGCCGTCATTCCTGTCATCGTTCCTGAGGGAGAATCATCAAATCACGTCCGCATGAGCTCACTGCAGTCCCTGCACGTGAAGCTGTCCAGTATGGGCTGCCACACTGTAAACTGACTGCATGCATCCGCTCACACACAGTTCTCCTGCTCAGCATGTGAAGAAGACATACTGAAAGGACTTTTAAAGTAAAAAAAAAAAAAAAAAAGTATGCATGTTTTCACTGTTGCCAGGGGGAACAAGGCCCAAACACAGAAAGAGGAGTTTGACACGTACTTAATTTCTCTCCCAAGCTCACATCCTCTCTCAGGAACCACACAGACATTCATAACATGCATAAACTCAGCCACACATTCTACACATAAACCAGCACGTAACATGAGCCAGGCTGGGCGCCCTCTTGGCTTGTCCAATCCCTGGAGAGTCGCAGGCGTTTCCAAGGAGGCTTTTCCAGCAGAACTCAGGGTATTTTCCAGCGCTGGCCCCTTCTCCATTAGCCTGGCTGGCCTACAAAGAGACTCTGGCAGTAAATCCACTGCTCAGCTTGTTATGGCGCAACAGCTCTGACAAGGAAGAAATGTCACAGGGCCCTGCTGCCAGACCACAGCTAACGGCTGGCTAAAGATGTGAACGAGAGCCAAGAGGGGATTCCTGAAACACACACGTCACTGCCGTGGAGGTGGGGCGAGGAGAGGGGCTCAGGTTTGAATATGTCATAGTGGGTCGTTATGGATGTGAGCCAGGACAGAGCGTTTTTCCCATGAGCATCCCTGCATAATTATGTACCTACGGTCAGAATTTGACAGAGGTTTTGTTTACACTCAAATGCCTGTGTGGAGATAGGTGCATGAAGGGTGAGAACAAATGAATGTGTGATAATGTAGATCCTCGTTCTGAAATTTAGAGAGTATCAGTCCTGTAAAATAACTGTTGTTGACTGACTGAGTGATGAAGTTACAGCAGTGATCAGCTGAATGCTTTGTGACTGAATGATGATATTTTCCAGGTAGAAGAGGAAGTCTGATTGTTTTTCCGCTGTTTTGCTAACCCTCTGTGCATTTGTTTACAACAAAGCCGGCAAGAAATCAATCAATAGAGTGGTGGATAACGTCGTATATCATATACAATGTTACAACATGTATATTTGAGTAGTTTAATCTGTCATAAACAAGAGATTATTGCTTACGGGGCCCGTTTATGTCGCGAGACGAAAGACAAGGGAATATGCCAGGAGGCTTATACGAAGTCTGGATGTGTTTCTCTATAAATCTTTTTTTGCTGTCACAGCAGTAGCTTGCTTCAAATGATTTACCATCCGTTTGGCAACAGCCCAAAACACTCATGGGAAATGATCTGCAAATGAAAAAATGACGCAAGTTTTAAAAAAACACATTAAAATACAAAACAAAACAACAATTACAACATGTTGCATTTAAAACAAATGTGATACAGGAAGCAAGAAATACGTGACCAATAGCCACACACACACAAATGATGCAATAGCAAAAACACATTAACTTTCAAAACAAATGCAACAGAAATAAACACTAATAAACACCACAATAGTGGTGCTGCAGGCTTCCAAGAGGAATATACAAAAACTCCTATTCGCCAGTCAAAGTGCTCCGCATTACAGAATCAGAGGCAATTTGAAGTTCAGTTTCTTGCCCAAAGGAACTAGAGTGCACAGACTGGGAGATCAGACCATCTGATCAGGAGACAACTGGCTCCGCCCCCTGACCCCACTGCTGTTTTGTAGCAATCAAAATCCAACTTGAGTGGGCTTCAGTTACAACATTAGAGGTTTGTCCTGCTGCCTGTGCACTGAAATCCCTTTAATCATGAAAAACATCTATCATATGATACATGTAGTACATCTTACATGCATAAAATGGAATATTTACACGGCACATTATCCACTTCAGATTGAAAACAAACAGGAGACTGCATGGTGTTGAACTGAATAGCAACATCAGCACCACAATCAATCATCAAAAATCAACACAGGCTACAAAATATTCATCGCCAAAAGAAAAAGAAGAGACACTTCATCATATCAATGAAAATATTTTTCTCATCATTTTAGATCCTGCAAAATTGGACATTTTTATTGTTAACATTTTTATTGACTTTTCAAAAACAAGAACAATAGCATGAGTAATGGTACAGACATTTGTTTTGGTTCTGGTATAGACATCCAATAACATGCAAAAGACAAATAGATCACACATGTCCCTCCTCCATGTCACCTCTCAGACTCTACAGCATGGACTCATTAGTTGTGGTCTCAATCATTGCATTTATTTATTCTTTCAGATCAGGGGATGCAACAGTTCTCCAATAACGGTGTAACTTGAAGCTGTCACCAGGCACACTATAATGACATAAACAGATAGTTTTGATGCATTCAATAACTGGGATCTGGGGTCATGAGGACTTGCCCAAGTCAGACCAGTTGCTGAGCAAATCCACAGCTCTGACCCAGGATCACTAATACACACTCCCATTTGAAATGCAGAAAAGCACCCACCTCTGTCCTACCTTTCCAACACATGTTGTCAGTGATCAGATTCATCCTATGCAGTCTGTATGATAATATCTGTGCAACATCCCTCCTACCTATTTTATCTATTTTCCACAATCTGACAAATGTCACCCATTTTTCCCACATCAGATTTTATGACAGTTTTACATTAAAAGACTGAAGCTGAAGACTGAATGAATTGTCTCTTTTTGTCCACATTTCTATACATACTGGTCAAAAGTTTTAGAATGCAAGTATTAGACACAGCAGTTCAGTTCAATTGTAAAATGGTACAAAAGTGGTGAACTGGAAGAGGTTTAAAAAAGACAAGGTTACCAAATAAGAAAAAGAAAAAGAGGCATGCCTGGGCCATGAAACACCACCAATGAAGACTGGGTGAAGGTGTTATGGACTGATGAATCAAAATTTGATTCAGTTCATCATGCAGGATTTTTGTACATCGTTGAGTAGAAGAAAAGGGTTGGTGACTTATGAAGAGTGAAAGGCTCCCTGACCCAAAACAGCCACCACAGCATTCTGCAGCTCCATGCGGGACCCTCTGGTACAGTATGAGCCTGGTTGGCCAGGGCCTCATCCTACAGCAAGACCATGACCCAGAACATAAGTCCAATTATGCCAGAACTACCACAACACGAAGGGGCCAACACAGTCTCCAGACTTAAACCTCATGGAGCTGGTTTGGGATGAAAACAAAACAGAATACAAGTGCCACACATGTATGGAAACTTCTTCAGCAGCGTTGAGAAGATTTCCATTGTAAAAAATGTCACGAGTGTGTTCAGCTGTTATATCTGCCAAAGGTGGCTACTTTGATGAGTCAGAAGTTTAGAATACATTTTGGTTTATAAATTGATTCCATGGTTTCTTTTTAACTTCAACTGTTCATTTGTTTTATGCTTTTATTTCATTTACAGTACAATAAGACTGCATCTTTTTCAATAGAAGACTGGAAAATTCTGGGTGTTCTAAAAGTATAGTGTACATACCACATGAACCACACTGCTGCCTGTACACAGATGTTCTGCTAAGACAGATGTCAGGATTAAACCACACTGAAGCATGTTTCTGAGCATAGTGTGACAGACAGTTTATGTATTAAGTGTACTTTGGACCAAACCTCATTAGAGTGAACAAGAATTTGGATTTGTTGTATTGCCATGCCATTTTGGACTGAATGGCAGACACTGGCATGCTGGTGTGCTTGCTGTTCTCCAGCATTGCAGTCTGGCTGGGTTTAGGAGAACATTGTTGGCTGTTGAAGACCAGGGGTCTCTGACCATCTCCGGTCTGAGAGCTATATTTTATAAAATGACAATGGCTGAGAGCTACTCATGTTTTATAACATTAATTCTTTACATTCATAAAACAAAACTGTGTTTCCCACTCTTCATGAAAATAGTATGTTTTTAGCATCATACTGATAACTGAAATTATTACTTTCAGGTATTGTCCCTTCTCTATTACATATGAAATGAGGCTGAAAATCACATGACATGTCTGTTCTGATGATACAAGTCAGTGGTCCTGAAATGTGTTTCTCTTTACATTATATTATATTATATTTATCTATCTCTTCTATAATACAAACAGTAGAGGAGAAACAGCTGGGCAAGGAACTGGGATTCGACACAGCACCAACAAACACTGAGAGCCAGGTAGCATGTCGCTGTAGGAGAAGCAGGTCCGGAGCTGATTGGTCGATTCTTATCACATTACATGCAGTGCACTTGCTGCCTCCCAAAAAGTTGAGATCTTTCCTCTGTGCACCAAGTATGTGCACGAAAAAGAGCCATGATGCACCATCTGCGTGCCGCCACGGCTTTGCTTTGGTTGTGAGCATGCATCTGTTACATCTGAACGGGCCCATGCACACACGCACGCTTCAACCAAGACGGCCGCCATATAGGGAGGGAAAATTCTGGATATAAGGTGCAGGTTCATTAATCCTTTGGCGAGCTACTGGTAGACCAGGTCTTCAAGGATCCACATGCTCCCATATGCTCCAGGCCCAGTATCTGTACAATGAAAGAAAATACATGTAAATACATTAATATTGATACTGGAGCTTTAACACACACTGCTGTATCTTTGTATATGTTTGTATGTGAAATGCCATGCATCTCATGACGGGGCTCTCCATGGGTCCGATTCAAACCCAGGCCACTGCAGTTAGGACTGAGCTTTAATGGTTCTGGGTGTTTTAAAGACCCTTGTCAGTCCATCAGTTTTATTGCACCTCCTCACCTAAAGCTGAGCTGATCATATTCTGGAGTCAGAGGGGGACAGAAAGAATGTATTAAAGGGGGAAGTTTCACAACACAGATGCTAGTTATTCACTTTTTGGAACTGGACCATGATGACTGTTTTAGCAGTTGCTGCACTCCGGCACGGCATTCTCTCTCTTCCTCTCTCTCTATCTCTCTCTTGCTCACACACTCAGTGCGTTTACTTTCATATTACTCCCAGTGTTTGGCTGAGTGTCCAGAAGAGATTCAACAACCATGATATTTATTATTGCTCTGTGTGTCTGTGCGCTCCCTGGGCTCTGCTCCAGCCCCGTTCTGTTGAAGAATCTCATTTGACTCTGGCTGAGATAGATCGTTCCTGGGGCCCCGGGCCCTCGAGACCTGTACAGAGAGGTACCAACAGACCGCTCATGAGCAGTGAGTCCAGATGCTGAGGAGCATTTTTCAGACTCAATGTAGTTATTAAGTAGTGGCTCAATGAGACTTCTTTGGTCCGGACATAAGCTTCTAGTTGCACAATATATTTTAAATGATTTCATATGTTATCTGTATTTCTCCTTTAATACGTTGATGATTTATTTTATTTGTCCACATCTCTTATTTATTATTTGCTCCTGCTGTTCATGCTTTTATTTTGCCTTTATTGATGGTGATAGTTCAGATCAACAGGAAATGGGGGAAGTGAGAGTGAGGAAATGACACTGGCAGTAAAATGATTGACAGGGCCGAGAGACAAAGCAGTGATCTTTTGGAAACTCTCACCCACTAACATTTTCACCAACTCAAAGCTAGTTCCTAATTCATGGCTGGTGCTCGTCCTGGTTTGGTGTTGGATCAACTGTTTCCAAGAACCCACTTCTGTATGGACCAGAGAGACACTAAAGAGCCGTGTTATTACTTAACTCTCTTCATCAGGAAATATGCAACCATACTTTCAGTGGGGGGCGTACAGATGCCCCCCTGGATGGTGGACTCCCATCGCCTGAGAATGGTCTCTTCTGACCATCCTATGACTCCATCCATAGTCTAAGTTTCCAGAGTTTGTCTTTTATAACTGACTTTGACACTGCCAGGTTAGTAATGATGTAGGAATGAGTAGTAGTGGTCAGGGCTTGATGTTCACTTTGTGTCATCTGTATTAGTGATTCCAGCCACCACATCCTTCACAGTGCAGTTACTGGTGGCACTAAAATAGAAATAGTAAAAATATATGGGTACATATTTTTTAGTTGGGGTAACCTGAAACATGTGCTCACAGTGGACATTTACATCCTGTTCTGCTCTCTATTACAGTTCCTAAAAGGAATACAGTGGCATGTGTGCCCCCCCCCCCCCGGTCACAGTTTCTGTCAATGTGAACAGTTCAGCAAGTGGAAGATGAGATGATCTCCAAAAGGCATAAAGTTAAAGATGATGCATTACCTTTACATTTTAAACCATTTTTTTAATTCCCAAAATGACAGAAAAGGAAAAGCAGCAAAGGTTTGAATGAACTACTTCCAGATTAGTGACCAGCTCCCAACTGGCAAGATGAAATCAGAAAAAGGATTCAAAATGTTTTCACACAAATCGCAGTCCTATACTGAAAACGTACCCCTGCCACATGCTCTTTCACTCTCAATCTGTGTTATTCTTGAGTGTAAAAAAAGTTTTGGACCACTTTCAAAAAGCAACTCAATAATTAGTTTTGACTTAATGACATTTGTTGAGGAGCAGACTGTTTTAGGTTTAATATAATGTTAAACAAGCATCATCTGCCATGATAAAGACCACAGGGATGTTCTGGCAGGTACTTACAAGGCTCATTAAAGCCGCTTCAATATCTCCATATGAACTGCAGAACAAATTAATATGTGTAATGTTAAAGGAATCACATGTTGTGACAAGCCCACAGACAATAATTACCAAACCTGCTGTTCCCCTCAGATACTCCATGTCTTTGCAGCCTCTCTTAAACAAATGATTCAGCTCAATTAAACTAAATCCTGTCTCAGCTTTACACCTAATAATAAATGTGCAAGATGTAATATGTTAAACTGTTTCTCTACATAGTTTCTTTCCTAATAGCAAATGATCAGACAGAGGGAGGGTGCTACACACAACTTTCCCAACAGACCTCTGTTAAAGTTAAACACACATCCCTACCTCTCAAAGAGGTACACAGCACTGAGGGCCATAATGTTTCATCAGGAGAGAATTAAGGGTGTGGACCCACTGCTGTAGTGCCATGATGAAACTCACCATCGACTCTGTGTAATCTCTGTTGTTGTTGCAGGCACCAGTTCAAGTGACTTGCGAAGCTGATGCAGTCAATGCATCATGTGGGAAATGAAATTATCTTTTATTAAATAATTTCTGGGAGATTCCAGTGAGTGGTGCAGCATTGGAGAGTTCCTCAGATTCTTCACTGGTTGTGTTTCTCAACATTGTTTCGGACAAACCTCATGAAAGCATGACATATGATGGCGTGTTTGCTGCTGATGTTCCCACACTGACACAAGCTACAGCAGCATTTTACACTGGAAAGATTTAATCTCAATGAAGATCAGAAGATTATTGTGCGATATTAAAGGCCTGATCTACTGATTGATATACAAAACATCATCATATCCCTTTGAGATAGCAACAGTATTTGTCATCCAGTCTGAAATCAAAACCCATTAAAAATAAACTCTTGCAGCTTTATTTAACGAATTGAACCTTAAAACATCTAACTAATGAAAAAGATGATGACAGTTCTGAAAATTAATACAAATGAAAAAACCTAGAATAAGAGAGTTGGAAAAGTCACCAGTTCCCTGATTTAATACTTCATAGATCCATCTTTTGCTTTAATTACAGCCAACAGTCTCTTTGATTGTGTCTCTTTAGCTTTGCACACCTAGACTGGGAAATATTTGTCCAGTCTTCTTTGCACAATTGTTTAAGTTTGGTCAAAGTCTATGGTGAGTGGTGATAGACTACTCTCTTCTCTTTCCATTGGATATAAGTCAGGACTCTGACTTGGCCACTCAAGGATATTAACCGCTGTCTACACTCTTAGAAAGAAAAGTGCTAACTAGAACCATATAAGGTTCTTCGGCTTGTCTTCATAGGAGAACCCTTTTTTGTTCCTGGTAGAACCTTTTATAAAGGTTCCACCTAGAACCATTAGTTTTACCAAGAAGCCTTGAAAACCCCTCTTTTTCAGAAGCAAATGATTCTGGCTAGAGCCTCAGCCCTTCTAGAAGAACCCTTTTGGAACCCTTATTTCTAAGAATGCAGCAAGGAACGCAGGTTTTCCTCAAGAATTTGGGTGAACTTGGCAGCATCCATTTTCCCTTCAATAATGACCAACTGCCCAGTCCGTGCTGAAGAGGAACATTCCCACAACATAATGTTGCCACCACCATGCTTCACAGTTAGGCATGGTGTGTTATGGATGGTCAGCTGTGTTTTTGCCAAACATGGTCCTTGCACTTTGGTCAAAAAGTTCAATCTTGATATTGATATTGTGAGATTGTTGTTACACAGGTGATGTCAGGTGGGGATCAGTTAGCTTGGTGTGAAAGTCAATTTGTTGTATCTGAGCAAATTTATAATGGTATTGTTGGGGCGGCAGTGGCTCAGGTGGTAGAGCGGGTCGTCCAATGATCAGAGGGTTGGCAGTTTGAATCCCGCTCTATCCCGGTTGCTGCCGTAGTGTCTTTGGGCAAGACACCTTACCCACCTTGCTCCTGATGGGTCTGCCGCCATCAGTGTGTGAATGGGTGAATGTGATGTACTGTAAAGCGCTTTGGGTATCGTTCAGGTATAGTAAAGCGCTATATAAATACAGACCCTTTACCATTTGTCTAAGCGGCTGATGACTTGACCAAACCACGTGTTTCAGTGTTTATTCTTTTAAAATTGTCTAGAATGTTTTAAAATGTTATTTTCACTATGATTAGATAGATTGAATGCTTTCTCATTTCTAGGGTGTAATGTGACAAGCATTCAGGTTTTGGCAGGGTATGATTCCATATAGGCACCGTATTTATATCATTCAACATTTCCCGTTTCATTTGAAGTGTTGATCGACAAGAGGATATTTGATAGGCTATTTTAAAATCATCCATGAGAATGGAGGCTCTGAGGCTGATGTGTTTTCTGAGTCATAAAATAAAAAATAAATCAGATTTCAAATAAACGCTCTGCAAAACCAAATCCTGCACATCTACCTTTGTACTTTATGAGACCTTGAAAGTGAATCCAGGCAAATCTTTGACAAGTACAACTGAGTGAACTCTGACACAAATTCCTGCAGCTGACCAACAGCAAACCGACTGGAAAACATAGATCTCAGAGGGACTGGACAGCTACAGAGTCCAGAGAGGAGGAAGCTGATATTGTCACAGACAGGAGACTGTGTGTGAAGGTAAATAGTCCTGTGTGGTTTGTTGAAATCTCATTCCTGTTCTGGGGATTATGATCTAATGATGTTAAACAACAACATTTACAACATTTTTTTTAAAGCAGTTTGCAGTTACTGGCAGCCAACAGGTGCCTGTTTTCCAAAAATATTGACCTGCCTTTCTATCCTGGTGAAGATCTAGACAGTACAGACACAGACACTGCAAAGCTTCGACTCTCAGCAGGTATTTGCTTCTCTATAGTGAATCTTTTTTCCTCTGGCCCATATCAGCTGATGGAATCCTTTTACATCTTTGTTGTTTCGCCAGATCTGCAGCAAATGATGTGGAGTTCAGGAACATGAGCTTTGACTCCCACAGCTGACTGTCTTTTACTCACTGTCCAGCCAACAAGCTGCTTGATTTCACCCTATATCACTGACGGGTTGGTGAAAATATGCAGTTTTTCTATTTTTTCTTCCATAGTAAACCTCCCACCACCACCACCACCACCTTGGACAAGTCACTATTCTATCACAGAATGCAGAGCGCCCATCAACCTAATGTGCGTTGAGTAAGCCGTGAACTCAGCAAGAACAGTGAAGCACAGGGAGAACTTGTAAACTCTTCACAGAGATTAAACCCAGAACTACTAAACTACTTGCACTTACACCAACTCTTCCTCTCTCAATCTCTCTTCGTTTCTCTCACACTTTAACTAATGTTAAAGGAAAAAGGCTGAAAAAGTAATTTGGGAAAAGATATAGTCCGTCTCTCCATTCTCTCTGGATCATTTCACAGTGGCTCAGTCACTGTCATCTGTTTGGTGATTTTATCAGATGCTGTTGGAGTTATAGAATCAGTTTAACTGTAGGTTATGGAGTGAGACATACAAATGTTTATCATTACGAATACGAATGATTAGAATCATGGACACATGTTTTTGGAAGTTGTCTTACTCCATAGTAGGTGGACATTTTTTTGAAGTTCAGCTCACACTGAGTGCATCTTTTGTATGTATGAACACAGAATAATTCATATAGATTAGGGGTGGGCAAACCTTTTGGTTCAGATGCCACAATTAGTTGTAAAATCTGACGGACAGGCCGGGCCAGTATCAAATGGATGGAGAGTGTTTGTGTGTGAACTAAAAGCCATTACCTACAAGTAAAAGAAAACTTGCATTCAAATTACATTTAGTTTCAGTGGGTGCAGTGTTGTTGGTCACAATTTTTTTGCCAGTGCTTCAAAGTGTGTGGTCTTTGCTCAAAGTTACCAATATTTGACGGTCCGGATTAAAGAGGCTGCAGGCCTTACTTAGCCCAAGTCTGATATAGATACTTAGACACTTGCAAACAGAAAAACACTTTAGAATGCACTAAAAATAATAACAGCACCGATAACTGCACTTCCTGAGGACATTAAGGCCTAGTCCACATCAACACGGGTAGTATAGCTGACAGCAGCCAGCCTGCCTCCCTCTCTCCCCTGACTTCCACTCTGTCTGGTTTTGTAGATGGTGAGTAGATTCGTTTTCTTTTAGTGATGTAAAATAAAATGTTTTAGTCATGTGTGGTCTTCCTTCCTTTGTGTGACAAATTGCGGCTCATCCATTCAGCAAGGGTTAGTTTTGATGTGAATGTGGTTAATCTTCCTACTTTTGGTAATTGGCATTAATGTTATGCTGTTTGGGAGAATTACACATGTTACTTTGTTAGAGAAGGGACTGGAGAGGGCTTTTTGTGATGCTGCTCACTGACTTCAGAAAAACTCCCCAGCCTCCTCTCCCTGCAATAATCCATGGATCAGATGTGGAGATGGCCGAGTCTTACAAGTACTTAGGGACAATAATTGACAAAAACTTGGCCCTTGAACAGGATGTTGCTGCAATCTGTAAGAAGGGCCTGCAGAGACTATATTTTATGCACAGACTGAATTATTTTAATGTTGAAAAGACTTTGATGGTTTTATTGTGCAGATATTTTATTGAGCCAGTTTTAACCTTTTGTTTAATCTTCTTTTATTCCAATGTTTCTGTACAAGGCATTCAACAGCTCTCTCCGACTCAAATCTATGACAGACACGTTTTGCAGAAAGCTCAGTCTGTTCTGTCCTGATCCCCTTTTTGACTGTATTTATTCTTCTTCCCTCAAGACAGAGATACAGGCTTCATAGAGCCAGAGCTCAAAGATATAAATGCTCCTTCACTCCAATCAGTGCAATCAATATGCATGATTCTTAACTGCACTGTGTGATGTTTGCAACTGTTCTTATTGTTAACTACTTCAAATTTGGCTCTATGTTATGTTCTCCTTTTTTATGTTTTCATTGTCTTAGCTGTGTTTTTATTACCACTGTGAAACAAACGTGCCCACTGTGGGACAATAAAAGCCCAGAATCTGGTCCAGTTTTGATAACTGGTCCTTCCAGTGGATAACTTTTGATGCAGCCTTTATTAAAAGTCTTTTTCCCTCTGTACTTCCTACTTTCAGAACCAGGGGTTTGTGTGAAATTGAGTACAACCGTGTGGTCCTGGTGGTGGCTGTGCAGCAGATGCTTTTAGTCCCATCCTCTCCAGCCTGAGGACTAGGGTTGAGTTATGCCAGGATCAGACTACACAGTTTTTTTTGTCCTTCCTGATGGTCGCCATGTCAGATTAAACTCTCGCAGTGGCATAAATTCTTGTCGTGTCTTGGTTGGTAGACTGGCAACACTACGAGTATGACCCCGACCAATCATCGTCCATGACCCTGCACTAGTTCATAGGTCATCAGAGAGGTAGCCTATAACAAGAAACTGTCAATCATAGCTACCGTAGCGCTGTGTGTGATGCTAGCGGTCTTTTGCTCAGACACGAAAAACAAAAGGAAGAAAAAACGGGTGTACCTGGGTCTGATGCAGAGGACAGTATGAATGTCTGTCCTTCAGAGAGAACATGAGGTACGTTAATGAATATGTTCACCTCAAAACCATTAACTTTCACTGTGTACATGAAGCCAGCTAACGTATACCTTCACTGTATATAAACAATGTCAGTGCGCTCTATCACCTTAGTGGTCAAAATCAAGGTACAGGTTGTAGGAGAAAAATTAGAACATGATAGACTTCTGGTCGGGTCGGGGCATCATGGAGCAAAATTGCTGTTCTGTTACACTACACGTCTGTTAGTCGTTCCTGGCGCTCATAATTGATCCCAACGCTGGAAATTTGCAGACCACGTCAAAATCCTTTGAGTTTGTGACTCCATTGTTTGTGGCTACTTAGCTTTGTTTTTTTCCCAACTGGATCATTGTGCAACTGTGTTTTGTAAGTTTAGACTTGAAGTGAGGTTCACTTCTGTGTTTTTGCATTTTTCTTGAATGAAACATGGCCTCTGTAGTGGAGGATGTTGGAGTCTCCCTCTGAGGAGCTCTTGGAGCAATATGCACGAGAGCAGCTCTTGAGGATTGCTGAGCACTTTAGAATCGAACTTCCAGATAAAAACTGAAGGAAACAATCAAAAAGGCAGTGAAAAATAAACTGTTGGATGAAGGTGTATTGGGAGCTGAGGAAGTGAGTCAAAGCCTTTGGTCTCACAGGGTACTCTGACCTTTAAACAAAAAGAACTTCTGCTGTTATAATTGGAGCATGGAAAAATGAAACAAGACAAAAACCTGAGGATGGAGATGAGATGGAAAACTGAAATGCTTAAACTTGCAGTGCAACAATTTCTTGTAGGCTTGGTTTGATTTGGTCCCAATTTACAGAATAGGATCCAGACCTTGGTAAAATGAGATTGTGGTAACTTAACCCAGTTTGGTTCGTGTTGTGCTACCAGTTAGTTTGTCGGTTAGGATATAGGCATTGGGTTCTTTGATTCAGTTTCAAGTTTGTGGTCTCTGTCCACTTGTTGCAGTTCAATTGGGAAATACCAGCAAGAAGAAAAGGAAATGCAGTTTGGTGATGGGCCTGACGCTCCAGCACCTCACTCTGACTGTATCTCATTTACTTTGCTGGTAAGTGTGTATCCACCATTTCTCACGGCTTGAGGGCGTCTAGTTTATTCAAGCCCACAACACCACACGCCCAGTTTCACCTGACCTCTGTCATTGGCTGGGAAGAACACACCCACTCCGCCCAGGAACGTCCCAACTACACCAAAACATGAAAATACAGGCAAATCAGTTAAAGAAGAACTATGCAGCTTATGCTACATTTTTACCTTAATTAAACAGCTTTGGAGTTATTGTGATGGTTTCATAAATGACGAGGGAGTATGGAGGCTCTCTGCCTTTCACGTGCATCTCTGGGCTGAAAACCAACCTTGCAAGTTTATGACCGATTAAACTACACAAATATACACATTGTAACATCGTATATGATATGTAACGTTATTTACCACTCGACTTCATTGTAAAAAAAAAAATGCACATGGCCGGGACAAGGGTTAGGAAAACAGCAGAAAAGCAACCACACTTCCTCTAGTTGATATCCACCTCTTCAGTTCCTGCATTAGAAGGTGCGGCTCAGGCTCAAGGTGTGCATTGCATTTACCATCTACCATCACTGAGTGCGTGATGGTAGTGACAGCATCATCTCTGCCGTCTGTATACAAACTGCAAACTTTCTCCGAGCATTTTATCACAACTGATGTAGGACCAGCTGGTTTATAGTCAGTAGAGTCAGAGCTTTTCCAAAAATCAGGAACCTTATCAATATCTGGGGACTGCTGGTTGACTGTTGGGCACCCTGCTGCTGTTGGCTGTGCTGCACATGTTTTTTTTTCTGAATAAAAAAATGTGATCATACATATGATTGGAAAACGACTGGACATTGGAAAACACAACAGGAGAGAACTGTCAGCTCTGGTTATTATGAATTAAAGATATGTCAGTGACAACAGCTGGATAGAGACTGCTGCACGTGAGCTGCTGCCTGTCCTAATTTATTACCGCCCCATTCTCACACAGCAACAGGAGACAATAACCAGTGTTGTTACAGCTCTAGTTCATATTGCATCCTTCAGTCTGTTCTCTGCCCCATAAACTCCTCTGTAAGAGACAGAGCGCGGCACCAGCAGGCCCCACGTTTTACTGCTTGGCACACACACACAACAATCAGTCTACATGATGTTCTGGCTGCAGTTCAAAGGCTCGGCGAGCAAAGCCTCATATCCTGCAGAGGGAATACTTGTGTGTGTGTGTGTGTGTGTGTGTGGTTGTGTGCATGCGCTATACTTTTTGTGTTGCGTGCAATGTAAACAGTGTGTATCTTTAATGGCAGAAGGCGCCTCGGTCCACGCCATCAGACGGGCTGTCAGGTCAGACAGGAGAGGCACACACACACTGGAACAGAAAGAGCAACACACAAGCAATTAATGCGGCAGGGAGGATTAATAACACTCTCATGAAATGTAACGAGTGTGTATGTGAGCGTGATAACATTTAATAGCACA
The DNA here is from genome assembly GCF_045865225.1 of Trachurus japonicus. NCBI lineage: Eukaryota > Metazoa > Chordata > Actinopteri > Carangiformes > Carangidae > Trachurus > Trachurus japonicus. The sequence continues at coordinate 5,277,587 of NC_140910.1, forward strand.
TTTTCAAATATGTCAAAATGAAATAAATGAGCAACAAATGTCAGCATCATTATCACATACTGTTGCCCATAAAGTTGGAATCATTTTGTTTTCAGACACATTCCTCTTTTTATTCCTATTTATACACATCAGTAATGACCTTTGACCAGGTGCAATGATTACATACTGAGTACCAATTACCAGTTGTGAGAAGATACACATTATCTATCAGGAATAAATCACATTGCCACAATCATTTCATGAGAAGAGGTAAATATATATATTTTTTTAATATATACTTTATGGGCAACAGTGTAGTACAAACAACATTATTCAACACATGCTGCTCTGAATAATTAAAGATCAAATTAATAATGTCTGCGTGTCACAGAGCACACAAAAGCATTTGTTATGTCTGGTAAGTTGCTTTAGGTAATCCCCCATCTAATGTTCATTTCCAGACTCGCTTTCATCTAGGTGAGGTCAGAAGTTTCACTTCAGACTATGTGAAAGATTTTAATCATGTTTATCTCGAAGATCTGATAGACAGATCATCTTGGCCTTTAACATCTGAGCTCAGTCTGAAACACGATCTAGTATCTTTAAATATGAAGATAGTGCTGAGTGTCTGATCTGTTGTCACAAGCTGTGAAATGTGGAAACGTTTCTCAGTCATTTGAGAAAGATCTGATAACACATTCACAGTGAGTCGGTTTGGGCTTAAATTCACGTGGGTGCATAAGTGTGTAGAAATTGCCTGAGGGGTTCTGCACTTCAAAAACCATATAGTTCACAAGGAATGAGGTTTGGTTTTATGTCTGTAAGAAAAATGAAAATATAATTACATTGGGTCCAGATGCAGGTGTTTGGTCTGGAGGACACTCTAATTACCTCTGGTCCACACTGTCCCTGTCATTTGTACATGTCAGATAAATTACACTTTCTAAATACGAACAGACTTTTAGTGTTATCACACTTATTTACTTCAGCAGACAGCACCACACCTGGTCACAGGTCTGTGTCCTCTGTGGAGGTCATGTGAAAAAAGGAGGAGAAGCCTGGAGTGAGTGTACTTCAGGTCTAACAGTCACCTTAATGACCTTATAAAGACTCTATTAACCTGTGTGATGATGTTATTAAGAATGACAGATCGGGGCGTCCAACTGGCTAGACAGCTCCTATCACACAGTGTTGTTGTAGAACCATTATGCAAATTAGTACTTTTTGTAATACTGCTGTTACTGATGTAAGCAAAATATGTTTTACTTCCTTGTCCATCTCCAACCTGCCTCTGGTGCTCCTTCCATTTACTCCATATGATGGGCCCAGCAGTATGTTAGGCAGTTTCTAAACTGTAGTAAAGATTGACAGGTGTGTCCATTGTTTTTGTCAACCCGGACTGGCAGTTACTGCTAAGCTTGGTATGTACAGGTAAAATATTTCATTCAATGTCTCACTATGGTAGCAAGAATTTACTTTGACCTTCAGATGAACTTATCTCAATATGCCAATCCTGATTGGCTGGCGAAAATGTCCATCAGTCTCAACCACACATGTTCTCACATGTCAATGTTCAATTTAGGTTACATAAGGTTTCTCCAGCACAGAGTGTGATCCTTCTGGGACTGTCTGTGTGACAGTCCTTCACAGCTCTGGATGGAGTGAATACAGACTTTCACGACATGTCTCTCACTCACTGATCCACATTTATTTGTTCAGTTAAGAAAGTCGAGGATATAAATGTCCCCAATCACAGTCACTGCTGTTACCAGCATCACCTGGTTTGTGAGTTTCACAGGCATTTTCAGTTGCAACCAAACACACACTTCTGAGAGGGCTATAGGTGGATTTGGTCTTACACTCTATAGGGGAGAGTGGGGTAAGATGAGCAACTTTTCATATTCAGGATCACTACATCAAGACAATTATAGTTTTGTTGCCAATTAATAAATGTGTATATGTATTTCAGGATGTTGTGCATCCCCACAAACAAACAGAATGAGTAGCCTATCTCTAGAAAATTTCAATCGAACGCTCGTATCTGACCAGACTGGGACCGGTCCCAGCCTGGTCAGATGCAAGCATGAACTGATGAAGCCTCTTGCATGAGAGGTGAAACATCTTCTAAGACAAATAACCAAGTCCAGTTGCGTTCGATTGAAATTTCCTTGAGATAACTATGACCTGGATAAATGAGAATATTCACAGACTTGAAACTTAATATTCCACCTGTCCAGGTTGCAGGTGAACACAAACTGCTGGGACACCAACTCACTGAGGTTTGGGGAGTTTTGTGATTCTGTCGCATCCTGGGAAGAATCCCTCATCTATCTCTTGCCTGGAATGTACCTACTGTAATCATAAACATCCGGAATCTTGAGTTAATACATTTAACAGCCAAGACACATTCATTAAGTGGCTAAACTTACCCCATAGCTATCAAATTGACTGTATTACTCCCCACAGCTAAAACGGTGCACTTGTATGCTCGGTTTAATGTTGTAGCTCATAGATACCACAACTCATGTAGCCTATAAAACAAATTTATAATCTCTTTTGGTCTAAACACAATTCTCATGAAACTTGTGATCGACTGAATTCACTCTTTTGAGTGAAAAATGGTTTTTTTGGACATACTGTAAATGTCAAACCATTTTACCCATGTGGTTCTTACTTTCCCACCATGAAATGTTGCCTTCCTCCTAAATATTTGGTCACATGCTCAATTTTTCTTATGGTTTCCTAGCAACATGGAGTGGCTAAACTTGCCCCTAGCTCAACTCACTGTACCCCGCTCTCCCCTATGTTCGATTATGTTCATGTGCAATTAAGTGATGATATAAAAAGTCATGTTTGACTCAACCAGGCTGAATAAGATGTGTCATGCAAATTGAATCAGACTGTTTTGCTTTTATTACTTTGAGATGTGACTCAGATAAAATCACAGACCAGATGCAGATACTCAGTCCAGGGCTGAAGGAAAGTGACAGACATGACTAAGTTATTATATAAGTAATAAATGTTTGTGCTTGGTATTCATTTTGTGAGGTTAACTGTTTTTCTTTTGGCTTATCCAATTCCTCCCAGCTTTTAGAAGAACCCTGGTCCTTATAAATAATGATGAACCCAATCATCTGACACGTGATTACTTTCAGGAATGCCTCTCATTTTCATGTATTGTGCTAAAATAATGTGACTGTTCATCACAGATAGGATCATGTCTCTCTGCTTCATCACTGAGTCCAGGTTAGAGAGTCTCATGAATCAGATAAGGACTCTCCCTCTGTCTGTGAACTATTCCACAGTGACAGCCAAACAATTTCCCCCTCAGATCCATCTTTCTCAACCTCATCATGCTCTTGTCACTTTCAGCTTGTTGGGGGATGTTGCCTTTAATTTATTCATCACACAAGATTCATAGGATGTTTTCTTTTCTCTAAATGACCCTCCTGATCTTTATCTTCACAATGAAGAGTTCTGGTGGGGAGGAGAGTGTGGACTGGAGCTGAAGTCTCTGGTCAGCACACACTCCCAGCTACGTGAAGCTCCATCATTCTGCTCTCAACACAATGGCACTGAGAACCAGATGTGTGATCGCAGAGCCTGATTGGCTGTTCTCAGAGCGGTTTTACAGACACAGAGTTAGAGAGTTGACAGACAGAGAGTTGTAACAGTAACAAAGTATAACCTCTCTTCCAAAATAAAAACGCTACACACACACACACACACACACACATGCATATTCAATGTCTACACTGTGGTCAGAGGTTTTTAAGCCACGACAACATGAAACATTAACGCACACAGAACACACACACACACACGACGTACAATGTCGCATGAGCAGCTGATGTCACTGACCAGCTGCAGAAAATCACGTGTGTGTGTGTGTGTGTGCGTCCACGCCAGCTGTGTTTCTGCTGTGTCTCTTGTGCTGCAGACAGGAATGAACAATTTCTCTTCACTTAAGATTAATTTAATTTCTTTTTCCATGTGCAGCTGATAAAATGATTGGAAGATGTGTTTATATTAACTAATTAAGAACGTTTTTGTCCCCCTGGCCATAAGACAGCACAACACTGTCCAGCCACGGCACAGGAAACTGTAATCACAAACAACTTTTTGCACAGCTGTATTTGCACTTTTTCTTCCATTGCACAGTTTATACATTGTGCATATTTAATTTGGTACAGATTTTTCTCTATTTCAGTATTTTGTTCATAACATACGCTGTTTTTGTCGCATTCACCCTTTCACACACACACACACACACATCCATACAGCACTGTCCATAGACAGACTTTTTATTACAGTGTTTATTTTCTTGGACAAATAACACAAGACACGTGTGGTAATAACAGGAGTTGAAGACTAACAAAACAAAACAAAAAAACATACAAGACAATACAAAATAGCAGGTGCAATGAACATGGAACATAATAATAGTGGTAACAGTGAAAGGGTAATATAGACATGGCGAGGTAGGTTATGATAACGATAGTTGCATTAATAACAACAGTACATATAACAGTAATAATAATAATAGTTGAACAAACAAACAAGAAGAGATAGAGAAAAAAATCTAATAAATAGATGAATAGAAAAAAAAATTTAAAACTGGTTGTAGACAGACTTATTGGAGGCCAACCATTCGCACTGATGATGAATCGTAAGTGTGAGTTCAATGTCTTGCCCAAGGACACTTTGACATGCAGACTTAAAGTGATAGTTCACCCAAAATTCAAATTTCACTCATTTTCTACTCATCCTCATGTCGACTAAGGGTTGAGAGAAGTTTCAGGGTCATCCGTGCCTTTTTGGAGTTACTGGGGGGGAGTTACAGCAGTGCATGTCCATATGACAGTCGCGAACAGAGCTCACTTTTCTTCGTCCAAAAAGACACACCAAAAAACATCCAAGTACTTCCATAGTGCAAATTGTGCAAGATTTTTCTCCCAACCCTTAGTCGACATGAGGGTGAGTAGAAAATGAGTGAAATTTGAATTTTGAGTGAACTATCCCTTTAAGGAGCAGGGAATCGAACCACCGATCCTTGGGGTTGGCCTCCAACCCACTCCTGAGCCTGAGCCTGATGAACATGACATCAATGTGTTTTTCAAACTTGAAAAACAATAAAGAATCTGTGGGTCACATGATGCACAAGCAGGCAGCATGTCCCCCTGTTGACATCTGCACCAACACATGGGTCTCATTCATGAAACGTGAGTAAATCTGTGTGTAGATTTGCACATAAAAGCTCACTCTACTAAAACTCTACTCCGGATTCATGAAAGGTGCGGGAAACTCAGATTTGATCGTAAACACGCACGTGTAACTTCATGAATGCCAACCCATCGTAAACTAACAACACGCCCCCGGTGATCAGCAATTAGCATGAATAGCCATATAAGGAGATCCTGACCACCATATTAGGAGGTAGGTGCATCCTGTTCACCTGCGGCCATGACGCAAACGAGGAAAGAGGGAGAGAGAGAAAAAAAGTCCATAAAAAATATTTAATTCTCTTCTGTTAGTAGTGGTGTGACTGTGACAGGTCAAAGGCTGGAGGGAAGAAACAGATTTAGTGAATTAAGTAGGCCTATCCTTGGTTGATTAAAGAACCGTTTAAGAAGTAAAGCCAGAATAGTTTGATATGAAACATGAAAAAAAATAAATAAACACAACTACAGAGCTACA